>NC_051084.1:2047500-2390505 GCF_004664715.2 Peromyscus leucopus | reverse complement strand
GGTGCCTTTCTCAAGCCGAGCTGTCAGTCTGGTCCAAAGGCCTGGTGGGCACTGCAGTTTCCACCCTCAGCTGAGCTTGGGGCCAAGGTGGGAGGTCCTTATTCTCTGAGCTCAGTTTAAGGTCGAGATGAGAGCTGGGTGTGGTGCCCACCTGTTATCCCAGTACTGGAGAAGCTGAAGCAGAAGGATTAGGAGTTCAAAGCCAGCCTCAACTACATAGTGATCTGGAGGCCAGCCTGGTCTATGTGAGACCCTGTCTCAAAAAAGAAATATAAAAAAGACCAGCAAAATCTGTGGTGTATTTTAGAGCTCTTAAAGGAAGGGGTATGGAGAAAGGAGAAGGAAAGGGTGTGAAAAGAGAAAGAAGGGGAGTAGAGAATGGAGGCTTTTACAGATACTAATTCTCAGACTTTAGTATAGCTGAGGTACCCTGGAAGGCATTTTAGAAGCAGCTGAATGCCTAACTCATTTTCTGGGGATCTGAGATACTGTACTTCTGAAGGGTGTTCATAGGGGATGCTGATGATGTGATGGTCTGAGTCCACACAACACATTGAGATGCTGCAGGGTGGGGGAATCCACGATGGAGAGAGTGTGATATGGCATGGTGTGGTATATGTGTATGAGTGTGAGAGAGGGGTGGGGAGGGAGGGAGGAGAGAGGTCTCCCATGTAAACACAGTGCTGACTTTACTTTCTGAAGTGAGGTTTTCTGCATAGAGTGAAGATGCACTCCGATGTAGGCTTTAGGACTGTGAGGCTGAGAAAACTCCAGGGTATACAGCTCCAAGTATTTCCTTTTACAGAGAATTCATGGGGCAGATATCAGACACTGGGAATGTCTAGAGCCCTATCCTGCTGTGATGCTGATTCTTTTTATCTTATCATTAAAAAAAAAAAAAGCTAACGAGATCTTCAAGGATATGTGTCCACTTCTTTTCAAGAGACCCAGATCACTGATTAAGAAACACCCTGGGGTTTTAGCAATGGCAGTACATGTTAGTCATTGTGAGCAAGCTGGAAAGCCTCTCTGACCTCAGCACCTGCTGCGGAATGGAGTGAGCACGACATCAAGCACAGCAACGGAAATGATGAAGGCATGTGAAGGGTCCTAGCCTAGTGCCTGGGTTGTGGTCATGCCAACCATGCATCATCATGATTGCTGAACACCTTCAAGTCAGCCCTCAGACTCAGAGATCACCCACTGAAAGCTTATTCCATGACAAACTCTTCATCCTCAACCATTCTATGTAACCCTCAGATGTTGAATCAGTTTTACTGTCTACTCTACTGATGCAAAAACTGTTCCTCTGAAAGGTGAGGAGATATGCATGGGCTGTTTGGAATCTGCAGATCTCATAGGGATTCACTTGCGATCATTTCTGGCTTGCTTCTCCCCACAACTCAGCCAGAGCTCACATTTATTTACTTCTGGCTCTGCAGCTTGGGAGCTGTTTGATATTAGCAATGTTTGACCATCTCTGGTCTTTATTCTTTGGAAAATGAAAGGATTGGATGATGAAGGGTAAAGCAGCAGTTTCTTTTAACCTGCTCTAATAATAACATCTTGTGGTGTGGAAGGTGTTTTAAGAGTACTTTTTGAGCTGCAGTCATATCATCACTGGCTCAACAGTTAAACAAGTATTATCAAGTACTTTCAATGTCTCCGGAGCTGTTTGTGTTCCTGTAGGTGGTGCAGTGAATTTGCAGAGGAGTTATTCCCCCCTCTGCTTTAAAAAAGAGGTAAGATTTGAAGGTGGTGGCCAGAAAGAAATAATCATACAATGTCTAGACATAAGCAAGCTTCTGGGCATGAGAAAGTCTCAGGAACACAGGTGTGGAATGCAGAGGCATGCTTAGAATATTCCAGAAATAGACAAGAAGCCACCATGAAGTGAGCATAAGAGAGAATGACATGAAGGCAGAGGGTTTCAGCCCCTGGGGATCAGGACACAGAGTGCAGTCTCTCCTCTCGAAAGGGAAAGCCACCATTTATTGTCATCAAGGCTACCCTAGAAACACATTCTGAGAGCAGTATTTAAGGGCTGGGAATCTCAGGAGATCAACAAGAACTGATGGACATGTGGAGCCCTGTCTCTCATGGCTTATCAGTTACCCAAGTATGGATGTCCAAAAGCACACATTTCCTGAGTGTCCAATGGGCAGATCTTAGGCCTGTTCTCAAACATAGACTTTACCATCTTCCCATTGGGAGGAGATCCAGGACCTCACTTGTCTTGCCAAATATGCCTCCCCTCCACCCCACATATGATAAAGCATTGGTAAAGGGCTGTGTTCTATAAGAAGATAAAAAATACCTTCTTTTTTAGCCAGTTCACTCGGGAATCAGACCACCAAACAGTCAACCAGCTGCTTAAGCCTACCCACGTGTACAGGCCGGAGGTGAACTAGGAAAAGCAGCACACATTGTTGGCCTGGAAAAAGAAAGCTTTTGGTGAAAGGGACACCCTGAGTGCCATGGTTAGGTTCGGTTGTCAATTTGACACAATCTTGGATCATCTGGAAAGCCAGTTTCAATGAGAGACTCTCTAGATCAGTTTGGTCTGTGGATGTATCTGTGGGGAATTGGGATAATTGAGGTGGGAAGACCCACCAGTATGGACAGCACCTTTTCCCATGTTGGGGCACTGGATTGTGTAAGTGTGGAAATGCGCTGAACATCAGGAAATGCCCACGCATTTGTTCTCCTTCTGCTTTCGACTGTGGATGTAACTGGCTGTTTCATGATTCTGCTTCCATTTCTCTTCAATGATGGACTAATGACCTCAACTTACAAATGGAATAATGCATCTTCCCTTAGAGTTGCTTGCTTTTCTCAGGGTGATTTGTATTTGTGTGTTTTTTTCTTTTTTATCCCAGCAACAGAGATACAACTAGGATACTCACTAAGAGATACTTACATTGGGAGTCGACACCTTCTGCTCCCTTGGTGGAGAATGAGGTCAGCTGGTGGTGACTGAACATGGTATGGATCCTTGTAAGTAGGTGTTTTTCTGCCTCTCTTATGTAGAAAGAGGGTAGTCTCCTGCATCATCAAGGAGAAGGACAGGTTAGGGCGATAGCGATAGGTCCATAGGAAGACACCTTTACACATGTAAACTCAACAGTAGAGCTCTGACAATGCTGGCGGCAGCTGTTGGGACCAGATGTGATGGGATTCTCTTGTCAATAGGGAGGCAATGTTCTGGGTTCAAAATTTGAGACTTATATGGCTGAGCCGGTAAATGCAAAGGCCAAAGCACCCACCATCAAACAGGATTAGATGTTCACTGCTACATTTTCTCTACATAAAGATAATAGAAGTGTTAAAAAAAATCCATGATTTTATCATCCCATGTGCTTGGAATTGCAACATTGCATTCAATGTCTAGCACAGTAGTACAGCATGCAGATTAACTTGCTCATACACTGACTCCAGGAAGCTATTAACTTTGGTTTTAGACCCAATCTTCTTATGTATCCCAAGCTAGCCTCAGTTTCCCAATATGAGTTTTTTTGTGATTGGAGTGGGGATAGAATGCAGGTCTCGTGAATGCCAGGCAGCCACTCTACCACCGAGCTCTTAAGCTCTTAAGCATTAGGAGTGAACAACTGTTTCTGAGTGAGGCTTTAAAGGCCTGATAAAACTGCAGGAAATTAAGAAAATGAGTCTTGTTTCTAAAAACAGGTTTTTTTTTTTTTTTTTTTTTGTTATCTAGGTTCTGAGCTCATGGATTTTCTGGTTTTTTTTTTACAAATAGTTCAAAGTTAAAAAAAGTTTTTAAGTTTTTTTTTTGAAAAAATTATATTTTTTTAACTTTCAAGAGGGCCCCCCCCCCCCTTTTTTTTTGGGGGGGAAAAAAAAAAAATTACCAAAAAAGGGGTTAGCAGGCAAAAAAATAATTAGTGGCATAACCCTAAATGAAAAAACCCCCCTTTGAAAAAACGCTTGAAACGCGAAAAAAAAAAAATTTTTTAAACCCCCCTTTTTTAAAAAATGTTGGGGGGGGGAAAAAAAAAAAGGGTCCCCCCCACCCTTAGGAATTTGCCCTAATTGCCTTTTTGCGCGCCAGATGTGGGGTTTTTTTTTTTTTTTCCGCAAAATGCCTGTTTTTTTTGGGGGAAAAAAAAAAGTTAAAAGCCCCCGCTTTCCAAAAAAAATGTTCCCCATTAAAACCTTGGTTTTTTCCCCCCCCCTTTTTGTCCCCCCCCTTTTTTTACCCAAAAAGGGAAAAAACCCCTTTTTTTTTTTAAAAATTTTTTTAATTAAACCCTTAATTAAAAAACCCTTTTATAATTTTTTTCCCCCCGCACAGCCCTGGAAAAATTTTAAACATTTTTTTTTCCCCTCCCTTGCCCTTCTCCCCTCGCTCCAAGTCGCCCGCCCCCCCCACCCGCGCCCAATTCCCCGCCAACTCCCAAAATCCCCCCCGCACTTTCCCTTCAATTTCTTCAAATCAGGAGAAGGGGGGCCCAAGGCCCCCCCCTCCCATGGTAAAGAAAAATCCAGGTTCCAGCTTGGTTGGGGGGGGGGGCAATATCAAGTTTTTGCCAATTAAGAAAATACCCTAGGTAAACCTCCTTTTTTTTCCCTTCCCCTAAATTTAAGGTCCCTTTTCCCCCCCCCCCAGTTCAGGGGAGGGGGAAGGGAAAAAAAAAAAAATGGGGTTTTTCCGAAAAAAAAAAGCGCAGGGGTTTAACCAGAGTTCCAAAAGGAAAAGAAACAAAGGGCCCCCCTGCACTTTCCAACCAACTTTTGTAAGAGTCCCCCCCTTTCCCAAGATAAAAGAAAACCCTAAAGATACAACAACTGGGTAAAAAAAAAAAAAGCTAATACAATGCAGAAGGGGCCTTAGGTCAAAGTGGGCCAATTTTTTTTTAAAGTTTTCCCCTCCTGGTTTTTTTGTTTTTTTTTCCCAGCCCTTTTTCAAGTCCTTCCTGGGGTTGGAGGGTCCCCTATGGGGCCCCCCAAGTTAAAGTTTTTGATTTCTTAATTAGGGTTTTTTCTTTTGTGGGGTGGTTTCCCGCTTAAAAAAAAAGCCCCCCCCCTCTGGGCCCTCCCCAAAAATAAAAAATGCCCCTTTTCCTCCCCATCCCTCTTCCCAATAAGGCATAAAATTTTTTTTTTCCAAAGCTTCCCTTTTGGGCCTTAATATTTTTAGGGCCCACGGGTTTGGTGGGGGGTTCCCCCCCTGCCCATCTTAATTTCCCCAATCAAGTTTTTTTGGCCGCTGGGAAAAATTGAAAAGCCCTCTTGGATTGAAAAATTGGGGCTAGGCCCCAAAAAAAAAGCCATTCTATGAAAAAGTTATAGGCAAAAAGAAAAATTGTTTTTCAAAAAAAAATTAGGGTAAAATAAATTTTCATTGTTTTTTTTCTTCCTTTTTTTTACCAAAGTTTCCCCCCCCAATTGTTGGTTTTTCCTAATTTCTAAGGGTCCTTATGAAACCTGTTTCCCCCCCCCCAAAGGAAGTCCCCCCTGGGCTTCTGGGGCAAAGTTTGTAAAAAAGTAGGGGGGGGGCCTTTCCCCTTCCCCCCCCTTTTCAAAATGGTTTTTTTTTTTACGGGTTTCCCTTTTCCAAAGGCTTGGAAAAACTCTTCTAGTTCGTTTGCCGCTTGTGGGGAATTGGGTCCCCCTTTTGGGTTTTTCCAAGCCAAATGGGTTTTTGGGTTGTCTGGATTTGGTTCCCCCCCCCGCAATTAAAATTAAAATATTTAACCTGAATTTTTGGGCCCCAAGGGTTTTGGGGCCCTTTAGGGGTTTAGGAAAAACCAATAAATAGGGTTTTTTGGGGGAATTAAAAACCAGAAAAGAAGGGAAAAGAAAAAAAAAAGAAAAAAGAAGAAAACCAAAGGAAGGCCCCCCCGCAGAAAAAAGGGAAAGGTCACCCCTGCCAGTTCCGCCCAAAAAAACATGCAAACCAAGGAAAAAAAAAAAAGGCAAAAAAAATTGTTGAAGAAAAAACCCCGCGCGAAATAAAAGCCCCCAACCAAGCCGCCAAAGCAAAAAAATGGCAAAGGGTAAAAAAAAATAGAAAATTTTAAAAATAGAAATGGGGGATTTTAATTTTAAAAAAAAGGCTTAATTAGAACAAAGTTTTTGGCCAAAAGAAAGCCCCCCGCCTGGGCATGGGCCCCCCAATTAAACAAGTTTTGTTTTAAAAAAGCATTAAATAAAGGTCCTATGTGGGGGGGTTTTACCCTTTGGTTGGGGTTCCTTTGGAAGTGGGCCCTTTTTTGTGGGGGGGGGAGCTTGGGGCCCGGGGGTTTTGGGGGGGAAACAAAAAGAATTTTTGGTCCCCTTTGAAACCCTGGTGGGGACCCAAAAGTCCTAGGAAAAAAGCCTCCTAGCTATAAAAAAAAAAAATGTTGCCCCCCCAACCCCCCCAGTGTTTTTTGGCAAAAGAAAAGGTAAAGGAATGGTTTTTTTTGAGTTAAAACCCAATTATGGTTTAAATATTTTAAGAAAATTACCTTTTTTTGAAAAACCGCCTTTCCCAAAATTTTTTTGGAAATTGTAGGATTTGTTTTTTTTTTGGCCCTTTTTGGGAAAAAAAAAGGAAAAAAGGAAATTTTTTTCCTGCCTTTTTTTTTTTTTGTTTCCCGCACAGAAAAAAAGGCCCCCCAAGAAAAAAAGGCTTTAAAATGGAATTTTTTTTTGGGGTTTTCCAAAAGGAAAATTTTAAAAGAAAATAACATCCAGGTTTTTTGAACCCCAGCCCCAAAGGGAAAAAACCCCGCGAAAAAAAAAGGGTGCTCCGATGACAAACCCATGGGGCCCCCACTAGATGATTCCCCAAAATCCCCCCCAGAAATTGGGGGTCTTTTGAGAAAAGGCAAAACCCCCTGGGCCCCTTTTTCAAAGAAAAAATAAACCACAAAGCCGCCCTCCTGCCAAATATGGAAACCCTGGTTTTTTTTTTTTCCCAATAATTCGCCTACCCCCCTAAAAAATTTTTTTCCTTTTTTATGTGGTCCCCCCCGCCTAAATTTAAAAGAATAACGAGCCGCCCCCTTTCGCCAGCAAAAGGGAAAAAAAAGTAAGTTTTAAAAAGGAAAGAAAGCTTTTTTAATGGCCGCCCCCCCCCCAAAAAAAATTTTTTCCCCCCAAAAAATTAAATTAAATGTTTTTTAATTTTTTTAAAGCTTTTTGGCCTTAAAGAAAAATTTAAAAAAAAAACGCTTGCCTTTTTGGAAAAAAAAAGGTTTGTAAAATTGTTGTGGTTGGGGGAAAAAAGTTTGGCCTTTTTGGTTGGGGGATTGGTTGTTCCTGTTTAAGGGGCAAAAAATTGGTTTTTGGGGGGTTGCACTCCTGATTGGTTGCGCCAATAAATTTAAAATAACCTGAAATTTTTTGGCCCCAGGTTTGGGGGGGGGGGGGCCCCTTTAGGCCAGGGGAAAAAGAAACCCCCCGGTTTTAAATAGGTTGGGAACTAAGGAGGAGAGGAAGAAAAAAAGAAAAAAAAGAAAACAGGAAAGGCCCAGAAAAAAAGGGAAAGGTTTCCCCAGTGCCCCCCAAGCCCGCGCCCAAGCCATGAAAAAAAAGAAAAAAAAGCCGCAAAAAATGTTGAAGAAAAAAAAATGCAGTTTAAGCCCCGGAGCGCACATGGCAAAAAGTTAAAATAAAAGATTTTTTTATAAAGAAAAAATGGAAAAATTAAAAGCTTAATAAGAAACCAGTTTAAATGGGGGCCCCCCCCTTTGGGAAGAGATTGGGGCTTTTCAAGAAGGGTTTAAGGAAGGGCAACGACCCCCCCCCCTTTTTGCCTCTTTCGCAGGGGGTCCCTAAAGTTTTTTTTTTTTGCAAATTCCCCACAGCTCAAAACCAGCCCCTTGGGTTTTTGGGGCTCAATAAAAAACCATCCCTTGTTTAAAATGAAAAAAGAAATCTTGCCAACCCCTTCCCCCCCCCTTTTTTTTCTTTTTTCTCGCCCCCTGTTTTTAAAACATAAATAAATAAAAAATAAAATTAAAATCTTTTAAAAAAAAAAAAGAACAAAGTTTTAACAAAGGAAGCCAGCCTTGGCCCACAAAGCCCAATACAAGTTTTTGTTTAACAAAATATAAAAGTTTCCCCCCCCCTCTGTTGGTTTTTTCTTTTGGTTTTTTTTTGGGTTCCCCACCCTGAAAAAAAAAAGTTGGGGCTGTGGGGAAACCCCCTGGCGCGGGGTTTTTTGAAACCAAAGGAAATTTTTGTGGGTTTTCCTGAAACCCCTTGGTTTTGGGGAACAAGGCAGGAAAAAAAAAAAAAAACTCTAAAAAAGCCTTTACAAGTCCCCCAAATGGGCCCCCCCCCTTTTGTTTTCCCCAACCTCGCTTTATTAATTTTTTTAATTGGTGCCAATCTTAAAAACTCCCCAACCATTAATCTTGGGGTTTTTTAAAAAGAAAAAAATTCAATTTTGGTAATGCCTGGTTTGGTCCCCCAGTTTTTTTTTTCCTCCCATTTGAAAAAGTTCCCTTTTTTTGGCCTGTTTTTTAACAGGAGGAAATGGCCCCAAAGGTTTTCCAAGCTCCGGCCCTTAAATCCCCTTCCCCTTTAATTCTTAATTGAAATCTTTTAAAGGTTTTTTTTAGAAGGGTCATTTTTTTCTTTCCAAAAAAATAGAAATTTTTTTCCCTGGGGAAAAGGTTTTTTCCCAATTTTTTCCCCCAAAAAAAAAAACTAGGGAAAAAAGAAGATTGTTTTTCCCCTAAAAATTGTTTCCCCCCAGTTTTTTGTTTTCCAATCCCAGTAAAAAAAACTCCCTCTCCCCTTTCTTTTTCCCAATCCCCTCTTCCCAAACCCCCTTTGAATTTCTCTTTTGTTTTTCCCCCCCAATGCCGCACCCCCCCATTGCTTTTAGAAAAAACCCCCTTCCCCTGGTTTTTTCCCACCTAATGAAAATTTGTTTCCACCAAAATGCTATTTTTTTCCTCTTTTCCAACAAGTTGAAAGAATTTCCCCAAATTGGGGGGTTGGGGGGGGTTTCCCCCCCCCCCCCCCCCTTTTTTTTTTTTTAAAGCCTTTTTTCCCCCCCCCCCCCTTTTTTTTTTTTTAATTTTTTTTTTTTTTTTTTTTTTTTTTGGGTTTCTGGGTTTTTGGGGATTGGTTTTAAGCCGAATGGGGTTAAAAAATCCTTTTTTTAATGGAAATAATTAATTCCCAAACCTATAAGTAAGTTTAAACAAAATTGTTTCCCCCAAAAATGCCTTTGGTTTTTCCCGCCCCTTTTCCTTTGGGGTTTTTCCTAGGGTTTTAAACCCTTTGAATTGCAAAAGAGAATGAAAAAAAAAATTTCTTTTTTCTTTTAGTTTTTCGCCAACCCCTTTAGGGAACAAAATTTTTTCATAAATGTCAAAAATTTTGTTTTTTTTTTTTAATAGATGAAAAGCAAAATTAAACTCCCATTTTATGTTTTAACAAAATGTTGTAAGTTTTGAAAATATATTGGTGTTATCTAAAATAAAAAACCCTTTTGCCCTGGGGAAAAAAAATCAGAGGGAAAAAGCAAAAAAGAAAAAGGCCAGGCCCCACTTTAAGGGTTTTTAAGAATTCCAAAGAAAAGGCCCCCAAGGCCAAAGTTTTTGGGTGGCCCAACCAAACACCGCCTTAATTTCCCCTAATCAACTCCAGGGAAGGCCAAAGTGATTCCTATCGCCTTTGGAAAAATGCTTCTGGTTGGGGGGGGTTTTTTTCAAGGGCCCACCTTGGAAAAACAGAAAAGGGGGCCAAAAAGGGCAGTTTGGTGGCAAAAAAAACAAAATGGCCCCCCTTTTAAAATCCCCCAATTAAACCGCAAAAACCATAGGGAAGCGCAAACCAACAATGGCCCCCTTTAAATCCTAAGGAAAGGTTTGGGAATTTTTTGGGCAAAAGGGCAAAAAAAAAAAAAAAAGGGGTTTTTTTTTTGGAAAAAAAAAAAAAAAAAAGGGGAAAAAAAAAAAAAAAAAAAAAACCAAAAACTTTTTTTTTTTGAAGGAAAAAAAAAAAATTTGTAAAAAAGAGGTAAAGAAACTAGGTGGGGGCTTTGGGAGCTGTTTCTGGCCTTTCCCCCCCTTCTTTTGAAAAAATTTCCTTTCCCCCCAGCTTTTTTTTTCACGCTTTGAAAAAATTAAATCTGACTTCTGTTTTTTTTTTTTTTTTTTTTTAAAATAATTAAAAAAATTTTCCAATTTAAAAAAAAAAAAAAAAAAAAAAACATTTTTCCCCCTTTTTTTTTCCCCTTTTTTTTTTAAAAAATTTCCTTTTCTTTTTTTCTTTTTTCCCCTTTTTTCCTTCTTCCCTTTTTTCCTTCCCTTTCCCCTTTTTCCTTCCTTTTTTTTTTTTCCTTTTTTCCCTTTTCCTTTCCCTTTTTTTTTTCCCCTTTTCCTTTTCCTTTCCCTTTTCCTTTTTTTTCCCTTTTTTTTTTTCCTTCCCTTTTTTCCTTTCCTTTTTTCCTTTTCCTTTTTCCCTTTTCTTTCCCCCCCTTTTTTTTTTTTTTTTTTTTCCTTCCTTTTCCTTTTTTTTTTTCCTTTTCCTTTTTTCCTTTTCCTTTTTTTTTCTTTTTTTCCTTTCTTTTTCTTTTTCTTTTTTTTCTTTTCCTTTTTTCCCTTTCCTCAAAAAAAATCCTAGCCTTTACTAAAACAAAGTTCCCTTCCCGCTTTTCCTTTCCCTCCCAGGGGCCCTTTTTTTCCTTCCCCCAATCCTTCTTTTTTGGGTTCCCGCCCAGAAACCCCAAAAATCCAAACTCCCTCCCCTTTTGGTTTCCTTTTGTTTTTTTTAAAGGAAATTGGACAAGGGGCCAATAAAAAAAAAATGAAATATCCACAACAGAACATTTTGGCCAAAATAAAATCAAAGTTTTTTGCAAGTAAAAAGAAAACTATAGCCAACCTTCCCCATGGTTTAATTTAAGGAAATGGGGCAAAGGGTTGACCTCAGTTTTAAAAATGAAAAAGGAAAAAGCAAGTTGGTTTTCCCCCCCCCAAAAGCCCAGTTTTAAAAAAGTCAGAGATAAAGCCCCCCCGCCCTTGGTTTTTTTCCGCCATTGTTTTTTTTTTTTAAGGGAAAGTTCCCCCCCCCTTTTCCCCCCCACCAAAGAAAAAAGGACCCCCAAAAGCCTTTTAAAACAGCAAAATGGGGGTTAAATTTAATATATGCAGAAAAAAAAAAGGTTGGGGGCCCTAGGTCCCCCAAGTCCCCGCCCCATAATGCCCAAAAAAAGGCCCTCCCTGGGTTTTGGGTCCCCAAATTTCCCAGTTCCCCCTCCTGTTGAGCCCCCTTGGTTGGGGAAATTCCCTAGGGTTAAGTTAAATTTTTCCTGTGGAGGGTTTTTTTTTTGTGGGTTATTCCCCCTTGGGACCCTCTGGCCTTCCTACAATTTTTTTCCTCCCCCTTTGTTTTCCGTGGGGATTTTTTTTCCCCCCCCCCCAAAAACCCCCTGCCTAAAATTTGGTTTTTTTTTCGTTTATGGCCCCCCCCCCCTTTTCCCTGGCATGGGTGGTTTTTTCCTTCAGTTTTTTTTTGCTGAAAAATGGAAAGCGAATCCCCGCTTTCCTGATAAAACAATTTTTGGGCCCCTTGGCCCCCCAACTAAAACCCTTGGTTTTCCCCCCGCAAAACCGCAGGAAAAAAGATTTGGCCCCAGTTTTAGGGGCCTTAAATTTGTATCTTGCCTTAAATTGGCCCTTAAAAGGAGTACTTTTAAAAAAAAGCCCTGGGGTTTTCCCCCTTTTCTTTTGTAGAAAAATTTTTTTTCCCCTGGGAGAAAATTTCACCGCTGGTTTTTTGGGGCCAAGGGGGTTTTAAACTTAACGCCTGCAAAGCCCCTTAACCCCCCCGCACTTTTTTCCCGCCTAGTTTTTTAAAAAAGGTTTTCTTTTTTCTTTTCCCCCAAAAGGTTTCTTTCCCCCGCCGCTCCCCAAAATAAAAATCCTTCCCCCCAAAACCCCTTTCCAAAAAATTTTTTTCCCTCCATTGTTCCAAAATCCCCAAAAAACCCCACCCCCCCCCGCTCCAAAGTCCCCCCGCCACTGCCAACAAAAATGTCTTTTTCCCTTTATTTTTCCCCTTTCCCCTTCCAAGGGAGAAAAAATCCGGGGGCCAATCCCCTCCCCCCCCCAATGCAAACCCTTCCCCCCTTGGGTTTTAACCCTAGCCCCTTCCCTTCTGGGGTTTTTCCCCCCCTTTTTTTTGGGGGGGGGGATTTTGTTAGGGCCAAAAGGTTTTGGTCTTTCCCCTTTTTTTGTTTTTAACAAGCTAAAAAAAAATATTTTTCCCCCCCACTTTTATTGAAAGGAAGTGGAAAAAGGTTAACAAAAAAATATCCGCAAAAAATTGGGTTTGGGTTCCCCCTTTTTTTTCCCAAATTCGCTGGGGTTTTTTGTTAGCGCCCCCCCCTCAACTCAAAGGAAAATTTTGGGGGGGGTTTTATTTTTTTTTTTTTTTTTTTTCCCTAGTTTCCATTTCCAATTTGGGCCCCTTTCCAAAAAATTTTTTTTTAAGTGTCCCCTGTTGTTTTTTAAAGCAGTTTTTGGAAAAGTTAAGTTACTCCCTTTTTGTTATAATTGTACCTAACAAAATTTTTTTTCCCTTATTCCAATTTTTTTCCCCTTTCAGTTTGAGGGGGACATCGCTAGCCCCCCTTGTTTTTTTTCCGCATGTTTCTGGGCTTTTAATTTTACAAATAAAAGCCTTTTTTTTCCCCCGCCCCCCCCCTAATGAAAACATAGTTTTTGAAAGGCCCAAGGTTTTGGGGGTCCCCCCCTTTTTTGGTTTTTTGTGGGATTGAAGGGCCCCCCAATCCTTTTTTTTAAGAAATATACCAATTCCAGGAAATGGGTTAAAAAATAAAAATTGGGGTTCCCCCCCTTTGGTTAAGTAGAAAAAATTTGAAAATTTTTTCCCAGTTTTTTCCTGTTGAAAAAAAAGAAACCACCACAACTTGACTTTTCCCCAAAGTGGCTTTTTTTTTTGTACCAAAGGTTTTTAACACTTGAACCAGCAATGGAGGAGTGTTCCACTTGCTCTACATCCTCACCAGCATGAGCTGTCACTTGTGTTTTTGATCTTAGCCATTCTGACAGGTGTAAGATGGAATCTCAGAGTCCCTTTAATTTGCATTTCCCTGATGGCTAAGAATGTTCAATGTTTCCTTAGGTGCTTCTTGGTCACTTGAGATTCCTCTGTTGAGAATTCTCTGTTTAGAGCTGTACCCCATTTTTAAACTGGACTATTTAGTTTGTTGATATCTAGTTTCTTTTGTTCTTCATAGATTTTGGAAATCAGTCCTCTGTCAGATGTGGGGTTGGTGAAGACGCTTTCTCATTCTGTGGGCTGCCATTTCGTCCTTTTGACGGCACCAGGGGCTTTTCTAGTAGGACTTTTCAAGCAGAGTCAGCCAGTCTTCAATGTCCCAGTCATCCTACTTCCTGGACTTCTTTACTTCCCTCCCATACTGTATCCTGGTGGGTCTGTAAGGCAGAAGCCCTGGTCTTGTTCTATGGTTGAATATGTTTAACTCAGTTTGTCAGTTTCAAGATTTTTTGCAGTTTCTAACTAGCTCTTTGTTTGTCTTTCTTGCCTTACCCATTCTGTGGGAAGCTGGTGACCATTTCATAAGCAACCCCAAAGGGAAGCTAATGTGTCAAGGGAACAAAGTGTCCAGCAGTGGCCAGGAAAAGTAAGCCTCTAACCAGATTTGGAGAAATACAGTCTTAGAAGAACCTGGCATATAACTCATAATGTCTCCAGCAAGATCCCCTCTGTTAAGCCAAGCCTGGATGCTCCATCTTTGGAAATGATAGGAAAGAAAGACGCTTTTTGTTTTCAGTGGCTAGATTTCTCCCACAGCACAAGTATCCAATATGATTCCCATGATAGTTTTGGGAGACAGAAACTGTGATCTCTAGTCCACAGTTGAGGAAACCAAAGCTAACAGTGGTAAGCACAGTAGGGTCATTTATTGTTTGAGGTGGGACAGCTTGAATGTGCAAAGGGTATTCTTACCAATTGTTCTGCACAAGTGGGATGATGCCTGAAGCCCTGGCATAGCACGAGAAGTGATCATGTTAAATGATCTTAAAAAAAAGAGTCCCCAGAGACGGAGAGTCAGAGTCAGGTTTGGTCTAAGATGTGCCTGTTTCCAGCATCCACTCTTTGCACTTCCCCCCTGCCTACTTCATGGGCACATGATCATGAGTAGAAGGAATGCAGATGTAACAGTTCATAATGTGTGCGCAGTGTAAAGCATATGTACAAATGTGGAAAAAAAAAACAGGGAGGGGTTATTTTCTTCTTTATGATTTTGTATACATTACTTTTATAATTTTAAAGCAATACATCTTTGTGTGTATGTATGTGTGCGCATGTTCATTCATGTGCAGATAAATGATGTGTGTGTGTGTGTGTGTGTGTGTGTGTGTGTGTATGCATGTACATATGTTTGTGTATGAATGTGGAGCCCTAAAGACAATCTTAGAAGTTTCTCAGGTGTCACCCAGTTTTCTTTTTAGTAGCCCAGTCTCTCTTTGGGGGACCAGAGAGTTCCAGAAGCACATGACAACACACCTAGCTGTTTTACATGGGGACAGGGGATGTGACCTTCTGCCCTTATGCTCACAAAGCAAGAACATTACCAACTAAGCTCTCCTTAGACCCGAAGCTATTCATCTGTAAAAACACCGCAACTGTGATGGGTCCACAGATATCCCCAGCAGTCACTGTGAGTCCAGAATGTGTCAGGTTGAGTCATCATGGCCAAGTGCCCCAGTTAAACATTCTCCTTTCCTTCTCTAGTCGAGTCTGTGCAGGAAAAAAAAAAAAAAAAAAAAAAAAGCTGGAGGTGGATATTTCCTGGGGGCACCCAAGAGAGGTCATTCTAGGCTGCAGAGTCCGACTGCATATACCCCCGTCATGCATAAAGGGTAGAGGACATTAGGGAAAGGAGGGCTGCCTTACCACTGTCTCTGCCCCGTCTCTGTTTTTTCGTTTCTGTGCCCCCTTCATACTTTTGTGCCCCTTCCTTCCTTCCTTTCTTGTTCTGCCATTCTTCCAGCTGTCCTTCTGCTTATTCATTCAACAAATATATAGCTAGGCAGTATATGCTGTTCTAGAGGTGCAGTCCCTGCTGGGTTTCAGGCCCTTCAAGGCAATGATGGGTCAATGAAAAGGCCAATATAGATACACATGCCTTTGTTCTTGGAGCTGCAGGAGCAGACAGACAGTGAGGTAAGTACATAAACCATACAGTGTGTTAGGTGGCGACTAGTCTACAGAGAAAAACAGAAGTGGAGAAGGGACCCAGCAGGTGACAGTGTATGGACTGTGGCCTGGGCAGGAGCAGGGATGGTCTCCCTGGGGATGTGCCATCAATCTCATGGAGACCTGGGCCTGGGGAAGGTCAAGGTAACTCAGGATACAGCGTGTTCTAGGATGTCAGTGCAGGGGCCCCAAGGTGAGACTGCATCCTGTATGCTTACGGCCCAGCAAAGAGACTGGTGAGGAGGTGCTGCTGAGGGGCAGAGGCAAAGAGCTGCCTGATTGACAGGAGGTTTAAGGGTCGCAGGGGTCAAGGCAAGGTTTTGCCTTTGATGCTGTTACATAAGAGCCTGCAGAGGCCTTTGAGTGAGGGTGTGTGTGTGTGTTACAATGAATGATGTACAGCTTTGCTGCTTTTCTCTTTTTCTTTTTCTCTTTTTCCCCTGTGGTAATTCTGAGGGGCAAGGGCTCAGCTCTTAAGAAGGGCAGAGCTCAATGGAAGAGAAAGCTCCCAAAACATTTATAAGACTATTCTCTGTTAAAGCCCTTTTCACTCTAAGGAGTTCCTTCTTATTTTTTCCTTAATTAACCTTCACTCTGGTTAAAAGAAAAAAAATAGATTTATAAAGGTTGAATGAAATGTGGCAGATACTGTGACAGGGTCTGCCTCAGGATATGAAGGAGAGAGATTGCTATGATGGGATGTTGGGGAGCACTGGGTGGAAGCGACATCTTCTGAGCTGAGGTTTGGAATTTGCATGGAACTAGAGCATAGGGAAATGGAACTTAGGGAGAACTTTGGGAGCATCTCCTTTTTGGGGGGGCGGGGGAGCTGAGGATTGAACCCAGGGCCTTGCGCAAGTGCTCTACCACTGAGCTAAATCCTCAACCCTGGGAGCATCTTCTTTAGAGGGTTCTCACTGCATATAAGCCTTGGACAGCCCTGAGACCCACAAGGCAGACAGTGGGAAAAAGAGACAACAGCAAGAAAGTAAGTATGCCTGACAATGTTAGTGCTGTTACAATGATACACAGGCTGGGGAAGCAGCCATGGAGCCCGGGTAGTTGGCGTAGAGGGATGGAAGATGTCTGAGAAAATCAGGGAAGCTTACAGAGAGATGAGGATGGGGAGAGATGAGGCCTAAGGATGGGGGAAGTAATACTCTTGGGCAGAGGAGAGAGCAGGAATAATGGTGAGGCAGGAATGGTCAGATCAGTGAAGGGGTACAGCAAGGATGGAGATGGAGGTCCTTGGGGCTCTGTGGGCTGTGCTAGAGACTTGGAAATTTCCTCTAAGTATGCAGGATTTTGAACTGGTGGTACATGGTTAGAACTATGCTGCAGGTAGAGCAAAGGGTAGAGACCAAGACTCTAAGCAAAGAGACCAGGAGGCAGTTGCCATAGAAATCTTGAGGTTTCCAAGAGAGCAGGAAGGGTAGGTACATCATATTTGGGCCATATATTGAAGAGATCCACAGAGCTCTGAGATTGTCTGTTTTATTTTACCATGAGGATGCAGAAATGAAACAGTGTGATTCCTGTTCCCAAAAGAGGTCGTGTCTTCGTGGGAAGAGACACAAACAAAACAAACCTTTGTAAGTCCATTAAAGATATGCTGAGAGTCTATATGTAAAAGGCTAGGCATAGGTTCATACAGGCTGAGTCCCGAGGAAGGATATTTGCTCAGTGAGTAGGAAGCAGCGGAAGAAGGTCACACTTTCAGAGGGAAGGGAGCTTGAAAAGCTCTGGTGCTTGCTCAGCAGTCTCTCCCTTCACCGCGGAGACGGAGAAACCCGGTCTGATTGTGTTCTCTGACGGGAATGCCAGTCTCTGCATCCAGAACTATATTTGACAGACTTAACAAAACAATAGCATGGTATATTTTGGGACTGATAAGCTTCTAGTTTAAAGCCTAAATGGAGGTGTAGCAAGATGTCTCCAAATTGTGGCAGAGGGATGAAGGGGATTGAATGACTGTGAGGCTGGGCTTGGGTGGTTTGCATAGGGTTTGGACTAGCTGAATACTGCCCACTGGGACAGGGATACTGTTAATGGAGGTCACGGTGGTCACTACTCTCCATTTGTTTCCCAGCACCAGCTCAAGCATAGAAGTAAGTCTGTAGAGACTACGGTTGGGTAAGCAGTGTCCATCCTCCTAATGGAGATGGCCTAAGGCAAACAGAGACTTTACGAAGATTCTCAAAGGTGAAAGTGATGTGCAGATGAGAGTTCTCCCTAGGGTGCTTCAGAAGACAGAGGCGATGAGGCAAGACAGCCCCTGAGGGAATGAGTGGGTTAGGAGGCTGCTGTAAAAAAATTTACCATGATCTTCACCTTGTTAAATTTCCTTTGGGGACACACACCAGAAATGCCCCGGAAAATTCAGGAGCACTAACAAGAGACAAAGGTTGGAAAGTAAGTCCCAGTGCCTTCTGCTGCTGCTTGGGCCGGCATCGTTTCCCTGTACAGCTTCCAGCCTCTATTGGCAGCTACTATATGAACTGGCTTCAGGCAAATTCCCGGGGTAAAAGGTGCACCCTGGGTGTGGCAGACAGGCTTCCTTTTGAAGGCTCACCCTTGCGTCTCAACTCAGGGAGGCCTACCACTGCTGAGTAATAATCAGCCTGCAATCTGACAGCCAAGAGCTCTTGCAACATGTCCTGCCAGGCTGCCAGGTAAACAGCCAGTGTGTATGCCCAGAGCTGTGCTTACGTCTGTCTTCCAGGGAAACCTCCCTCCCTGCTAGCCTCCAGGCTGTGCCTCCACCCTGCCTCTCTGTCTTGTTTTCTGAGGCTGCCCAGTCCTTCCCTGGGAACCAGGTCAAGATCCCTAGCTGGCAGGTGTCATAAGACATGAATCAGGGCCCTGCAAGGAGAAGGCGGGAGATGTGGGCCAAGGCCAAACCGGAAGGTTGGGTGAATGATTGATCTGGTCAACAGCCATTATCTGCTAAGTTAAGAATCTGCATAGGACAGGGTATCTCTTTGTGGGAGGGAGAAGTTCAGGTAGCTGAAAAATCAGTTTGGCCAAGAATTAGCTTTTTCATGCCTTTACTGGGGAATTGAGTTTCAGATAGGTGTGAACTTCAGATGATGGAAAGGTAGCTGGCCCTTCTGTGTGGTGCTTCGATAAAGAGCATTCATTTTTTTTAGAGGTGTTTTGAGAGGCTCAGGGTGGCTGAATTTTCCTAACATTTACTGTCTAAACTGTTGAGAGCCTGGGGACCAGCTCTCAAATGTTCATCTCAAAGACAGGACAACCTTGACCTGAGTCTGTCTCCTATACTCATGTCCATTTGATTAAATAGATGGTTAGTGAGTGTGATACATCCTGGAATTTCTTAAGGGTGAAGTCTGGGTCCCTGGCCTTGGACTTCAGGTTCAGAGTATAATACTAGGGTCAGAAATAATACTCAGAAATGATGAGATGTAGTGCATTCAAGAGTCAGTGAGAAGGAATTCATGTTGACATGGAAAATCAAGGAACGATTCCGTGAGAATATGCAACTTTAACTGAGCCTAGAAAGGTACATAGGAACATGTAGTCTATATTTAGTGACCATGAGGTTGGACTTGTGTTATACTGGTGTTCACTATAAATGATTAATTCATTTGGAACATTTAGTCAAAAGAGTTTTCCAGCATCACAAGAAGACTTATTCTAAGCATCTTAGTAACTTCCCCTGCTACCCTTCTATCAAGGCGCTCCATGGTTTGAACCCTTTATGAAGTGGTTTATAGTGTGAACATCTGAGAGATCGTCATGGATGATGATCTGGAAAGCAAATGAGATGGATCAGCATATTAACGTAAGATGTTGAGCTATGTCATGCTTACAGCCTTTCTCTTTGTAAATTACCATATTCCTTCAGGGTAAGGATGGTTTCTTACTCATCTCTCTGTCTTCAAGTGCCACCCATCTGAATGCTCCCTTCATGTTTTTCAGCATTTATTGAATGTCTGCCAAGTAAGCATTCACAGACAACTAACACACAGTCTCGTGAGTGGAACAAGACAATCTCAATGCACCTCGGAGAGTGCTAGGTGGGGAGAAGCAGAAGTTTGGGAGCCTGAGGTCACTGTCTCTAGACCTTGGATGAGTAGGAGAGTGGCTGGTATGCTCATATGAGCGGAGGGGTTGTCCCAGGGAAAGGAACAGAGGTAGGAAAGAGTGGCAAGAACACTGTTAATTCCTTAGGACATCAGTAATAAAGAAACACAATCTGAATGGCCAAAAACAACCACAGATATAAAGGGCAGAAACCCAAGAACCAAGTGTTGTCAGGTCAGGCTCCCACTCAAGACTCTAGGGTAAACCTTTTGCATGCCTTTCTCTGAGCTCATTGGCATTATTCACAGTTCTTCAGTTTCCTTGGCTTGTGGATACATCACTTTTGTTTCTGCCTCCTTGTGTCTGTCTCTATGTCTTCATACAAGGGCATCAGTCACATTGGATTGGAACCCATTTAATTAAGTGTGATATCATCTAAAGTTGGTTATATCCACGAAGGCCTTAACTTCCACCAAGATCCCATATGTGCAACCCAGGACTATGGTCTCTAATATTTCTTTGGGGAGATACACTACTGATATGCAACTGATAACACGATATTAGGAAAAAAAAAAAACATCTCATTTTGGCCACAGTACAAGAACTGCGTGGTAGATCATAAAGAATATGAAATTTTAGAAACTTAACTTCTTGGTTAAACTTTGAGAATTAACATGTAGGGGCCAGGGGCCAGGAATTTAACAAAGACAGAGATTGTCTTTTACTTTTGTGTATGGTGCTGGGACTTGAACCCAGGGCTATGTGCATTTGAGGTAAGCATTTTACTGCTGAGTTAAATTCTCAGCCCTAGATATTATCTTCTAATGGTGACACCCTCTGTAGGTACCACTTCTGTCTTTGTAGTGAGAGACCTCAGTGTGATCCAAAGGGTCAGATGCTCTTGTCAGCTTTCTCTGCTGCTCTTGATGAGACTTGGAGCAATTAGAGATGCTGGGTCTAATCTCTGGAAAGATGCTTTTCATCATGGCTCTGTGCAGCTGGCTGATGCTTACTGGGAGATGCTAGTTAATGTGATGGAGAGGACAGAGGAAGGAAACGGAGTTTAGACTGTCACACACATGCAATCAAAGATGTTGCCGAAAGCTGATGACGTTGTTCTGGTGTGTGTTACTTGAAATCCTTCTTGAAAGACAAAGATGTAAAAGAATGAATGAGATGAGCTTTATAGAGATAACATTTCAAAAGGTACAGTGGGCTTAGATGTGATAGAAGGGGAAAGGGTGTCTCAAGAAAAGGGGGAAAAAAACCCTCAAAACAAAACAAAATCCAAAAAACTTCAGGGAAGGAAGGAAGAAAAATCAAATACCTTGCCCTGTGGAACTCACTGGAGGCCAGCTTGCTTTGCCATGTGTTTGTGTTCCGAGTGAGTAAGAGTTCAGGGACAAGTTCAAACACACAGAGGTGCAACATGAAAGCAAAGAGATAACACTGGGGAGAGTCCGTGACAAGACGGGACTTTTTACAAAGCACTCTTTTTTCCTTGGAATCTCATTGCTTAAGAAAACGACACAGCAACCAGCTCACAGCAGTGTGACCTCTTCACATCACCACAGCCTTGGCAATGGCTTGAGAGGGAATCATTCACTTGCATCTTTCTGTCTAAGAATGAAAATGAGGATAGTGGTCATTAACTTATTTATTTATTTGTTTGTTTCTTTCTTTGTTTGTTTACTGTGTTATAGAGATGCCACCTAGCAAAATTCCCATTATTCAGAATCAGGTATGAGATCAGTAAGCACCCACCTGTTTAAAACATAATCACAGCTGGGCGGTGGTGGCACATGCCTTTAATCCCAGCACTCGGGAGGCAGAGACAGGTGGATCTCTGTGAGTTGGAGGCCAGCCTGGTCTACAGAGTGAGTTCCAGGAAAGGCTCAAAGCTACATGGAGAAACTCTGTCTCGAAGAAGAAAACAAAAAACAAAACCATAATCACTATATGCTAGGGTTATATGAAAGAGTGAATATTATCACTTGTTATATGAAGATAGGTATGCCAATTTTGTTTCAAGTCTAGTTCTTATAGTAGAAAGTTCTAGGTAATGTGTTGTGCCAGGTGTTGGGGTGGAATGCACTCATTCACCTCTTTCATGAAATCTATTGGGCTGCTGCTGGCATTCATTCAACTTTGCAAATGAGTAAACAGAGGCACAGAAAAATGAATCACATGGCCAATGTCACAGAGTTACAAAGTGATGAAGCTGGGCTAGCGGAGTAGCTCAGTGGTAGAGGACTTACTTAGAATGTGTTGCTCTTGACTAAATTTTCAGTACCAAAAAATATAATGATAACAATAAAGAAAAAGAATTGAAAGAAAATAGTAGGGCCAGGAGTTGACCCACACAATCTACTATAGCCTTGAGACCCATACTGCCACATAAAATTCTAAAGCACACATAAGCTTGCCTTCACACCTGACAAACACTGGCACTGTTGATGCCCTTAAGGAAAAAAAAAAAAAAAAAAAGAGCTGTGGCAAGTGAAAGAGGCAAGAAAGTGCAGAAAAGAAAGCACCAGGGTTCCAAAGACAAGTTAGGTGGTTCCTCTGGGATGTGAGGGAATACTGAACTGTGAAACCATAGAGACTCAGACAAAACAAGCCACATTAGTTAACATGAGGCAGACTCCCCTTTTATGCGGGGAGGTAAGTTAACAAGGAGGTTCTGGATAGGTCTTGTTACTGGACAGCTTACCTTGGTTCAGTAATGTGGTGGAATTCTGGAAAATGAAGCTGGAAATGTTAAGAGGTGATGAATGGCCTCTAGTGCCTAGTCCAGGGCTTAGACTCAATAACATAGCTGTGCCTGAGTATCCATGGGTGATTGATTCCAGGACCCGCCTGCAGATAGCAAAGTCCTCAGTTGCTCAGTTTTCTTATATAAAACAATGCAGTGTTTACATATAGCCTACTCCAATCTTCAAACACTTCCATATACTTCAAACCATCTCCACATAGCTCATCATACCCCCTACACCATAAATTTTATATGAACAGTTGCTATCCCATATGATTTATGGGAAAGTGGAAACAAATAAGTGTTGTACATGTTCGGTACTGACATAATTATTTTTCAGAATATTTTTGGTCTGGAGTTTGCAAGTACGGAACTAGCTTTGGATTGTCTCTATGTAGTTCTTTTAACAACATGTGTGTGTGTATGTGTGGGGGCACATGAGTGTGTGTGGCACTTATGCATGTGTATCCACTTACACATAGAGGGACAGAAGAATACCTTACAGGTTATCCCCAGGAATGATGTAGTGTGAATTTTCTTTGAAAAAGGGTCTCATTAGCCTGGACCTCACCAATTAGACTAGACTGGCTGGCCAGTGAGCCCTAGGGGTTTTCCTGCCTCTACCTCCCCATTTCTGGGATTACAAACCTGTGCCACCACACTTAACAGTTTATGTGAATTCTGGGTCAAACTCTGGTCTTATGCGCTTATGAAGCAAGTGCTTTGCTGTGTAAGCCTCCCCTAGCCTGGCAAAAAATATTATGTAACACTGAACAGGCATTTGGGGAGTAATAGCAAATGAGATGGCATTTCTAGCTTCATGAAGGTCATCATATAGTAAAGAAATGGATTAATTCAGATATTAGGCATATTTATTGACATTTATAGGTTATAAAAGAGTAATGAACAAAAGCTTGGTTGTGAGTCATTTCACAGTATATAGGGTAGAACCACTGTAATGTATAAAATGGCTTCATGTCTTTCCCTGAATGAACGATTGAGCAGGATGTTTTGGCTATCATTGAGTGATGGACAGTGCCTTGTCTTATAAAACTTCAGTGTAAGTGACACTGAGCAAGGAAACAGTGACCATCTTAGCAGGCTTAAAGGGCTGCTCTCCCACATAGCCTCTGATGGCTTTTGGTGGTCATGTTTTGTCTTCACCTAAACCCATGTTCCTTTCCTTTTAGGCACAGGTCCAGGTGACATTTCCCAGGCTCGCTTTCTGATAGGTGGGTTATAATGAATGCCATGTGTAGGCCTCACTCTTACCCTGACCTTCCACTGTCTGGCTGATGGATACGGGAAGATGGTGCTTTAGAGTATAGAAAGTCTTAGATGGAAGGAGACTTTGTCCCTGAACAGGTCTGCTGAAGACCCTGGATCATACACAATGAACTATAATGAGAGAGGAAAACAAGCTTTCGGGTCCGCCAATGATGTCCAAAGATGTCTACCCAATCCCCTCCATTTTTGGTGTCACAACCAGGGAATGAAGTGTGACAAGAAAGGAACAGTGTGGATCCCTGTACCTAATGTACAGAAGTGAATGATAATAATCCTACAGTACACAGGCCAGCCCCAAAAGATAAGCAGCATGCTGTCCCAAATGTTGAAGGTGTCTCCGAGGGACTAAATTTCATCGTGTCATATTATTTTATGCCTGAAGGGATTCTATAGTGAATGGCAGTAAATATGAATGGGAGGATCTTGTGTTTATTCATTCAACACATTCTTAAGTATCTGTGATATGCCTTTCACTGGAGATACAGAACATGGGTAATGGCCTTTGGCCTCATGAAGGCTGTGTTTTTACAGTGGATGTAGGGAGAGAATAAACAACCCCCATAAAGTGTGAAGTACACCAGTGGCAATAACTACTGTGGAGGTAAGCAAACTGAACACGAGAGAGAAAAGCCTTCAGGGAAAGCACACTGTCTGCATCTCGGATCGAAAGTACTCTTGCTGTGGCAAATGCACCATGGCAAGGATTGGCCCAGTCTCCTTCTGCTGCCTTGTCCTATTTCCCCAGCGTTAGACTCGGGACTCAGCTGTCTGCTGCATCTCTACTTGGATGTCCTGGGTCACCTTAAACTCCACATGCCCCAACATGAATTTAGCAATTTGTAGTCTTTTCCTCCTCCCCCTGCCCCAACTTGACTCTGCTAATTGTTGCCAACCCTCGCCATCACACACCCATACCCTCAGTGTAAGTTTGCATATCTTTCTCCTCTTTATCTTCATCTCTCAAATCTTGTGGAAATTACTTTGTGTAATTTTGAATCTCCACCCCATCCCAATTTCCCCCAAAGCCCAGGATCTGACTGCCAATTTCCTTCCCTTAAACAAGGTCATAGTTTGGCTAAAAAGGAAATCAAGACTCAAAGTGGGGACAGTCCATTTCCCAGCGTCTGCAGGAAAGGCAGTACTGTTTTTCCTTCTCTTCAGGAATTCTACTTTTGAGAGCCCCTTCCTTTTGTCAGGAGGAGGGATGTGCAAATGCTACTCCTGGCTACAATGTTTGACCCGGAGGGCTGGCTTGCCAGTTGATGTCAATGCCATTTATGGAAAATCCAGCTAGATCCTGGCCTAGAGTTTGGATATGAGCAACACTACACTCGTTTGCCTCCCAACGTAGGGAAAGGTGCTGGCATTGCTGTTTTGTCCTAACCAGTATCAGATGAGTCACTTGTCACTGGTGAGGGTGGGGGAGAGACTAGATGTGATGGTACTGCACAGATCTACCCATCCCATGTGCAAACATTAGCCAGGGAAAGAAGAAGATCTTACATTGTTTTGGTTGTCTCTCTGGAGCCATGCACTGTGACTCTGTGGATTCAAGTAACCTTGGATGGAAAGTAGTCAAGAATATTTGTGTGTGTACTGAACACACTCAAGTTTTTTATTCCTGTGATTAGCCTGTAAAGAATATAGTGTGTTATATAGACTGGTCAATGTATTAGAGATTATAAGTAATCTAGGGATGATTTAAAGTACATAGGAGTATGTTTGTATGCTATATGCAAATATTGGACTTTTATTTTTATGATTGTACTATTAATTTTTTTTTATTCTTTAAAAATTTCAGGCTGGGCAGTGGTGGTTCACATGCTTGGGAGGCAGAGGCAGGAGGATCTCTGAGTTCAAGGCCAGCCTGATCTACAGAGAGATTTAGGACAGCCAAGGCTACACAGAAAAACCCTGTCTCGGAAAAAAAAAAAAAAAGGAAAGAAAAAAAGAATTTCATATGTGCCAGACGTGGTGGCACACATCTTTAATCCTAGCATTTGGGAGGCAGAAGCAGGCAGTTCTCGGTTGAGTTCATGGCCAGTCTAGTCTATAAAGTGAGTGAGTTCCAGGACAGCCAGGACTGTTACACAAAGAAACACTGTCTCCAAAAACCAAACAAACGAACAAAAAAAGAATTTCATATGCGTATACATTGAAAGATGATTCTCTCCTTCCCAACTTCATATCTTTCTTTCTTCCACAAGCCACTGTGTCTCATTAGTGCTGCCCATATGTGTCTAGGTGTGGGGTCATCCACTCCAGCGTGAGAAACCTACTCGTGGCCACAATCTTTAGAGAAAGAGGATTCTCCCTTTCCTCGAAGCTGTCAGCTGCCCGCAGCTCCTCAGTTAGAGGTGAGAGCCTTGGACCGATTTGGTTTTGTGCAGCTCTGATTTAGATAACTACAGCTGTTATGAGTTCAGGGCTACAATAGCCATGCCGGGTCCAGAAGATAGCATTTTATGGCATCCCTCCCCATCCACTGGCTCTCACATTATTTGTTACTTCCTCTGTG
The DNA here is from genome assembly GCF_004664715.2 of Peromyscus leucopus. Classification (NCBI taxonomy): domain Eukaryota; kingdom Metazoa; phylum Chordata; class Mammalia; order Rodentia; family Cricetidae; genus Peromyscus; species Peromyscus leucopus. Next base: position 2,364,676 of record NC_051084.1, on the reverse strand, counting down.
ATGTGTTCTGGGCCCATGGGGGATGGGTAATAAGATGTCCCGTTTAGGTGTGAGAACTCACGGTTGCTTATCCTCAGCACTGACCCGTTCTGAGTCTCTGTATTGACTGCTGCCCAGTTCAAAGAGCTTTTCTGACCAAGGCTGAGAACAGCCCAAGTCTATGGGTGGAAGGTACATACGAGGAAGGGAATTTAACAACATGACCACCTAGCGAAATAACAATAGCAGGCTCTACCTCATAGTCATAGGCTTTTGAGCAAAATGACAGTACCAGGCATGAAATACCCTCCTGTGGAGGAGGCCTCAAATCTAGTCAGAAAGCAGTTACGCCATAAAAGTTGTGCTGCTACTGCGCTGGGGAGAAAAATCTTGCCTGACAGATCAGTATTTTAGCATGCAGTATTTTAGCACACAGGGTCCAATGCAGGGTAAGACCCTTGTTGTCTTCTCCCCCCTGCCCCCTCCGCAGCCTGCAAAGCATCTTCCAGCACTATGAAAGCTAGTCAGTGGAGAGGAAGTTTCCTTGTTTGTTTGAGATCGATTTCTCTATGTCCTATATAGCCAACGTGAGTATGTTAAGCAATAGGGTCTAAAAATGTTACACTTTTGTTTGTGGGAGTTGAGCAACCATAGATATTTGTTATAGATGAATTTTTTCTTATTTTTAAGGTTATATTGTAATTGCATCATTCTTTAATATTTTTATATATGCTTGTTCTAATTTTCTGATGTGGAATCTGCAGATCGAGACAACCGATCATACCTTAATCAGGGGTCAGAAGACAGCAGTTCAACTTTTAAGAGGCAGTGAGTAGAAAGAGAGCCCCATATATGGATGAAAGCAGGGGAAAGCTGACCTGAGGTAGTAGAGATGTGAGTCCTGGGTCTGTGAGTAACCAGTTATGTGGCCTGGGTCAGCAGTTTCAAAACCGTTCAGCACGTTGGTTCCTTATCTGTGAAGTGTGTGTTCAGTGAAATGGCGAAAGAAGTACAGCTTGCTGAGCCGACAGGGGTGCAGTGAGGATGTTTCAGGGTTCCCCGTGACAGTGGATGCAAACATGCTTTGCAAGTCACATTCGGTTCTTCTTAGTTCTGTTATCATGGCCACATCACTTCCCGAGCTGCGCTGTGACAGTGAAGAGTTCCACTTCCCAGGACAGTGGGGAATAGGAATAAAGAGATTGAAGAGCACAACATCAGGGCTTAGAAGATACCTATTCATGGTTCTTGGTGGGAACTCAGGATGTGACTGTCGCACTGACCTCCAAGTTTGGGGGATCTGTCCAGTTGAGTGTGTTCATATCCTACTCTTCCTTGCTATTATTGATGTCCTAGGTATTCTTCCAGGAGCTCTGACATGAGCAAGGCTGATCCGATGATCCAGTGGCCTTCCATGAGATGCACTATTAGAGAAATAGTGTCCTGAATATTACATTCCCACACTAGTCTGGGAGCCTCACCCTTGGTGTCTTATACCACGTGTTCCTTAAGGTATTCAGAAGAAGCCTGAGGGAGTGAAAATTTCTCCCATCTTTAGGTGGAAGCTGTTGGGATAGTTGACTACATTCTGAGGGAATAGACTTCAAAGGAACGGGCCATGGAACCATCGTAGATGTATATTAGAATCCAGAATGGCTCAAGGGAGTAAGAGAACTAATGTAGACTGACAATTGTTGGATTAGAGTTGAAGAGGACAGAGCTGTTTTGGGGAACTCTGATTAAAATTGAAACAGAAAAGGGTGAAGAGCAGGTGAAATATCCTGGTATCTCGGAAGGACTTTTCCGCCCACCTAACATTTCTTTCATTCTTTGCTTGTTTGTTTATGAGCTCATGTCCCATGGAGTACTTGTGGTCGGAGGACAACCTGAAATTCACTCCTATTACCATACTGGTCCTGAGGACCAAGGTCATGTCATCAAGCTTGCTGGCTGGCACTCCTGTCTGCTGAGCCATCTTACCAGCCATGGCAGGGGAGCTGAGGGTGGGAATGAACTGTTACTCAGCCCCGGAAGAGCTTTGTAAAGCAGGAAGAGAAGAGGGAAGAAGAGAAAAGGAGAGGGAGAAGATGGAGAATGAAATCCTCCTTAGGCACAATCGAAGTTCGTGCGTAATTGTTGTGAAATTTGTCATGAAAAGAAAAAAAAAGCAGCAAGGGCTGTTTTCATAGCATCCTCTGATAGTTAAGTTTTGATGTCAACTTGTTTGGGCTGCAATATCCAGACCTTTGATGAAGCGTTATTCTACATGTTCTGGACAGGAAATTTCTAGATAAAATTAACATCGACAGAACTAGACTGAATAAAGCCCGTTACCATCCATCATGAAGGTGGCTTTTTATCAAATCAGAAGAAAGTCTTAATAGAGAAAGACTGGCCTGATGGCCAGGTGATGGCTTTGGAGTTGAGATGAAGTGCTTCTCTGGCTCTCCATCCTGCAGGCATCTCCTGTGGAGTGTGGATTCACCAGTCTCAACAATTCCTTAAAATAGGCTTTCCTCCCTTCCCTCCTATGCATCTGAAACTTCAACCAAACGATTTCAGTCAGGTAACTTTATTAGTTCCTCATAGAAATAGGGTAAGTTAAAGAATGGGGGCTTAGTAATAGGCCAGAGTTCATGCTTCCAGAAAGAAGGCTGGACAGACTGTCAGTTCAGGATGCCCACCTGGAGCATCTCCTTGTAGCTGCCTCAGCATCCTAAGATAGGCACTGTAGGACAGAAAACCACTTCTCTCAGGAACCTAGCTTCTTCATTTCCAAAATGAGGGCTGTGGCCTAGTGGCCACGGCCAGCCCTGCTCAACCCACACCCACTAGTACCAGGCCCTAGCCACTCATGCTGGCTACTGGCCATTCCTCCAGTTCTCCAGTGTCAGCTGTGCCTCAGGCCAGCAAGGTCAACATGCAGATGGTTTAGCTTTCCCGTCTCATTATCATCATCAAGGTCTTTTCTGCTCAATCCAGTCTCTCCACTCCCAATTCTGTCTTCACTAGTAGAGTTTTCCATTCCAACTTCAGACATGTTAGCTATATCAGAGCTGCAGTATGAACATTTAGATTATTTATTCATTATTTATTTGTATTTTCTTCTGTGTGTGCATGTAGAGGTCAGAGATTGGTGTCATATGTCTCCATCAATCACTCTCCACCTTATTTTTTTTGAGACAAGGTCTCTCACTGAACCCGGAGCTCACTGATTAAGGTTAGAATGACTTGACCAGTAAGTTCCAAGGATCTCCCCTTCCCCAGAACTGGCCTTACCAGTAAGTAGCACTGTACCAGGCTGGAGTTGTGAACTCAGGTCCTCATGGTTGCAACGTAAGCACTTTACTGATGGAGTCATCTCCTCAGCCCCATGTGTGTGCATTTCCCTGTAGTCCTAGACCTCAAGCACTAAGCTCCTCCCTCTGTTAGTTCCCAGTGTGTTCACCTCCCGTCCTTCCAGTGGCCATCCTTCTTCGAAGGTCCTGTATTCCTTTCTATGCAAAGTCACTAGAAGCTTTGAACCATCTGCCTTCTGAATAGCTCTGCACAAATACGTTTTATCTAGGGCTTCAGCATATCAGTGTGTTCCCTGTTTTTTTCTCAGTCTGTTTTCTATCTGCAAGTACCCGGGGAGGTCAGAGTCCAGTCCTAGGCAATAAAGTGATTGGGGAGCAATCTCTCTGCCCTGGGAAGGGCACCTGGGTTTCAACTTCCCCTCTCCTTTCCTTTATCTCGCTGCCCTTACCACCTCCCTGCCCCCATTCTTTTTCGGTTATATGAGGTATCTTATTTTTAAATCTAATTTATGGAGGTATAATTGACACATAATAAACCAACATATTTAAAGCAACAATTTGATAAGCTCTTATGCATGTGTGCATACACAAAGCCATCACCACAGCCAAGATAATGAACTTATCCATCACCCCCAAGGTATCTGTGTCCCTCTGTTATCTCTTCTGCTCCCTTTCTTACTGTAGTTTAAGTAAACACATCCCTACACTATGATCCATTTACAACTTCTGGCATCTTTTACTCAGCACAGTATTTCAGGGTTTATTCATGTTCTTCTGGCTTCTTCACTTTTAATGTCAGATAGTATTTCAATGTATGGATAGACCACAATTTATTCATTATGGATGGTCACATGGCTGTTTTGGTTTTGGAGTATTACAAAACAAGCTTCTGTAAACACGTAACTAAAAGTCTTTGTACGGATATAGCTTTTCACTTTCTTTGGGCTAATGTCTAGAGGAATGGGTAGATAACGTGGAAGGTGTTATGGTTCACATCAGAAATAACCTCCCACAGACTAGTATGTTGGACATCTGGTTCCCAGGTGGCGCTATTCTGGAAGATAATGGAAACTTTAGGAGGTGATACTTAACTGCAGGAAGTATATCACTTTGGATGTGCCTTCTCTCTCTGTTTCTTGTCTGTCATAAGAAGAGCAATCTCCTTCACACACTCCAGCCACCATGACATCCGTGTCTCCAGGGGCTCAGAATGAGCAGAGCCTGGAGCTGTGTACTGAGACTTTTGAAATGAGGAGTCAACATTGGCCCTTCTTCCCTTTGTTGTATATCAAAGGCTTTGCCACAGAAAAATTTTACTCACATAGTAGATATGATAATCGATTGATTATCCTTCCTTCCCCCTTCCCCTCTTTATCTTAGATTCCTTCATTTTCTCTTCCTTCTTTCTCTACTCCTCTCTTCCTTGGTTGCACTCCCTCCATCCTTTTTTCCCCTTTCCTCTTCCTTCTTAGTTATCTTTTCTATTCCTTTCTCTTTCTTTCTACTTTCCTCAAATGCCAGACTCTTCTCATGGTCTCAGTGACCTATAGGGACATGGTGGCATGGATGAATGAGTTAAGATGTATGCCTCCCCCTTTAATATTTATAGTTTGGTGAGAGTAAATTAAAGCTGATATTAAAATCCATCAGGAATGGAAAAGAAACCAACGCAGTGGAGTGGGAAGTAAAGAAGAGGAGATAGGTTTTGTTAATAATGAATTCACAAGATGTGTCACCCTTAGAGTCCACCAGCTTGCAGGGGCCACAAAAATCTAAGCCAGGTAGTCTTTAATTGACTTTGCTCTGACACAGATTTTAACAGTCCAGCTGGGAGGATGATGTTGCAGAGGGTGAAGCAGAGGATGAAGAATGCTCTCATCTTTCCATGTGGCTTTGTTTCCTCCACTTATCTAAAAGGCCCTGAAAAGGTCACTTAAGTGAAGGCACCAGTCACTTAAACTTGACTGCTCATTAATGAGGGGAATAACAAGCTTCACCAGTATCCACAAATTTAGGGGAGGTCTAAATTCTCAACCGCATGACCTTCCAGAGCTCCTGAACAAAGGCATCCCTCCCCTTGCTCCAGAGCCTCCATCTCTAAGTGGCTGCCATGAAGTCTGGCAGGAGGCAAGGTGAGTTTTTTGAGACCACTCTCTGAGAGTGAGAACTCTCTGTGGTCCTCATTGCTATTCCCTTGCAATACACATAGAGTCTGGGGATTAGAACCTACACAATGAGTTTTCATACGGCCAAATCTATGGCCACATGAGGCCTCCTCTGAGCGTCTACATCTCTGCTTATAATTCTCTGCTCACTGGATCGGGGAGGAAATTAAAGGGCAAAGAAGGAAGCCAGTGGTCTGTAGCTGGCGCTCTATCAGCCACTGCTGGAAGAGTGGACACACAGGGGACTCCTTTCATACTGCTTTTTGGCAACAAAAACAATTGTTTCCATCTGTTCTTAATGAGGATGGGGAAACTGAGACGGTGGGACTTGTCCAATACTTCATTGCAGAACTAAGATTTGGATACACAGTTTCCCTAGTATATTAAACTCCCTCCGTAAGTATCTAAATATGGTGAGGTCATTGACTTGGAAAACACACAGCTAAGATGCACGAAGTGCTTAAGGTGTGACCAACACTGAAGATCTGAGGTCCTGGTGAGCCAAAAGTGGTTTGGGAGAAAGGATGCAAGAAGGTAGAGTGGAAGGGTGGAAGGCAAGGCAGTTGGCAGTGATAATCATGATGACCAGCTGGCTCTGCAGGGCATTACCCATTAGGCTAAGAAACATGCACTTTGTCCTATAGATGACCAGAATAATAGAACGTTTTAATTCAGTGAAGAACAGTGTTGGACTTATGTTTAGAAAGCTTCTGCCATTAGTGATGTGGGAAGCAGAGTGAGAAAGAGTCTGGAACAATCTTTCTCATGCCACAGGAAAAGTAAAGACCGTGTCAATGAGCTGGATAAAACAACCGGGCCCACAGGTAGATGACATACATGTTCCCACTCATCAGAAATGTAGTGCATACTGTTTCTCTCACTATGGCCCAGACAAGGAGACAGAGGCACAGAGGTTAAGCAACACTTGTCTCAGTCATTACAGAACAAACCCTCAAGGGATGTGCCCCATGTACTGATTCTAACAGTCTTCAGGTTATCCACTACGGGATTGTACGGAATTTGTGACCACATACCATATCCCAGACCCAAAGATGGCACTCCTAACATCTCTATGGGGCGCATTTGCTTTCTCATCCACTGAGCTCCATGAAGGTAGATCCTGGGGAAGGGACAGATCTTATGAAGGCCAGTCCTCTTCTCCACCACCCCGTCCAGGTGCTCACATTCCTCTGCTACCATCTGCTTAACCATCGTCAGTGACAAAGGCTTCCCCCTCATGCAGGCACCCTGCACATTTTCTTCACTTTTTGGTTTTCTGAGACAAGGTCTAAATATCTAGTTCAAGGTGATCTTGAGCTTATAATTCTCCTGCCTTCATCTTCCAGGTGCTATCATTGCAAGCTTGTGCCCAATATCCTTGCTTCACGTGTTTTGACATAAACATAATAATTTCACTCCTTTATTTTGTCACACATCTAAAATGTGTTCATTGAGATGGCCCCTGCTCATCTTCATTCAGCAGTTTTTATTTCTACTAACCCCCAGAGGGAACATCTTTCTGGGAGCCTTGCTGTCAACATCCTGACAGGAAGGGAGATATTCTAAAGAGACATTCATGCCCCTCCCTTTGGTGATCAGACTTGAAAAAAATAATGGACTCCAAGAAATACGAATTTCCCCAGGGATCACACACTGGGAAAAAGGAAAAGGCTGGAAGTCCTGGGTCAGTCACAGGGATTGCTTTTTCTCTGGAAAGAGGTTTTGCACAGTTTTGACCTTATCAGATCACCTGGGAGGGCAGACAGTTCTGATGGGTAGGACTGCACCTTGAACAGGCCTTATGTATACCCCTTGCCCTCTGTTTAAATCAGTGTTCGGACACTGAAGATGGATTTGGAAATCTCTAGATCTCTTTGCCCCCTCCTCCCAATGTGGCCACCCTGCACAAGCCTCCTTTTCTGCTTATCACTCCTGAATGTTTGCTTACCTGGCCTATTGAGGACTGGTGGCTAAGCTGGACTTACTAGAGGTGCCATGCCCACACTCTGGCCCCTCTAACTCCAGTAACACTGCCTTTCCTTCCACAGGTTGGCAGAGCAAAGTGGAGCAACCTACTAACAAAACCTGGCCAGAGACAGGACTTTATAACACCTGGTGGCTCTGTGCCTGGCACTCCGTTCTGTGTTTCCTAGTCTCTCTTCTGGAGAGGGATAGGTGAGATCCTTACAGAGAGACTTGTACTCTCTCATGGGAGGGTCTTTGCTCTTGGAAAGGGAACTCTATCAATTTTGCTGAGTCCTAGTGAGCTTGGCCCATCGCTTTTTGGTATTTTGGCATTTATACCACCCAACAGCAGTTGAGGGTAGGGGCTGGAGCTATTGGTACTATCTGGGACAAAGTTCAACAGCGATTTTTAAGGAGTGCTCTTTGCACGCAAAGCCTTGCCAGCCAGGCTGGTGCTAAGTGGCTGCGTTTGAACTATGGCATTCAAACCCCTGCAACACAATTAAAGCTAAAAACCGATCAGCTGGGATTAGAAGGATTCAGAGGGTAATTGCTTCAGAGCAAGCTGCATTGCTTGGAGTAGCAGAAAAGAAAGGGTGGAACAGGAATTAATTATATTGGGATACTTGTTTATTTTTATAGAGACTTTTAAAATCATTTGGAAAGGGCCGAGTTGTGCCTTTTCTTCAATACTCTTGGGTTTGGTTAACTACTGAGGGTTTGTCTGCCAACTGCAATTACTTCCGTTCTTGGAAACCATTAAGGCACGGAACCATACTCACAATAGATCAGCGTGATAAATCCTTTTATTGCCATTGTAATAATGATGCCGAAATTTGTGGAGTGCTCATAACATTTCCAAAACGCTTTCACATCTCTTATCTTGGTGTGTCTTTGCAGCGACCCCACAAGATGGCTCAGGGCTGGTACCTCTGCCTAGAAATGATGAAGGGTGACCGAAGACACACAGCAGGTTACTATCCGAGCTCTTACAGCAGCCCATGGTGCCTCTCTGTCACCGAGGATGCTTGTTCCATTGTACTGGAAAAAACAAAACAAAACAAAAAAACCAGAGCAACTTGTTTGCTCATTAGGCAAATGAGGCAAATAAGGGCTGGGCACCATCTTGAAGTGAAAAAGTCACTGCCGAGGTGTAACAGAATTTGAAACTGGTTAATGAATTAGCCGTTTAAACTGGGCATGGGGGAGGGAACAATATCACTGGTGGGGTAGCAAAGGTGCATTCTAGATGAGACTCTTGGAATAAGGCCCAGGGAATGGACTTTGGCTTAGAATTGGTAACCTTTCATCATTTTGTGTTGTCCAATGATTATCTGTGCCCCAAACACCTTTCTGTGCCCTAAGTCTATCTAATCACGACCTTCACCAGTGTTATAATTAAGGCCAAATGAAGCACTGTCTGTACTAGAGTCAGAGAAATCTGAGTCACTCTCTGGCCACTGGCATTTGTCTGCCCGACATGTACTTGCCTTTGACGTCACCATCAAAGGCCACTACGGCAGCTTGCTCTCACATTTCATTCCATGCCTAGTTATGTCTTAAAGTTCCTTGTTATTTATTTATTTATTTATTTATTTATTTTAATTTTGATGTGTGTTGGTGCTTGGCCTGTGTGCATGCGTAGCTATGTGCATATATATGTGATAGAGTCAGAGCCACTGCAGTTTGAGTTACAGACACTTGTGAGCTGTCCTGTGGGTGCTGGGAATTGAACCTGGGTCCTTCGAAAGAGCAGCCAATGCTCTTAACTAATGAGCCATCTCCCCAGCCCCTTAGTTAATGTTTCTATTGTTATCATAAAACGCCATGATCAAGGCAACTTACAAAATAAAACATTTAAATTGGGGCTCAGTGTTCCAGAATATTAAAATCTGTGACCACAATGGTAGGGAGCATGGTTAGCAGGCAGACATGTCCTGGATCGGTAGCTGAGATCTTACATTTTGGAACATAAACACAAAGGAAAGAGAGAGAGGTGGTGGGGGGTTGGGAGGGGGCCTGGAAGCCCACCCCCAGTGACACACCTCCTCCAACAAGACCACACCTCCCAACCCTTCTCATTATTCTCAAACAATTCCACCCACTGGGGACCAAGTATTCAAACCTATGAGGCCATGGGAGCCATTGCCATTCAAACCACCACAATGTTCCAAGGTGTGTTTAACAGAACACTTTACTGATTACGACAGAATAGGTAAGTAGGATTTCAAAATTGGGGAACAACAGGCAGGGGTAGATGAATATAGGGGAACCCAAACAGCACCCAAGAGATCGCCTCACAGCACAAACCCCAGCTTCTGTGTCTCACCCGGCTCCAGCTTTTGTTCTCAGGACGGAGTTCTCATACAATACTTGCTTCCAATTGTAGAGCCACATCCAATAGGAACAAAACTTCTAGATTTCCCAGACTACTTCTGTGCAGGTTACTGTAGAGCAACCGCCCAACATAAAGCACCATTCTGTGCATTATGTGAGATGAAAAATGGAAAGTTAGCTCGCCTCTAAGCCAATACACAAAAGTCAGTCGCATTCCAGGAGTAGGGAGAAAAGTTGCTGCACAAGAAGATGGGCTGTGAAAGCATGAAGACCTGAGTTTGATACTTGGCACCCAGGTAAAGTGCTGAGCATTGCCATGGACACCTATAACTCTAGAACCTTGGCAGGTAGAGGCTAGAGGATTGCTGGGGCTTGATGGGTGACAGCTTAGCTCTAGTTTCAGACAGAGAGACCCTGTCTCAAAGGATGAGGTGGAAAGTGACAGGGAACAACTAAAATCCTCCTCTGTCTTCATTATGGGCACCCACACCTGTATACACATGTGAGCACATACCACATAAACACACACAAACACACACATACTCCAAAATCCTCGGTAGTGTTTCTACATAGTAAAAGCCAACTATCTGAAAGAAAAATTTAAAAAAATCCAATTTATTATAGTAAAAGTTATTACTATTACTATTATGATGATGATGATGATGATGATGTGAGGCAGGATTTCGCTCTGTAGCAAATACTAGCTTCGAATTCCTACTCTTCCTGCCCCACTTCCCATGTGCTGGCTTTACTGAAATGGGCCACCATGTCTATCCAGCAAAGGAAAGAATCTCAGTAGATAGTTATCAAAGGACACACAGAAGCCGCAGATAAGTTTTAAAAGGCTCAGAATCAGCAATTAGCACAGAAACGCAAATTAAACTCACAGTGTGATATCATCTTCTACTTGCTAGAATTATTTTTTGTTGTTAAAAAGAGGAAAGAAAGCAATTGACAGAGAGGATGTGGAAAAAAATAAATACACGGTTGGTGGGAACATAATGAATATACCCAATATGAAAAACAATATGGAATTTCCTCAAAAATTAAAAATAGAACTACTAGACTTGAGGGAGGCTGCAGCTCAGTGGCAGAGCACCCATGAGTGGTGTGCAAAGAGCTATGTGGCTTTGATCCCTAGAACTGAAAAGAATTGGGCTGCATATCCAAGGAAAATGACATCAGTACACAGGCAGCTTCCTGCTCTATGTTCACTGCAGCATTTTTCATTATAGGCCAGATACAGAGTCAGTGTTTGTGCTTATTACTAAATGAATGAAAAAGGAAAATGTGTACAAATGACATTTTATCACCTTTACCAAAGAAGAAAATCCTTTCAGTTTTCAACAGCAGGGATGGAGTCTGGAGGACATTATGCTAAGTGAAATAAGCCAAGCCCAGGAAGGCAAATGATATTTCGTTTACACACAGAACCTAAAAGAGTTGAACTAAGAAATAGAAAGTGGAATGGTGGTTATAGAGGGCTGGAGTGGTATTGTTGGGAAGGGTGTTCTGGAAACATCAGTCTCAGAATACAAAACTTCAGTCAGAGAAGAGACTAAGTCCAAAGATTTTTGTACCATTAGTATTAATATTCTTTCTCAGTTTCTCTGTTTTTCTTCTCTTCCTCCTCCTTCTTTTGCTTTATTGCAATTATTATTTTTATTTTGAGGTAAAATTTCTCTGTGTAGCCTTGGCTGTTCCAGATCTTGCTCTGTAGATCAGGTCTCAAACTTAGAGATCCACCTTTTTCTGCCTCCTGAGTTTTGAGATTAAAGGTGTGTACCATCAAGGTGGGAAATTTTGGGAAGAAAGCAGATTGAGCCAGGCATGGCGGCACACACCTTCAATCCCAGTGCTTGGGAAGCAGAGGCAGATGGGTCTCTATGAGTTCCAGGCCAGCCTGGTTTACAGAATGAGTTCTAGAACAGCCAGGACTACACAGAGAAACCCTGTTTCAAAAAACAGAGAGAGAGAGAGAGAGAGAGAGAGAGAGAGAGAGAGAGGAAGCAGACTGAAAATTATTTATTTAGTGGCTGGAGAACTTGTTCGGTGGTTCTGAGTACTGAGTTCTTGTTGGTAATAGAGAGGATTTTGATTCTCTTCCCACTGCTCACAACTGTTGGTTAACTACAATTCCAGGGCATCCACCCCCTCTTCCAGCCTCCTTGGGCACCAGACATACATGTGATACACAGATACACACATGCAGGTACACATGCTCATACACATAAGATAAAAATAAATAATAAATCATGAGAAATTATTTATTTCAGTAATTTAAAATACAAACAATATTATTTATTTTTAAGTTTTTTTGGTGTGTGTGTGTGTGGTGTATTCAAGTGTACACTTGCTACTGCTTGTGTGAGGAGCTGAGAGTTGGCTCTTGCCTTCTACCATGCTTAAGGCAGGGTATCCTTTGTTATTTCTGCTGTGTTGTACACTATGGGCTTGCTTGCCTGCAAACTTCCAGGCAATTCCTCTATGGCTGCCTCTTGTCTCTCTTTGGAGGGTTTGGGATTACAGATGCTTGCCACTGCATCTGGCTTTTTTGTTTTTTGTAGTTCCCAGTGATCACACTCAGGTGGTCAGGCTTGTGCTGTTATCCACTGAGTAATCTTGTCAGCTGAAAAGTAGGTTTTTAACATGCTCACCATAAAAAATAAGTCTGTGAGGTAACTATGTATGTCAATTAGCTCAAAGTAGACACTCTACAATATATACATATTTCAAAACATGTTATCCATTATAAACACATATGAATTTTTGTGGTGGTATTGTGTTCCCCAAAATATTGTGTACCTTAATAAACTTATCTGGGGTCAGAGAACAGAAAAGCCACTAGTTAGGCAGTGATAGCACACACCTTTAATCCCAGCATTCCAGAGATAGAAATCCCTCTGGATCTTTGTGAGTTCAAGGCCACATTGGAAAAAGCCAAGCATGGTGACACACCTTTAATCCCAGAAAGCCAGCCTTTAATCCCAGAGAGTGGTGGTAGAAAGCAGAAAGATATATATAAGGCGGGAGGACCAGAAACTAGAAGCATTTGGCTGGTTAAGCATGTGGCTGGTTAAGCTTCAGGCTTTCGAGCAACAGTTCAGCTGAGATCCATTCCGGATGAGGACTCAGAGGCCTCCAGTCAGAGGAGACAAGACCATCTGAGGATCCGGCGAGGTGAGATAGCTGTGGCTTGTTCTGTCTCTCTGACCTTCCAGTATTCACCCCAATAACTGGCCTCGGGTTTGATTTTATCAATAAGAACTTTTAAGATTCCTGCTACAAATTTTATTTGTTAGTTAGAGAGCTGAAAGATTTCCAGACACAACTCAATCATCTGTCTCTAAAGGCCACCTCTAATGGCCCCTCACCCAGTGCTCCAGATTCAGTGAGTGACTCTTCCCAACAAGTTCTTCTCTGGCTTCATAAGTCCAGAAGTGTGGGTGAATAGAATGAGTGCAAAAGAAGCTGCCTTCCCTGAAGGTAATAAAATGTCCTCAGATGAATGAGACTGCCTGGGAATCTGTCGGATTTTCATCTTGAGTTCATCATTTGTAACCTGGAAATTGTTGAGCCTTTCTGGCACTCAAGTGGCCAGAAAGGAGAATGAAGAATGTTCTTAACTTTGAGTAAAATATCCTTTGCAAAGCATCTAAGAAGGAGCATAACCCAGTGCTGTGGGATGTCTTTCTGTATGCTGTGAATATGTGTTGCTTTGACTGGTTGATAAATAAAGCTGTTTGGCCAATGGCGAGGCAGAATAAGATTAGGCAGAATATTCAAACTGAAGAGACAGGAGAAGAAAGGAGAGTGAGGAGGCAGATGCCAGCCTGCCGCCCAAGGAGCAATGAGATGCCAGCAGACCAGTAATGCCACAGCCACATGGCAACATATAGATTAATAGAAGTGGGTTGAGTTAAGTTATAAGTTCTAGCTAACAAGAAGCCTGACCCACAGGCCACACAGTTTGTAAGTAATATAAGCCCTTGTGTGTTTACTTGGGACCAAGCGGCTGTTGGATGCAGGAGGGAGAGATCTGTCCCAACTGCAGGGCTGGGCAGGACTGGAAAAACTTCTGGCTATACCCCAGACTTGCCAGGCTATGGCTCCAGCATTCTGAGTCCTATGGTGATATTTTATTTGTGCTCTAATAAATAAAGCTTGCCTGGAGATCAGAGGAAAAGGCCAGTCACCATAGTACACATAGAAGTCAGGCAATGGTAGCACATGCCTTTAATCCTATCACTTGGGAGGCAGGGATCTGTCTGGATCTCTGTGAGTTCAAGGCCACAATGGGAACAGAGCCAGACAGTGGTGGCATAAGCCTTAAATTCCAACACTAGTTAACCATAAAGGTCTTGAGGTCTGTACAGACAGACAGTAAGTGACAGAGCTAGGTAGGAAGAAGAAGTGATGTAGCTGGACAGAGAGAGCAAATGAGATAGCAGAACAGAAATGCATATAGGCATGGGTATACAGGAAGTAAGTCTCTTTGGAGGCTGAGGTGTCAGTGAGGTTGGCTTGTGGCTTTTCCTATTCCTCTGATCACTCAGGTTTTAACCCTGATATCTGGCTCCAGGTTTTTGGTTTTGTTTTTGTTTTCTATTTTCTTTCTTTCTTTTTTCAAGACAGGGTTTCTCTGTGTCGCTTTGGAGCCTGTTCTGTACACCAGGCTGGCCTCAAACTCATAAAGATCTGCTTGGCTCTGCCTCCCGAGTGCTGGGATTAAAGGCAAGTACCACCACTGCCTGGCTGGCTCCAAATTTTTTATTTAATAAGACCATTTGGCAATTCATCTACAGAGTACCATTTTATAGTTGGTCAAGACCCTGTCCTGATTGTGAACCCAGACCTAATTTTTCCCCTATCTCTATGCTACTCCGAGCTGCACAATTAGTCTTTACCAACTGCAATTTAATGTGCCTTACTTAGAATCTCTCCGGTATTCCTGGCTTAGGAGAGATTGACTTCCCCATCTCTTCTATAGTCAGAGACTGACTATCTTTATCTTGATGGTAGCCCTTTGAACATGAGAATGTGCTTATGGTTCACAAGTGTGTTTGAACTCCCAGACCTGGCATCAGAAAACCTAAGGTTTTTCCTCTTGCTTGGTTCCAGCTGCTTGTCTCTTGCCTCCAGAATGCCATTGTTATGGCAAAGTTTGCCCTTATGTTAGTTAAACCTGGTAGAATAGTTCTGCACTCATGAACTCAGGCCTGGAATATATTTGCTTGTAATAGAAACTCAGTCCATTTTCAGCGTGCATATTTCTGGGTGTCTGGGAGGATACACTTCTAAGACAGGAACTACTTACAGGCAAGTACTCCTTCTGGTTGAGTAGGAATTGCAGGTGCTCACAAACCTGCAGCGATAATTCATCTTACCATGAAAATCTCTGAAAATTCTGAGTCTTTCTAATCATGCACCCACGTTACAGTCTCACTTTCAACATTTTGCAAATCTGATGATGTGAACTGGCATATCTCATTATTGTTTGAAATTTTAGATTATTAGTAAGGGTGAACACTCTTATATTTGATTTCTGACCAATTATGTTTCCTGTTCTGTGAATTGTCTTTCAGATGTGCTATGCCCTACTTCTGCATTGATTAAATAGGTATTCTTTATGTATATTCTGGATATATCAGAACCAAAACACATGTGTGTGCCTGTATATTCTAGATTGATCTTTATCATTGCATTTTTTTTTCTGTATACTGTATTTTCATATGCCTTATTGGATCTTTGTAAGAGAGTGTTATGTTTAACAAGGTCAAATTCACCATGTTTTCCTTTATAGTTGTGACTTCTTGAATGATTCTCACTATTGGAGACTGTACGCTTCTAATAACCAGTTGTTACAGGCAATATGGGGGTGGGAATAAGTGGAAGATGATGCAGGGGAGAATTATGGCGGGAGTTTCCTTGGAGTGACTGACTTTAAGTTCTCACTTCAACTTGTTATGGTGAAAGAGTTGTATACTCATAGCAAAACTGCAAGCAAATACATAGGGAAGGATGGAGCCAATACTCTGTTTTCTTTAGTAGTAACATCTTGCATAACTGCAGTATGGTATCACCAAGATCAGTAGATTCATCTTCCTTCAACCCACATAATTTATTCAGATTTTCTCACTCCCTGGTCTTTGCCCTCTTGGGCATCTGTATCTGCACAGTGTGTCCCTTGCAGCTTTGTCACTGGTATAGAATCCATCATCCACCTCTGCACTCAAATCACAGAGCTATTCCATGACCACAGGCCCTGGTGCTGACCAGTGCTAACCTGTGATTGTGTTTCAAGTATCTCTGGACGTTGCTGCTAAGACAATTTTTTTTTGGGTGACTTTAAAACAATATATTGAACTTTAGTCTTTAAATACATCAACATCTTTTGTATCTGTGAAATAGTATCAGGTTCCTTGGGGATGCTCAAATTTGTAATTCAAGAATTCTCTTTTTATAAAATGGTGTTTATTGACAGAACTGTCATATGTCCTTTAGATAGTCTGACATCTCTGGATGGTTTCTAATACATAGCACAGTGCATATGCTATGTAATAGATTTTAAATGTATTTCTTAGAGAACGATAGCTAATATCTATATATGCTCAGTACAGACAAAAGTGCTAAAAATATTCCAAGCCCCCATTGGATGAATCCCTGTGTACTGGTGAATTGTTCTGTCCTTGAAACACAATATTGATGCAGGCAGCTTCAGAAAGAAGAGGTTTATCTTGGCTCACAGCTTTAGGGGTTGCAGTCCTTCGTGGTGTGGGAGACATGGCAGCTAGGACTCCATCTGTGGCATGCCATAGCTCTTACGTTACTTAACCACCGATGGGAAGCGGAGCCATGGGGCCGGAAGTGAAGTTGTCCTAGAACCCTCAAGCCCTGCTCCTTAGGTCCCATATTTGCCACTTAGGCATTATGTCCAAAAGATTCTGCAGCTTCCCTGAGCAGGTCTGCTAGGCGGTGACCATGTGTTCAGACACAGACGTCTGTGGGGGACAATTCTCACTTATGCCATAACCCCATGGACTTGGACATTGCTGATAGGGAGGGATGAAAATGCACACCGGGCAGGGTGGTGGTGGTGCACGCCTTTAATCCCAACACTCGGGAGGCAGAGGCAGGAGGATCTCTGTGAGTTCGAGGCCAGCCTGGTCTCCAAACCAGGTTCCAGAAAAGGCGCAAAGCTACACAGAGAAACCCTGTTTCGAAAAAACCAAAAAAAAAAAAAAAAAAAAAAAAAAAAAGTCACACACACACACACACACACACACACACACACACACACACACACGGTAGAAAATGCACACCGAATACCAAACAGAATGAGCATGGACTATGGAATCTGGTGCTGCTGTGTTTGCAACACTTCAGGGTAACCTCGAGTCACTTTCTTAGCCTTGCTGATAAGGTGGAGGCAGTATTTGAAATATCATGCAGCAACTGCCACAAAGCTCCTATGGAGAGAGAGGAAGACGCTGAAAAAGACTAATAAGAAAGAAGGAGTTGATGACGTTACCCAATTGGAATGCAGGGAGACAACGGTCAATGGAGTGGAGAGACTCCAGGACACGTGGGTGGTGGAGCTGAGCGCTGTGACCAAGGGCCAAAGCTGGGAGACTGAAAAATGAAGACCACCAAGGCACTGCTCGTTTCTCCAGTTCTGATGCGTTCCTGTACCGGGGTCTACTCAGGCCTGTGTCTGCTTCCCTCTTGAGTAGACCAGAGGCCCCATCTAAACAGTCTTCCTGCAGCAGCTCCCCTCTCCGGGTGGCCAGATGGGAATTCCACCAGTGTTGTTTCCCGGGACTTTGACACAGTTGCCAAGTTCATTGGTGCTGGAGCTGCCACAGTTGGTGTGGCTGGATCAGGGACTGGCATTGGAACTGTGTTTGGTAGCTTGATTATTGGCTATGCCAGGAACCTGTCTCTCAAGCAACAACTCTTCTCCTATGCCATTCTGGGCTTTGCCCTGTCTGAGGCCATGGGGCTCTTCTGTTTGATGGTCGCCTTCCTTGTCCTCTTTACCATGTGAATCTCCGTGGGGTCACCCAGCCGTCCCTGCTGCTTCGACTCCATGCCAGTTCTGGTGCTGGAGTGTGCTAAGCTTTACCATTGTACCCCGACCAGTATATGTTTTATGAATGATACTTAGTATAATCAAGGCTTTCTCCCTCATGATGATGACACCAACCTTATCACTCTGATTTTCTTCCAAAGGAGTAGAAATGGCGTCTGTCTTGTCCCTCCCTGCCACCTCAGCTTATGGTGTACCCTATTTGGCAAATTCTTTAGTTCATTTATGTCTTCTTCCCTCAGTTTCCTCCAGAGTAGGAGGAGTACCTGCCACAGAAGCATGCTAAGCCTGTCTCTGGAGCCTCACATCTCCTCTTTCTTTGGGTCTCACACATTTTCTGTTTCATCTGCAGTTTGCCAGGAAGCTGCTGGTCTTGGCTGCCTGGCTGGCTGAGAAAATTCTCTCTGTGCCTGCGCTGACATGCTGGGTGCCCTTTTAAGAGGACTGTCACAGAGGCATGATGGCTTCTGATCCAAGCATGGAAAGCTGAATGGGGAGAGTCCACCGCAGCCTTCCAGGGGAGAAGCTATTCTGGGAAACAACCACTCCAGTCATCTCATTAGCATAATCTCAGGAATTAATGGCTTGATTGATGTCCCAAGTTTCCCTGCAGTTTTCTATAAATGATAACGTATTAAAACGAGATGGAGGAAAGAAAACATGACACGACATATATTATTTAGGTGTTTGCAGAGAGGCTGACACACAAACACACACAATTTATCAACAGTCGTTTTTTGCATGGTGTTCTGAGCCTGGAGCTGCCAAGATGTGGAATTAATTTCATAGCAGGTGATTCTAGACTATTTCACATGGGCCATCTGTCGCTTCTTCATTTACCTCTCTGCTGTTACAATAATTAATCATTTCAGGCACAGGCTTGGCGCAGGAGGCTCTACCCTGGCTGGGAGCACTGCAAGAAGGAATAGCACCGAACCACTTGCTCTAAAGCAGCCTGTTTCTGTGAACCAAGGGTGTTCCCATTTTTTTTCTCTCTTGCTTTTGTGTCTGACACCAGGGTCTCAGGAGTTGGAGGTGGCTTCATAGAGTACTGCTGCAACAATACATGTTGTTTTCATGCAGCAAAAGAGAGTTCGGGGAGGTTTCGTCAAATGCTTGACTTTACACAGCTAATAGGAGGGGGCGGGACAAACTCAGGTTTATCAAATCTTCAAGCCTTAGTTGTTTGTTAAGATTTGAACCTGAAACATCCCCCACAGGCTCATATTTTGAGTGTGTGCTAGGTATTTTTTTCCTTGCAAAGTACCTGAGAGAAGCAACTTAAGGAGGGATAATTTTGGCTCATGGTTTGCGGGTACAGTCCCTCATGGCAGGAAAGACATGGCTGTGGAAGGATAAGGCCTATGACCACATCTTGCATAGTCAGAAATCAGAGAGCGATGAATGGTGATGCTCAATTTGCTGTCTCTTTTCCCATCACTTTTTGTTCAGTTCAGGAGCTGAGACCGTGGGATGGTGCCAACCACATTCAGGGTCCATCTTCCCTTGTTATACTCCCTAGTAATGGAGTAGAAGTGTGCCTCTTAGGTAATTTTAAATCCAGTTGTTATGGTTTGAATGAGCAGGGCCCCCATGGGCTTATCTATTTGAATGCTTGGTCCTCAGTGGGTAGAACTGTTTGAAGATTAGGAGGTGCAGCCTTGATGATGAAGGTGTCACAGGGGTAGGCTTTAAAGTTTCAAAAATTTATGCTATTCCTAGTTAGAGCCTCTCCCCACCTTTTGCTTATGGATCAGATGTCTGCTATCAGCCACTCCGCCAGTGTCATGACTGCCTCTGTCTGCCTGCTGCCACGCTCCCCACCATGATGCTCATGAACTCTTCCTTTGGACCTGTAAACCATTTCTTCTATAAGTTGCCTCGATCATGGTGCTTTGTTATAGCCTTGGAAAGGTAACAAAGACAGAGGCGAAGGTGAAAGTCAAGGTTAAACACCATACTTGGTCCCCAACTCATGGTGCTATTTTGAAGGCTGGGGAGCTTTAAGGAAGTAGGGCCTCACTAGTAGAGGTGCTTCACTAGGAGTGAGTGAGCCACTATTTCAGATCTTATTCTCTCTGTCTTGGTTTATGCCATGTAAATGGCTGCCACCTCACATCCCTTCTGCCATAAGTGAGCCAATCCTATGGTCATGCTTTTCTACCATGAAAGATTGAAATCTCTCTGAAATCACAAGTCAATACAAACTTTTCATCTTTAAGACATTTTGTCCCATCAATGAAGAAAGTCACAAGTGCATCCTTCTAGTCTGAAGAATGTCTCTAATAGAAGAAATTTTGCTAGAAATAAGAGGACAATGCTGCAGATCATACAAGTCTTTGACTTAATAGGCTAGAAGTCAAAACACTGTCAGGAAGGCATGTGAGTCATTGTTCTACTGTGCTTGTTGAAACAGTGGGAGGAAGAAAGTGCCAGGGTAGCTTCTTGACTGAGACACATTCATCTACTAGAATGTATTCATTTATTTATTAATGATACATACTTATCAACTGACTAATTGGTTTATGCCAGACATAGGGCCAAGTGCCAGAGACATTGTGGGAGAGTTCTTGTACTCATATGGCACTGGCGTTTTAGTAGGGAGATGTGAAATGAATTGGAAGTGGACATTTCTTTCCTGCCTGCCTGTTTCCAAATAACTCACATGTAGACTTAATATTAATTACAAATGCTCGGCCAATAGCTTGGACTTGTTAGTAGCTAACTCCTACATTTATGTTAACCCATATTTCTTATCTATGCTTTGCCACATAGTGGTACTTTTTTTTTTAACATGGCATGTTCATCTCCTGCTTCCTCTGTGTCTGGCTGGCAACTCTCTTACTTCACCCTTCTTCATCCCAACATCCTTAGTTTGGCTGCCCCACCTATACTTCCTGCCTGGCTACTGGCCCATCAGTGTTTTATTTAACCAGTTTGAGTGACAAATCTTTACAGTGTACAAGAGGATTATTCCACAGCAATGAATTGTTAAACAAACAGATAAAAGTTGGGATATGTGCTACATAAGAAACAATGAGAAGAGATGGAGGAAGATTGGTGGCTGCCCCCTGCTCCCCAGTCTATGTATGGACAGACATGTGTGTAGATGGGATGGTCCAAGAGGAGGAGGCTATGTTATGATGTGGCTGTAAAATGTATCTTGTAGGCTTGTGTGTTTGAATAGTCAGTTCCCAACTAGTGGCATTGTTTTTGGGGGTTGTGGAACTTTTTGGCGTGAGACCTAGCTGGAGTGAGTGGACAGGCCATATGGTTTGTAATCAGTCCCCAATTCTTGTCCCATTTCTGCTTCACAGTCATCCCGGATATGAACAAGGAGCTTCACACTCTGGCTAAAATGCCTTCCCTTCCATGATGAGTTACACCCACACACCATGAACCAAAATAAGCACTTGGTCTTTCAGTTGCCCCCTGTCAGTAATTTGGTCACAACAATGAGAAAAATAAGAAGTACAGACCAAATCTGAAATTGAATTGCAGGATGGAGCTGAGCATATCACAGGTAGGGGGGAGGGAGTCCTACACAGCGAGTCCTTTGTACAGCAAGGTCCTGGGCTTGAAAGACTTGCAGAGCAGAGATGATGTAGGGCAGTTGAACCTGGTCAGGAAGGGGCAAGAAAGAAACATGTGACATTGTTCTATACTTCCCCATGGGTCATGGTGGAGGGTTGACTGTGAATAACAGAAAACCACAGAAAAGCTTTAAGAGAAATGGATGTGTGTTTTATCATTCCCATTTTCCACATGCAGAAACTGAGATACAGAGAAATAGTAGGACCTCCCAAGGGCCATACACAGTTAGGTAACAGAGTAGCTTCAACTTCTGAAGCCAATGTTCTAAGCAAACCATGACCAAAGGGCCAACTCAAGCCTCCTTTCTGCTTTTTAAACATGGAATGCCATTGGGAGAGGTACAGTCTGCGTTTGTTCCTGTATTGTGTGACTGCTTTCCTACACAAAGGAAGAACTGACTCCTTCTAATAGACAGTACATGGCTTGTCAGCCCTAAACACTCACTATCTTGGCCTTTCACAAAGCTTACTATCTCCTGCACTAGTCTCTGAATCTCAGGTAGGGTGAGACTATGCCCACCTGCTCCTAGTGTCTCCCATGACCAACCCATGATTGGATATTTAGCTAGCATCCAATCTGCATCTACAAATGAATAAGGAACAGGAGGCATTGTCCAAAGCACAGAAGTGAATGGGCCACAAATTGAATGAATAGGGTCAACTGGATACAAGAGACATAAGTAGATGTGCACAGGGAATACTCACAGTGAATAAAGTGCCTCAGCTGGGCAGGAAAGCAGGGTGTGCAGAAGGTAGGAGCAGGTGTCACACTGGAGAATCCCTGGGGGTTGATTGAGAAGAGCCTTGAACGCCATCATCATTAAATGCTCAGGACCTTTAAGTGGCTGAGTTAGCAGTCAGAGAGGCACTGAAAGAGACCTGCTTTTCCAAGATGAAGATTGTAATTGGTTATTGATGTCCTATTTGTATGCTAATGCTGCTCAATAAAACAGCTAAACCATAATTAACGCTCCAGCTTCCTTTCAGGAAGGGGAAAAAAAAGATAGACGCCTGTGGAAAGGTCAATAGATTTCATATAGTAAATTATTAAATAATGGGAAACACAGGAAGTCAATTTCTGAACTATAATCTTTTCAAGTTTTATTAACTATCATTTGTTACAAGTGTCGACAGCATTTGCATTCTGCTTCTGCCATTTTCCTGTGAGCTCCAGAATTTTTGGATTGAGAGTCAGTGTTGAATGGCAGAATGTATTGTTTGTCAGAGTGCTGAAGCTTGAGAATGAAGAGTGTTACCCGTCCTTATGTCAATGTTCAGTTAGATGGGACAATGGTACTTTGGCAGATGTTATACTCCATAGAAAATAGTACGAGCCAGGCTATGCTGCCAGTTACAGATAGCCCTGTAATGTTGATGGTCCCCAGGTCCCTCCCCAGGTAAAATCCTCATCCATGCTATGAAAATTCTCCCAGAGGGAAGACCTTGCTTGTGAGAGAATGACAAAGGGATGCCCTTGATGAACTTGGGCTGTGAGATAAGACTGAGTTTGAGTCCCATCTTTACTTTTCGGTAGCTGTTAACTTTACAGTTAGCTCTCCTGTGCCTCATTTTACTCATGTAGGAAGTAGAGACATCAGCAGTGTTCTCTGTGAAAAATCCTGAAGGCTAAATAAGACATGGTACATAAAATACTCAGGGGAATGTCTGGCAAGTGAGAAGCTTTGATGGGTGTTGGGCATTCTGGTAACTCTATAAGGAAAGTTTAAAATGCTCAAGTGTGATGATTCACATCAAGGCCAACTGTATTGAAAGATTTATCAGCCTTTAATTATCTTCGCAGCCATCAATTAATTCATTAGCAATTTGCCTAGTCTTGAATTGTTTTTGAAACAGAGTTTACGTATCCCAAGTTAGCTCCAAACTCACCTTGTAATAGAAGATAGCCTTGCATTTTTTTCTTTTGATATAGAATCTCACTATGTAGCCCTGGCTGGCCTGAAAAGCACTATGTAGATAAAGCTGGTCTCAAACTCATAGAGATCTGCTTGCATCTGCCTCCCAAGTGCTCAGAGGAAAGGCATGAGTCACCATGCCCAGCATGACCTTAAAGTTCTGATGCCCCTGCATCTACCTCCTGAGTGTTAGGATTATAAATGTTCATCCCTGCATCAGTTTATGTGGTACTGAGCAGGAACCCCAGGGCTTTGTGCATGCTAGGCAGGCACTGCACACATTCTAAGCTTCATATATGTTAAACTTAGGGAAGACGCTGAAAGAATGCAAGCCATCCTTTCTATCAAAGAATTTTTAATTCTTAGATAAGGAATCAAGTCAACGTCCTAGAACACAACTCCAGGAAAACTCCAGGCACTGTTTAGAAGAACTCATTATTCATTTGTTGTGCACCTACTGTGTACTGAGGAATAGGGTGGGTGATGGGGAGAGAGAAAGAACTCAAACCCTGCTCAGCATCTAGGGAGTCTCAGATAAGTACTTCAGTGAGGAGGCACAGAGTCAGTACTAAAGATCTTCTCCACAAAAAGGATAAAAATCTGAGCTATGGATTTTTGTCATGGTTCTGCTTGTAATACAATTTCAACACATGTTCAGGACCTAATTTCTTCTTTTGTGTTTGCATCTGTTAAGGTTAGTCTTGACTGCCAACTTGGCTGGGCATGGAATCCACTAAGAGGCACTCCTCTGGGAGGGTGCATGAGGGCACTTCCAGGGAGGATTAACTGAGGCAGGAAAGTCCTTTCCTAGAATGGACTGCACCCTTCCAAATCTGCTCAGATATAAGTAGGTCTGAGGTAAAAGCAGTGCAGTTCACCTATCTGTCTCCATTTCTGGCTGTTGAGTGTGTCTGTTTGGTCATACTGCCCCATTCTTTGGGGTTTATCATACCCCAGCTCCTTTGGGTTCTAGCATGGACTGAAGGTCAATAACTTTCTAAGAATCTTCCAGAGTTTTCGAGATTGCGACTGCTGAGGCATCCAGCTTCTTGGACTAAGTGGATACTAGTCTCTCAGCCTTTCTAGTGTGTAAGTGGCCATTGGTTGAATGGTCCAGTCCTAACTGTATAATCCAATTTAATGAATTCCCTTCTGTAGCATGTATTCATTCTATCAGTTCCAATACAGAACCCTAATACTGAGTCTAAGATAAAAACAATATATGCCACACCCAGGGTCCCACTCCCTAAGACTGCATAGCCTTTACAAAGAATAATACAGTACTTGGCAAAGCAGTGGTTGGTGTCTGACATTCAAAACATACATTTAAGTGATTAAAGTCGTATAGCATGCTACAATCAAACACAGCCCCTAGCATTTTAACATTACAACTCTAATGCTTTATGTGTGCTTGTTTCTGCCATTTTTTCCCTACCCGTCATGTTTTCAAGGGCAATTTTAACTGTGGTGCCAATCAAATTCCACATAATTTATGACCACATGTGTGTAGAATCAGATATTAATCATAATATCATCCCAGACCACATTCTCATTGTCGTCCCGTGCCCACAGGGCGTTGTGTCCTTGTGTTCACCACTTCAAATTCTATGCTACAGAACTGCTGCTTGTTTTTAATAGATGCTTTTAGAATCATCATTGTTGTTGAATGTATGAACGAGCCGTCTGGGTTTTCATTCGGTTATGTGCTTTAGACTTCCACTTATTTCTGACCCTCTGAACTTTTATAGGCATGGATAGGGAATGCACATTACCACTATTAGCCAGAGCCATGGGAAACACACACACACACACACACACACACACACACACACACACACACACACACATTGGAGAAGAGAGAATCTGGTAACTTCCTCCAAATAGGGCTTGGATCACACCATCGCTCTGCCCATTTCTGATAGGATTGGCTATCACAGCTGACTTCTTTACCACTTTAGATGTCACTTTTGTGTACCCAGTGGTGGAGAGGATACTGTGACCCTCTTTTAGAGTTATTCTTGAAAACTAGACTATTTTGAACAGTTTTAGATTTACAGAGTAATTGAGCAGAAAGTAGTTTTTTTATTTATTTAATTTATTTTACACCCTACCCACAGTTTCCCCTCCCTCCTTTCCTCCCATTACCTCCCCTCACGTCCCCTCCAACACCACCCTCAATCCACCCCTCCTCTGTTTCTGTTCAGAAAGGGGCAGGCCTCCCATGGTATCAACAAAGCACTACGTATCAAGTTTTGGTAATACTAACCACCTCCCCTTGTATTAAGGTGGGACGAGGCAATCCAGTATGAGGAATAGGTTCCCATGAGCCAGTCAAAAACATTAGGGACAGCCCCTGTTCCCATTGTTAGAAGTCCCACAAATAGACTCCTAACTACACAACTGTCACATATATGCAGAGGGCTTGGGTCAGTCTCATGCAGGCTCCCTGGTTGTTGGTCCTGTGGGTTTTCATGTAATGTCGTTGACCTCTCTGGCTCCACAATCCTTCCCTCCTTTCCTCAGCAGAAGTTCAGAGCTCTGTCTAATGTCTAGCTGTGTGTCTCAAAGCAGAGTTTCTAACAAGGTCCCAGTACCAAGGTTTCACCAAGGTTTCCTCTGTTAAGACTGTGCATTGGTGGTGTGGTGAATTTGTCATACTTGATGATCTATATTGATATTATTAACTGAACTCAATAGTTTGTGTTAAGGTGGTCTAGTCCTAGCTTTATACATTCTACATCTCTTGACAAAGTTATGTTGACATGTGTCTATCACCTTAGAACCACACAGAATAGTTTCACTCCCTTAAAATTCCTCTGTACTCACCAATTGGTTACCCAGCTCTGAAAACATATACAAGTAGCACTATACAGACTAAGCAGACTATACTTAGGGATTATATATATATATGTACATAGGGATATACATGTATATATTAATGTAACAGCAATCAGTGAAAAAAGAGACCATCGATTTGAAAGAGAGCAAGGAGGGGTATATGGATAGGTTTGGAGAGAGGAAAAGGGAGGAGGAAATGATGTAATTATACTATAATCTTAAAAATAAGATAAATAATCAAGTGGGATATGGAGAAAAAATATTCCTTTGTGATGTGCTCATTCATCCCCATCTCCTGTCCATTTACCCCTCTCCTTTCCTGAGCAAAGACCATTGATCTTTTTACCATCTTTACATTGCTGCCTTCTCAGAATGGGTGATAGTATGAATCATAAGGTTCATAGCCCTTTTAGATAAGCTTCTTTCTTTCCTCTACAAATCTGCATGTAAGGATCCTCCACGGTTCGTAGCTCATTTACTCCATTGTCGAATAACACCTCATTGTACAGCTCAACCACAGTTGACTTACATATTAACCTACTGACATCTCAGTTGCTTCTATGCCCTTGCAAATTATGAATAAAGCTGCTGTGAGCCCATGTGTAGAGGTGTCATGTGTAGATTAAGTTTTCAACTTAATGAATATCAAACGTGATTCCTGGATTACATGTTGAAATTTTTGCTTTTTCATGTTTTTTTTCTCCAAAAATGATTAGATAAAGCTATATATATATATTTTGAAACAGAGTCTCACTCTGTAGCCCAGGTTTTTGTGAAACTTAAAACTCACGCTGGCCTTGAACTCATTAGCAATCCTTCTGTTCCCATCTTCCAAGTGTTCAGAATACAGGCACAAGGCACCATGGCCATCCAATAGACATTACTTTTTTTTTTTTTTTTTTTTTTTTTTTGGTTTTTCGAGACAGGGTTTCTCTGTGTAGCTTTGCGCCTTTCCTGGAACTCACTTGGTAGACCAGGCTGGCCTGGAACTCACAGAGATCCGCCTGCCTCTGCCTCCCGAGTGCTGGGATTAAAGGCGTGCGCCACTACTGCCTGGAGACATTACTTATTTTAAAAGCTTATTTTGGGGTGTGTGTGTGTGTGTGTGTGTGTGTGTGTGTGTGTGTGTGTGTAAATCAGAGGATAACTTCCAAAACTCGATTCTCTTCTTCCTCAGTAACTTCTAAGGATTGAACTCCGGTCATCTGGCTTGTGTGGCAATCACTTTTATTCACTGAGCTCTCTCACGAACTTAATATTTTCTTTTAAGGTTCCCAGTTGTACCTAGAATACTTCAAAGGAGAACGGGAAGTTAGTTGGGTATTGTGGTGCATATCGTAATTCTAGCTCTTGGGAGATGGGAGCAAGAGCTGTGAGTTCAAATTCATCTCTCCACAATGCGTGCTGTCTCAGAAAAGTAAAAGGGCAGTGAGCCTCAGAGGGCAGTGCCAGGGCTGGGTGGGTTAACTCTTGTGTCTCTGAAGAAGTAAAGAAGGAGGCCATTCTGCATGCACTGCTGCATGGTTTTCCTGTCCTGACTACTCCTGTACATACTGTCTGGGACCAGGTCATATCAAAGAGCTTTGCCTGTTAAGATTGCCTGCCTCAAACTTACTCTATAGATAAAGGTGAACCTTTATTATATATGAAAAACAAATGATAATTCATAAGCCTTCAAGTGGCTCATATAGAACTTAAATACGTATGGCTCGTTTGTCATAGTTTTTGGTTAATTTTAGAGAGAAGAACACAATCAATATTTTCATCATTTGCCTTTAGCAACCATCAATGTTTTGCCAGAATTTAAAAATATTCATCTCTCTCCTAGTTAGCTTCAGCTATAGATTTGAGTTATTTGAGAAAATCTCACTTGAGATACTGCCTCAATCAGACTGGCCTGTGAGTAATCTGTGGGGCATTGTGCTGATTGCTAATTGATGTAGGGGAGTCCAGCTCACTGTGGGTGGTACCATCCCTAGGCAGGGGGTTCTGAGCTGTGTCAGAAAGCCAGATAAGAAGAAACTATCGAGGAAGCCAGTAAGCATCCTTTATCCCTTGTTCCTGACAGTATTGCTGCTTTGATTCCTGCCCTGGCCTCCCTTAACAATGAACTGTAAGCTTAAATAAATCTTTTCCTCCCTAGAGTTACTTTTGGTCATGGTGTTGATCACAGTAACAGAGAAGCAAACTAAGACATTATTCTTCTATATTTTACGTAGATATTTTCAGGAATACTCTCACGTATCAGATTTCCGCTATTCACAATTGCTGCTCATTATTACATGTAACTCTGAGAGAATTATACTCATGGATGTTTTCTGCTGTGGGCTAATGATTGACTTCACAGTGCATATCCATGAGTCTGAAGCTTGTCGGTGCTCAATGAAAAGTGTGTCACAGCTTCCTCTTCCTTCCTTTCCTAAGATCCAATACAACTGGAGGGGGTGGTGTTTGGAAGAGACTGATGGAGAATAAGGTATAAGCTCTTCCTATCTCTTAATAATTTTCTCCTAATTAAGTATCAAATCTGTTCTGGTTTGGGTACAGTTTGAGTATGAACCCCAAAGATTCATGCTTTGGAAGCTTGGGTCCTATTTTCATGATGTGAGAGGTGAGGTCTTTAGAGATGAAATCTAGTGGAAGGTAGTTAGGTCATTGGGGTGGTGCCCTCAAATGCAACTGATGTTATTCTAAAGGTAGTTCCTGAGAGAGAGAGAGAGAGAGAGAGAGAGAGAGAGATCCTGTGAACTCTTGTCCTCTTTCTTGACCTTCTCTTGTTTATGTCTTTTCATTGTCACCTTTTTTCTGTCTTTAGCTGTCTGCCTTGCCATGTCATTTCTTACTTTTGCACACATTCCTGCTACTGTGGTAGTGTTGACTTGGAGATCCTTACCAGAGCTAAGTGGAGGCTGGTAGAACTGTGCACTAAACAAAACTCTTTACTACGTACCTAGTCTTGGGCATTTTATTATAGTACTAGAAAGCACAGCCATATAAACCTCTTCTTTTAGGGCCCAAGGGGGGACACATATATCTCCCTGGAAAGGGGAAATAGAGGAGACCTCCTGGTTGGACTGCAGGTAGGTGGGAATGGGAACTTGAGGGATCAGGTTGGGGGAAGCAGGAAGAACAGGACAATGCTGAGAGTGATGCCTGGAAAGGCGGGCTTTGTAGAGTCGGGTAGAAGCCCGATGCAAGGGAAACTTCCATCAGTCTACAAGGATGACCCCAGCTAAGACTCCTGGCAGCAGTGGTTGCATAGCCTGAACTAGTCATCCCCTGTGATTAGATTGGTTGTCACTGGAAAGCCTTCATCCAGTGACTGATGGAGGCAGATTCAGAGACCCACAGCCAAACATGGGAGGACTACTTCTTTCTGAGTGATTATGGAGGAGGGGTAGGTTGAGGGGTGTGTGAGGGGAGGAGGAGGGAGGGAGTGAGAGGAGACGAAGATGAAGGAAGGGAAACTGTAGTTGGGTTGTAAAATTAATTAATTAATTAATTAAAAACATTCTCCTTTTGCTCAGGACAGAAAGAAAGTCAAGGATCTCCAGAGGTAGCATGGAGAAATGGAGTTTAATGTATGCATAAATACTTATGTTTGGCTCCTTTTCTCAAATCTCCCAGCAGGTGAGCCCTTCTGTACCCAATGTAGGAGCAGAAGAGAGATTCTGTATGACCTGTTTAATCACCAACCCCCACCTCTGGCCCCTGTGAAAAGAACTTGGAGATAAACATTCTCATTATAAAACTTTTGGATTAGTCCTTAGGAATGAGCTTCCTAAATTAAAAAGGGAATACATTCATTCTCTCTCTCTCTCTCTCTCTCTCTCTCTCTCTCTCTCTCTCTCTCTCTCTCTCTCTGTGAGTCAAGGTCACATAGTAGTATGGACACTCTGTAGTCCTAGTGGGCCAGAAACTCACTATGTTGATCAGGCTGGCCTTGAACCCAAAGAGATCTACACGCTCCTGCCTCCTAACTGCTGGGATTAGATGAACCACATCTGGCCCCAAACTGCGTTTTGGCATGGTGCCACACTGGTTTTCAAAAGATCCGCTCTGTGCAAACTTCCATTTTCTATGAATGAATTGGCCCAAATTTCAAATTAGCCAAACTGTGTAAATACCTGGAGAAGCGTGTTTAGCTTAATTGTTTCTTGGTAATAAACTGACTGAGGTAAAGAAAAACCAGTTGATTATTTCCTGGTAGAGAGTGCCAAGTCCAGACTAATCCACTTGGGTATTAGCACCCTTGTACAGGCAGTAGAGGCTGGCTGAATCGAATGTGGCCCCAGTTGGAAAGCATGAAATTACTGACTTTGTTTAAATCTAACTGCAATTTATCTGAAGGAACAGTGCTGAAAGGTGACATTTGTCTTGGTGAGTCCCCCATTCATTTCCAGAGCTGGAGTTCATCAGTCATGCAGCTCAAGTGCATGATACATGCAGATGAATATTTATTATGGATGATGGAGTGTCCTCCTGGCAACATAATACACTTCGCTTACTTGAAAAGGGAAGCCAAACAGATTTGTGATGCCTGTGCAGTAGAGTGGCCTTTTACCTCCTTTCTGGAGAACTTAGTGATTTTTGTCATTTCTACTCAGGGAAGATCTACATAGTGCCCCTGTCTATACCAGTTTTACAATGTCATGGCTCTTTAAATTTAGTTAAGTAACTTTCATCTGGAAAACAATTGCTATTCCAAAAACATTCACTTATAGTTGATGAAGGAAACCAGTTATATGTCTGGATTCAGCCAAAGTTTTGAATCACGTTGGTTATGTGAATGCAATCAGTTGTTTGAGTCTTTTTAGGTTAATGTAAAGAAACAGATTGCGCCTATTCACAGTGTCAGTCCTCTAGAGACAAAGCATGCCTTTCCAGCATCAATGTGTCATGAAGCTGAGTGCTTCATTCTCTGGAAACTCAGGATCAAACACAATGAAATGACAGGAAAAAAAATACTCTGAGCATCATGTTTTCTTTTTAATTTAGAAGTCACTCCTCTTCCCAGGAGAGCCTAGTAGAGAAATCACTAGAAAAATATCTTTCCCGTCGGTGCCCATTAAGCTACCTTTTGTTTTCTCTTGTTGACCAATGGGAATCTTACTCATTAAAGTTGTATGGATGCCTTTTCCTTTCCTCCCACTGTTTATTTATACATAAAAAATAGATGATCCAAAGACTCAGGAACAAGGCTGCTGTAGCTGCTGAAAATCTCCAAGCACAGGCATTTTTTTCACCTTCAGACCCCTCAGGACTTTCTGGGCATATCTAACAGTGAATTCAAGCAGGTGTGTCTGTGGAAAATGTGGACAAAGTGGGGCATCTGAGGCAAAGGAGTGTTACAATATGTCTTACTGTATTTGTCAAAAGAAGAATAACCCTATTACCCAGTGTCTGAACACATGCCTGTCCCATTATGTACTGAATGGCAGTCACTGGAGGGAGGCTGGGCACAGGGAGACTAAAACCAAAAGTATGGTCTTTGAGGAAGATTAACCTCAACTTGACCTCCAAGGCTGATGGCTGAACGATGATTAGAGAGGGGATGTGCATATCTAAATTGCATTCTATCTCTATTACAGTCTAACAGCATTAGTAAAATTGCAGTTTGATAATTCATCAACATGAAAATGTGTCCACTTATCTCAGGCTGTACAAACAATCATTGATTCAGCCCCTCATGGCTCCTCTTGGCAAATTATCATGGGCAGAAGGACAGACCATTAAATTAGCGTTGATCCAAATTTTATTCCTCTCTCTCTCTCTCTCTCTCTCTCTCTCTCTCTCTCTCTCTCTCTCTCCCACCATCCCTGTCCCACTAGCTATCATTGTGTCTCCCTACGAAGTATGATTTTGTACTCTTACTGTGAGTTTAACATGCTGTAGTTTCTGGCTGACTACCCACTGATGTTCTCAGGCAAGTTATCTGAGGTCTTCGGGGCTTGCGTTCTCTTCCACACAAAAGAATGAAATCTTCTTAATTTGCAGACTTGTTAGGAAGTACAAAATTCAAAGGTATGTTTTCCCGTCATCTGTAATGCAACATCTCCATGTGGGTGTTGTTGAGGGGCCGAGATGAAGCTGAGGAGACAGAGAGGGTATGTGTCCTCCATCTGTCTTTTCTGTTGGTGACATGGTGCCCAGGGATGAACTGGGTGCTGGGATAAGACATTTTTCGGATTGCCCATTCACTTGGTCCCTGAGCCTGCGCTCTCACGCGCTATGTAGCTTACAGTCAGTTCCTCAAGCATTTTCTTGTTTGGAAAATTGGAGAAACAAGAGCAAGAATCTCCTGGAGTTGGTAGGTGGGCAATGGACCATGTTCATCAGCACTGGCCTCCTGCACACAAGAAACACTTAGCAAATGCATGTCAATCCTTGTTGTCTGGATCTTGAGGAAATTGGTAGGTGAGAGAAAGGAAAATGCACCATCTTTCTCTCTGGCTACCACTTAGAGAGAAATTCGCTTCATTTTTTTTTTTTTTTAAATAAGGAGTGAAGTGAGGAATCGATGTTTTCGCTGTCACACCAGTTGCTACAGACCACATTCTCCTGCAGGTGCTTCTGTGGTCTAGGAATGCTTTTTTGCAGGTGTACAATTTGTTTCTCACCCATGCAACTTGTCCAGTGAGGATTGTGGGGGGATGCTCTAGCCATTTGGTCATTCAGAGAGTCAGCTGAGAGATGGTCCATTTGAACACAGTGTTCATGAACTTGAAGACTGAAGATGGGCACATGACAAATCTAGAATTGGCTGTTTCTTTTAAAAATATCATTTTATTAACAATATTTTTTATTGACATTCATCTTTGTATTCATATATGAGCACAGGGTGATGCTTTAATATACACAACATGTGAAATGTTTAAATTAAGTTAATTAACACATTCAATACTCTGGTGGTTTGAATGAGAATGGTCTCCACATGCTCATAAATTTGAAGGCTTGGTCACCAGGGAATGGCACTATTTGAAAGGATTGGGAAGTGTCGCCTTGTTGGATAAAGTATGTCACTAGAGGTGGGCTTTAAGGTTTTCAAAAGCTCAAGCCAGGCCCTCTGGCTCTCTTCCTGATGTGTATGGATCCAGATGTAAAGCTCTCAACTACTCCAGCACTGAGACTTTCTACATGCTGCCATATACCGCCCCTATGATGATAATGGATTAAAGCTTTATAATTGTAAGCAAACACCAATTAAATATTTTCTTTTGTAAGAGTTGCTGTGGTCATGGTGTCACTTTACAGCAACAGAACAATGACCAAGATAGAAGTTGGTACCAGGGAATTGGGTATTGCTGTGATAGGCTAGACCATGTTCTTTGTTGGAGAGATATGTTAAGACTTTGGGATTTTGGACTATGAAAGCAATTGGACACTTTAACTGGAGCTTAATGGATCATCTTAGTAGGAACATGGAAGACAGTGATGAGGGTAATTTGAACTGTTGAGGCCTTGCACAAGAAGTTTCAGAGAGGAAGAATGAATATTAGTACATGGCCTACAGACCATTCTTATGATATTTTAGCAAAGAATGTGGCTTCTTTCTGCCCTTGTCTAAAGAATTTGCCTGGAGCTAAGTTGAAGAATTTTTGGATTCATGGCATTGGTAGAGAAGATTTTAAGACATCCTAGTATTAACTCTATCTTGTGGTTATTCATGGTTACTCTTATGTAGATCTATAAAGAAAAGGAGCAAGCTTAGCTCTTGATGTTGTGGTTAGCAACCATTTTTAGGTACCAAGGGGTGGTAAATGTTTCCTAGCATTCTGGGATGACTTTTTATTCTGCAATATAGATGTTTTTGGCTTGACACCATTCCCTCTGCTTTACTAGCCTAAGAAGCTTCAACCCTACACTATAGGCAACTGAAGAATACCGAGAATGGGAGAAATAGTTTTTCCCAGGGCCAAACAGAAAGCATACATGTAAGTAACATTATACAAACTGAGCAGGTTGCATGTATGTATTTAGGAATATACATGCATGTATATGACAACAATCAATGAAAAAAGAGGCAAAAAATTTGAAAGAGAACAAGAAAGGGTATACAGAAGGGTTTGAAAGGAGGAATGGGAAGGGGAAATTATGAAATTATATTATAATATCAATAAATAAAATATATATTTTAAAATATTTATTTTTATGTACATAGGTGATTTACCTGCATGTATGTTTTTGTATATACCTGGCACCTGTGGAGGCCAGAAGAGGGCATTTGATATTTTGGGACGAGAGTTACAGATAGTTGTTTGACACCATGGGGATGCTGGTAATCAAATTTGGGTCCTCTGAAAGAGTAGCTAGTGCTCTTA
This sequence comes from Peromyscus leucopus, assembly GCF_004664715.2. NCBI lineage: Eukaryota > Metazoa > Chordata > Mammalia > Rodentia > Cricetidae > Peromyscus > Peromyscus leucopus. Next base: position 2,330,177 of record NC_051084.1, on the reverse strand, counting down.
AACTCTGAGCCATCTCTCCGGCTTTTGCTCACTTTTTAAGGTAACCTGTGCCTTCAGGGTCATACGAAGAGAGTCATTGTATAGACCACTGCCACTGAGTGTGGCTCCTGTGCTCTCTTCTATGAGTTCTGTAGCATTAGACAGTACAATGGTGTCATTGATCCATTTTAGCTTTTGTAAGTGACATATGACAAGAGCGAATTTCATTCTTCTACATACAGATATCCAGCTTTCCCCAAAGATATTTGTTGTTTGTTCTTGATACATTTGTCAATAATCAAATGGTTATAGAAAATAGGTGCCCAGAACAAACTGATACACCTGCAACACCACCTCTACACTTATTGCTCAGGGAACACTGCCTGAGGAGGGAGAAAAATATTGTAAGCATCAGAGGACTATGATGTTTGTTGCAAGATAATTATTCTATGTATGACAAGGAAGATATAGCCATGAAATCTCAGTAATAGAGTTGCCTACAAAAACCCACACAATGACAACACCAGTCGATATGCCAGTGTAAATGGGGAAAAATGTCACAAGGTCCTCCCTCTAGATGAAGAGCTAAAGGAAATTAATGGTTGCTGAGAAAGGGGGATTCAGTCTTCTCCAGGGATGAGCCCCTTAATTGGTGATCCAGTATCACTTGATCTGCTCTAAAAACATATACACACAAGTAACACTAAATGGACTCGGCAGTTGTATTTATATGTATGTTTATATGTAGCAATAATAAAAAATAGGAAAAAATAAAGACATATTTAAACCTAGTTGGTTACTATAGTGACTAGCCTAAGCTAGAAGTGAGCGAGTGACTCACTTTTAGCCAGCAGACTGCTTGCAAACTTCTAGAGAAAGAAAAGATATCTCTCCCAGATAAAATGCCAGAAAGAAAAATTCTTCTGCCCTTTTGTTCATCTGGTTTTTCTGGCCCATGACACAGTTATATGAAAATGTGGTACTCAGAGCTGTGGCAGCCATTCTGTAACCATGAAGGAAAGATGAAGGAAATTACAAAACGCTGATTTAGAGCAGTGATATAATGGTGTTGCTCAAGCACAGCTGGAATGACTTACCTTCATACTTGCTGTGATGTGAGAAAAATTATCTGTAAATATTAGTTCATGCTCTGTAGGTTAAGCTTCAGTACTCACAGCCAGTGTGGTGCCATTGGCATGGACCGCTGTGCTAGTCACATCAAGTGATGGTAGCCATGGAAACAGCCTGTGTTTTCTACTTGTGATCATGCTGCTCCTGAAATGATGTCCATACAGTTTGGACATGGGTTTTGTTTCTATAAGCCTCCCCCTTTTTTTACTTTATCTTCTTCAAGTCTGAGACACATTTCACTGTGCTCACCTGCTTATGTGCTTCATGCACAAGTTTACAGGGCACTCCCAGGAAGGTTGGCTGCCATATTCTATGTCTCACTATGTGCACATGAATACACCTGCTAATCATCACCATTACCCACTAAAAGGGGTCACTCTCCTTATTTTACCAATGAATGCAAAAATGCAGTGGTGGTGGGTCTTCCCACAATCATGCCATCACTAATAAAGCTGAGCATTGGCTTCAGGTCTGAGAGACTGCTCAGTGCAGGAGAGTTGGAATTTTATTATAATTGTCTTCCTCACCTACCCTAACCCTAACCCTAGCCCTAGCCCTAACCCTAACCCTAACCCTAACCCTAACCCTAACCCTAACCCTAACCTTATGGTGTCGGGCACAAAGGAGGTACCGGAGGAGTTTGTTGAACAGTTGAAGGATTAGTTGTGGCCATGAAGGAAGGAACAATGACAATATAAAGCAGCAGAGACACTGAGCAAGGGAGCCAGTGTGTTCTCATCAGATGAGTCATGTGGCAGTCCTGGGACCCTTCAGGAAGACTTGGCCTCTATAGTGAACTGTTTGGAGCAGTTTGGTCTGAATGAACAGGATTTATGACCAGGAGAGCTGAAGCCATCAATAGGCATCTGATGGTCTTGTTTAACAGGAATGTGGAGGAAATGAACTGAAGGTCTCAGAGCTCAGAACTCCTCCTGCTTTGGGTTACCACCTTTCTTTCATGAAGGCATTGTTCCATCACCACCTTGCAGCAGTTGATTTTCTTAGTTCACAGATATGTCTAGGAAACCTGAAACCACAGCTAGAAACGCCAATACAGTTCTGTCGCTCCTCTGGGGGACATATCAACAACCCTGTGTGAGCCGCCAGCACCAATGTCTGTCCAGCGATGTCTTCTTTTTAAGAGAGTGAAGGTAAATAAATTGTAGCATGTGTTTGAGTATGTTAATTAGCCCTGTGATCTTGGGTGAACTACTTAACTTTATTGGTCCTCAGATTATTTTTCTGATAATGGAAGTGCTGAGCTTAGTAGTTATCCCTCAATGCCAATTCTGTCTACTTTGTCTGATAGAAACATGAACACTTAATATCTCAGTCTCTCCAGCAGATGTTTGTGGCTGTGTGACCAACTTTGGGCCTATGTACTTTGCTCTCAACAGATGAATCATGTAGCAGTTCTGGGAACTCTTGGGAAGACTCAGACCCCATGCAAACTTTATCCTTCTATCCCAAGACAGGAATGTTTAGGTTGCCATCTTGGATAATGATGTAATGGCCAAAGACACTGTACAACATAGAGCCCAATTCCTTGGCAGGTTGAAATGCTATTATGTCTTATTTTAGAGTTTTTTTTAACTACTCATAGCTCAATGTCTTTTTAATATATTAACTATTTCCTGAATGTGTCTAATCATAACACCATCTGAGGATGTTATATAGAAGAGATTCCCAGGCCCCTCTCTAAAAGATTCCTAGTAAGTAGGTTGAGGAAAGTGCCCAGGACCTGTATCTTTAACAAGTACCTAGAGGTGATTTTTGTAACTACACAAGTTCAAGAAACACTGAGCCAGATAACATCAGGTGTTCTCCACCTTTCAAAGCAGGAAGGTGACATGTTTGTTTATTTGGGTGTGTGTGTATTTATGCTTTTGTGGTTTGCTTACTTTTAAAACTCTTTCCAACCCACACAGCAGCAATATGTAAAGTGTTAAGGGAGGCCAGGGTGTGGGGATGGAGAGAATTCTGGGGTAGCTACCTGTTGAAGTTCAGGTGAAGTTTGATGTCTGGAACCCAAGTCAAAGAATCAGAAAGGAGAAGAGAGGTCACCTCTCTATGTCAGTTGGCCTTGGTGAATAACTAGGGTTCAGGTGTGAGGAAGAATGTGAATAATTGCTGAGTCCCTGGATTAGGCAGAGGGCTGGAGGGTTGCACTTGTCACGCAGTATATGAGGTGAGGAGAAATGTGTAGGCCAGAAGATGTAGACACAGGTTAGGGATGAGCCTCACTCAGATGACGATGGCAAAGCTGTCCAGATCAGATTTTGAAGTTGCAGATCCTTATGTAGTGTCTGATTTATGGGTAATGGTAGTGTAAGTAATCACTTCAGGCAGTAAGGGTGATTTCCATTCAAATTTTCTAATCAGAGCTAGGTCACTGAAACAAATTTACCTTTTTGAAATATTTTTGAGATTATAATATAGTTACAACATTTTCCCCTTCCCTTTCCTCGTTCCAAACCATACTATACATTCTTCTTCATTTTCATGGAAGAAAAGCAAACTTGTCCCCACAAATTATGACCCAAAAAGCACTCAGGTCACATGTGTCTCCTTCCCCTTTGATATGGGAGATTATTTTTAGCAACATGACTCTGTGCCACCTGCACACTATATTAAAGTCCTCAGTAGGTCAAGACTCCATTCTGCTATCACTGTATTAGTCTCCCATCTGAGAGTGATCATGAGAAGTATAAAGATAGCTAAGGGACAAAAAGATGAAAAAAACTTACGTTAAGATCTCCATTGTTGATGATGCTCAAATATGTTTTATAATTTGCCTAAAATCACATGAGTAGGATTTGAGTCAGGTTGGCAGATGCAAACCACTCTGCAGTAGCTATGGGAACAGAGTGAGGCTCTCTTCAGCTCAGCCTCTTCTTTGGAAGATATTTGAGAGAGAAGCGGGAGAGCTATTCTGAGACCCACATTGTCTCTATTGCCTAGGTACCAATGAGCTGCTACTTCCAGAACACAGTGATGATTGCTAAGAGTGATGAGACAGCTTCTTTACTGCCAAGGACTTTAATATAGTGTGCAGAGGGTACAGGGTCATGTTGCTAAAACCAGTCTCCTTTATCAAAGGAGAAGGAGACACACATGACTTGGTGCCTTTCGGTTCAGAACTTGTAGAAACAGGGTTGCTTTTCTTCTATGTAGAGAGGGCAACCTCTCCTCCCAGTAACCTTGGTTGCACGCAAGAGCTGAAAGAGATGTCTGCATTGTTTGATGACCTTCACTTAACCATTTTTTTTTTTTACTCCTGAGTACTATTTCTTCTTCTGAAGGCAGATTTGGATATCAGGAGGCCAAGGTATATTTACTTGTCCCAAACATGTCATTTACATCTGTCACTCAGTTTGACTTGTCTATGATTAAGTACCTTCTAAAGGAGCAGCTTGTCAAAGCTGTCACTTGTTATCTTTTCCTTTGTTTTTCTTCCTCTATGTCACGGTGGAGCCATGGGCCTTTTCTAGGCTGTGAGATGCTGCCAACTTGAGGGAATGTTCGAATACCATGAGCAGTGGTGAGACTTATGGGCTGTCATGGGTCTAATTTGAAGACTACCAATTGGAAGTCAATGAGAAGGTTAGCATGATTCTATTTGACATTCATTAAGTACCTTATTGTACAAGCTCATGGGAATAAAGCTTTATCTCATTTCATCCACTGCAGCCCTATGAAGTAGACGTAGTTATTCCCATTTTGCAGGTGAAGAGACATGAGATTAAATGGAACACTCCAAAACCTCCTCAGCTAATGACTAGCTGTCCTGGATTCAAGTTTAAGACAGTTTGCTTGCAGGGTCCATCTTTGTAACTCTACTCATGGCTGCTCTTCTCTTTCCCATGTGCAGAGCCCAGATTACATTCACCCTGTTCTGAAGCCTTGTCTGTCAGTGAAAGAGAAAGAATTAGTCTCAGGTGTCAAGAGTTTCATTCTCCTTGCCAATCAACATTGGATGTCTGGGTATTGGGTACACTTCCAGATGGTATGAGGGGAAACCAACTTGAATGTCTGGAAAAGTATTCTTCAGGAACAAAGAGAAACACTGGGGAGGGCACTTCCCCATTTTCCACATATTTCCTTCGATGGCATTGGGTCTACATGTGGGGTCTTGCAGAGTTGCAACCCCAGGAAAAGAAATGAGGGGGAACAGAGTGAAACAATGGGACCTGGAGGTGGATTGTGGTGTTGAATTAAGCAGTCCTGGGGTCAATACTCCCAGAGCCCTCTTATGAGATAATGAACAGCTTAATTACACAACCCCTAGTTGCATATTCTATTACTTGCAGCTGAAGCTTCCTATCAGATACAAGATGATGCAAAGATGAGTGTTGCATGGTCCTTGTCCTCAGAGATCTCACAGCCTGCTTGCGAAGGCAGCAGGGAAATCACCAGTGGTAGTATGAGTCATGAGTAAAAGCAGGCATACTCCTGTGCTTTGGGGTGACACAGGGGAGTGTGCCTGGGTTACACTGGTTGGGCGGGAAACTGTCAGAGAGGAGGTGGCTTCTTGGGTGGAGTTTTAAATCAGATGGGCCTTACCCTCAGGTTGGTGAGTTCAAAGGCAGGGAGATCTGAGCCGTGTGTGATTAAGATTTGTTTGATTTGGCACAAGTGACTTGTAATGGGGACAGATGAACCGGTGGGAATGAAGTAGGAGGAAGTAGATAAGTAGATCAGGAAGGACCCTGTGAAGTCCTTATGAAGGGGCACTGTAGTAGGGACACAAGAGAACTTATGAGAAGCAGATATGCATTTCACACACTAAGTCAGTCTATGTAGTTATTTACTGAATTTTTCTTCTGTGCTTGTCACCTAGTTCAGGTTCAAGTGGAAGCTTTGAGTGTTGGACTTTAATCTCCTGAAGGCCTGAAGCCATCATGGCCATCAGTGAGATTTCAGAAAGTAGACTGTGTCTTTTCACCCCAGGAATTCATGTTTGTTGAAAAAATTTCAAGGTGATTTTTTTCTAGTTCCATCAATTACATGATGCCTGCAAATTACATGATGCCACTTTTAACAGCTGAGCAATATTTCAGCATTCAATACCTGAGTGAGGTAACCCAGACACAGAAAGATAAACATGGTATATACTCATTTATAAGTAGATAGTAGCTGTAAAGTAAAGGATAACCATGCTACAATCCACAGACCCAGAGAGGCTAAGTAACAAGGAGGGATCAAGGGGGGAATGCTTAGATCTCCCTGGGAAGGGGAAAAAGAGTAGATTTCGAGGGTGGAATGAAGGCTGGAGGAGATGGGAACAGGAAGGATGTAGGAGGATAGAGAGAGAGCATTGGGAGAGATGACTGGATTTGGGGGACATTTTGGAGGCAATGTGGAAACTAGTGTAATGGAAACTCTGTAGAATCTATGAAAGTAACCCTAGAAAAGATTGCTAGTAGTAGGTGATATGGAGCCTGAATTGGCCATCTTCCGTAACCAGGCAAGGCTTCCAATGATGGGGCTGGGATATCAACCCAGTCACAAACCACCTGCCTGCAAGATGTGCTGAGGTAACGGTGGCACGGTACTTGTGGGAGTGACCAATCAATGACTGTTCCAATTTGAGGCCCACATCATGAGAGGAAACCCACACCTGACACTGCCTGGATGGCCAGGAACCTGATATTGGATACCCCAGAGACCTAGGATAGAAACAAACATGACTGGCAAAAATAAATAAATAAAAAAAGAAAAGACAATGAGTGACTCCTAATGATGTTCTGCTATACCTGTAGCCTGGAATCAAGCCCAATCGTTATCAGAGAGGCTTCATCCAGCAACTGATGGCAACAGATGAAGAGACCCACAGCCAAATGTTAGGTGAATCTCAAGAAACCTGGTGGAAGAGGGGGAGGAAGAATTGTAGGAGACACAGGGATGGAGGACACCACAAGAATAGGGCCCACAGAATTAACTAAGCAGGGCTCATAGTCAATGGAGTGAGGTCTGAGATAGGTCCTCTGTGTATGTTATAGTTGTATCTCTTGGTGTGTTTGTGGGACTCCTAACAGTGGCAGTGGGGGCTGTCTCTGACTCTTTTGCTTACTCTTGAGACCCTTTTCCTCCTACTAGGTTGCCCCATCTAGCCTTGATATGAGGGTATGTGCCTAATCTTATTGTAACTTGTTATGTTGTTTCAGGTTAATATTCTGGAGAGGCCTGCTCTTTTATCAAAGGAAATGGAGGATGAGTGGATCTGGGGGGAGAGAGGATGTAGAGGAAGGAACTGGGAGCAAAGGAGGGAGGGGAAACTGGGGTTAGGGGGTAATATATGAGAGAACAAAAAAAGAAAGACTATCAAGGTGAACAATATCTTGTTTTTCTATGTTATTATGAGTGGAAGAGAGGGAAATAGGCACTTAGTAAAACATAAAATGTTTACTCAATACTATTTTGATGAATACAATTTATCAACATTTTGAATTATATCCATGAGTTGCAGAAGAGTATCTTAGGAAAGGGACAGAATTAGTCCTTTTTTTTTTTTTTACACATGTTTGAGCCTCAGCATCTTTGCTTGTAAGGAAGCTGATAATCATAACTTTTCAAAAAATTCTAGTTTGATAATTTCATGCATTTATATAATGAATTTTAGCCATTTTCACATTCCATTCTCCTATCTTATCCTGTTCCTGCTGGAACCCATCCTTCTTTCATTTCTGTTTTGTATGGGAACTATTGAGTTTCTTGCTGGAGCATGGATGGGAGGTTACTTACTAGAGCAAGACCAACTTATTAGTGGTTACACCACTGAAGACAATGACATCCCTGCCCGGCAACTAGTATTAATTGCCAATAGTCCCTTAGAGTGGGGTAGGACCTCAGGACCCCTTCCTTATCTATGATGAAATGCTGACAGGTTCGTTTGCGGGTCTTTTCCAAGTAACCACAGCTGCAATGAGTTCATGAATGCAATGCCTATGTCATACCCAGAAGACACCTTTTTACTCCATGTATCACGTATTCTTATATTCTGGCTCTCACATTCTTTTTGCCCCTTATTTTTCAGTGTTCCCTTTGACCTGGAGGGGATGATGTAGTTGTAACATTTAGGGCTGAGCACTCCACTATCACTTATTCTCCAAATTTAGCCTAGTTTGGGGTTTCGTTACTAACTGTCTCCTGCTACAGCAAGAAACTTCTCTGATGAAGGCTGGGTATGATCTCAGTGGTGACAGGAGCTGGAAATGACAGCAATACTTTTTTTCCAATGAGTGTTGAGGTTAGAAATAAGCAAGTATTTTCATACTCATACCTTTTTATTTTGTTCATTTGTTTTCATGCAATCCTAGAGATAGAACCCAGGGCCTTTTGCACACTAGGCAAACACTTGGCTACTGAGATACATTCCATAAACCATTGACTTTCTTTATAAAACATGGCTTGGGACACAGGCATATACTATATCCTGACACTGTCTGACATTTGATTTGCCAAGATCAAAACTTAAAGCTGTGGCCACTGCTTTAAGTTTTTATCTTAAGTTTCATTGACTGTTAACAATTAATTTCTTGACAATGCTGAAAGTTAAATATGTTATTATATTTAATAAAAATATAGCAAGGTTGGTAGACTGCGTGCCCACCATCTACAAACTACTGGGATTTGCTCCCTAACTCTACTTAAACTGGGCACAGTGGTTCATGCTGTTGACCTTAGAACTTAGGAAATAGAAGCAGGAAAGTCAGAAATTCAATGTCATCCTTTGCTATAAACAAATTCAAGACTTGTCTGGACTACATGAGACCCTTATTTCAAAAAATCTATCTGAATTTTCTTGATATCAGCATTATTTCTTCCTTAGTCCTTGGCACAATGAAGCTAGCAACCAAATGCTTATGTTGCATGACCAGGAAATAGATTAATGGATTAAAATGACGATTCAATAGGGTTAATGATAGTGCAGTTGAAAAGAAGGGCAGGTGCCTGAGCTGTCCCTATGTACATGGATGTGAGTAGATCATTTTCACTTATGATCATCTGACTGGGTGGATCCTGGGGAGGTATCACTGTGCTTTTTGAGTCAGAAGTCACTGTACCAAATGCTTATGTGTTCAGTGATTTGCACAGCAACCCTTCAATATGATCCTCACGTAGAGATGAGAAAACAGTTTTTTTTTCATTTTTCTTTATTGAGAAAGTTTCTACTTGCTCTACACACCACCCACAGATCCCTTCTCCTCCCTCCTCCCATCCTCCAGTACTCCTTCCCAAGCCACTCCACATCACCACATCCCCCAAATCAAGGTCTCCCATGGGGAGTCAGCAGAGCCTGGCACACTGAGCTGAGGCAGGTCCAAGGCTCTCCCCACTGCACCAAGGATGTGCAAGGCATCACACCACAGGCACTGGGCTTCCAAAAACTTGCCCATGCACCAGGGATGGATCCCGATCCCCCTGACTGGGTGCCCCCCAAACAGTTCGAGCCAACTAACCATCTTTCATATCCAGAGGACCTAGTCCAGTCCCATGGGGGCTCCACATACACTACTAGTCTACAGTTCATGGGCTTCCACTAGTGTGGCCTGTCATCTCTGCATGCCTTCCCATCATGAATCCCTCCTCTCTCTCATCGACTGGATTCCCAGAGCTCAGCCTGGTGCCTGGCAGTGGATCTCTGCATCTGCCTCCATCAGTCATTGGACAAAGGCTCTGTGATGATGGTTAGGGTATTCACTAGACTGGTCACCAGTCCAGGCACCCTCTAGATCGCTGCCAGCAGTCCAAGGTGGGGTCATCCTTGTGGATTCCTGAGAGCCTCCCCGGCACCCTGCCTCTTCCTATTTCCATGATGTCCTCATCTATCATGGTATCTCCCTCCCTGTCCTCCCACTCTGTCCCTGTTCCAGCTCGACCCTCCCATTTCTCTATGTGCTCATGCCCCACTCTTAGCCTCCATCACCCCGCCCCCACTCTCAGTCCACTCATGTAGATCTCATCCACTTTTCTTTCACTGGGCCATCCATGTGTCCCTCCTAGAGTCTTTCCCTGTTAGCTAGGCTCTCTGGAACTGTGGATTGCTATATGGCCATCCCTTCCCTCACATCTAGTATCCACTTACAAGTGAGTACATACTATTTTGTCCTTCTGAGTCTGGGTTACCTCACTCAGGATGGTATTTTCTAGTTCCATCCATTTGCTTACAAATTTCATGATGTCGTTTTTTTTTTTTACTGCTGAGTAGTACTCCATTGTGTATATGTGTCACAGTTTCTTTATCCATTCTTCAGTTGAGGTTCTTGCTATTATGAATAAATAATGCTGATATGAACATATTTGAGCATGTGTCCTTGTGGTAAGATTGAGCATTCCTTGGGTATATGCTCAAGAGTGGTACAGTTGGGTCTTGAGGAAGACTTATTCTCAATTTTCTGTGAAACCACCATATTGATTTCCAGAGTGGCTCTACCCACCAACAGTGGAGGAGTGTTCCCCTTGCTCCACGTCCTCTCCAACATAAGCTGTCTTCAGTGTTTTTGATGTTAGCCATTCTGACAGGTGTAAGATGGTATCTCAGAGTTATTTTGATTTGCAGAGAGAAAACAGGTTTTAAGAAGGTAACAAAATGATTCTAGGTGATGAATCTACAAAGGGGGATAGGAGATTTCATTTACTCATTTTCTACTTTAGACATCCAAGTGAAGAGATAAATTGTGGACATCTTTCCCCAAGTTTAATTTGAAGACATGTCTTAGTATGCTGGTCATGGTAGTTTATTTCTGTAAGCCTATTAAACTATACACTTCCTGTGTCTGGATGGCTGGTTGTGTGTGCTGCCTCTGTCTCCGTCTCTACCTCCTGGCACTGCAGATAACATGGGGGATGTTCTTTACTCACTGTGTAATTTTTGAGTAGATGAATCTCTCACTTCCTAGCTTCTCATCCCAAGAAAGCTCTGCTTTCTAAATACTTTACAGTAGAGAAGTTCTACTGAACTAAAGACACAGAGCTACAGATACCTGCAAGAATATCCAGGGCAGGGCTTCATCCACAGCAAAAAGTTTCTAGTGACTTAGTTTGAGCAATCAGATTTCATGGAAGGTATTTGGCTGACCTATAATAGAATTACTTAGCTCACCAATCAATTGATCTTGTAATGAAGGTCCTGAGTCATAGAGAGAAAGGAGGATTAAGAGGCACCTCCCAGAACTCATCATGAGGGAAAGGCCAGCCCTAGGCTGCTGGACCTGACTGACAGATGGATGCACTAGAGTGCTGGTTCATTGAGGCTTCTGATGTCCCTAGAGGGCTCCAGGATTAGAGACGATGAGAAGCTGATGGAACTACACTTTCCTCCAAAAGCCATCATTGAAAAGTCAACTGCTTGGATGCCAATAAGGAAAAGTGTCATAGTAGCAGACAAGGCCCTTTTTATAATCCTGGACTTTTAATTGTCATTATTAGTAATAATAGCAGCTGTCACTTTCTGAGTACCTGTAATGGGAGGATAATATACATTCATTTCACTGAGGTTCTGAGAAAATTGAAAGCCTATAAATTTCTTACTGTAGTTGGTTCTGGAAAAGCACGACATATGTATTCCTAAAGTTCATTGTGTTGTGCAAGATCACACAATAAAAGCTATAGGGCTTATGGGAGAATGAGGTTGAAGAAAAATAATTCAGAGGCTAGAGAGGTAGCTTGTCAGTTAAGAGAACATACTGCTCTTGCAGAGAACTGGAGCTTGATTCTCAGCATTCACATCAGGCAGCTCACAACTGCCTATAATTCTACCTCCAGGGGATCCAATGCCCTCTTCTGGCATCTTCAACCACTCCTTTAAAAGGCACATACCCCCACACAAATAGAAACACACACACACACACACACACACACACACACACACACACACACACACACTTTTAAAAAAGGAATGTTGTCCAGAAACTTCATCAATGATATAAGCATAGCATCTATATTGACCCCCATTTATGACAAAAGTAGAGACCTGATGAAGTAGTAGCAGTTCTACCTACTAAAGGCTTGGAGATGTGTAAACACTAAAATATGTTACTTTGTTATTGTTTTATTTGTGTCATAATTATGAACCATATTAATGGGCTTCTCTGCAGCACTTATACATATTATTGACATATGACTGTAGAAGTCCAATGGGCTGTACTTTGTGAGTTATTGCACCTGGTCATAGAAGATTTACTTGAAATCAGATGGGAGGTTGTTCCACCAGATGTGAATGGGTGTGGCACATAGCACACACCATTGTTTACAGATGAAGGAGCTCAGAGATATTTGAGGTGTGCTCTCTGTGTTCTTACACAGCTCATTGTGGCTGGATGCACCTTGTGTTTGGAGCAGATTGACATATGGCATAAGCAAACATGGAGTTTACATTATGCTCAGATTGTTTCCTAATACATCAATTGTGCCAGAACAACTTCATGTTTCAAAATAAATCATACAGCAGAAGTGACTGTACAGGATTCACGGTAAATGAGCAAGAAATGGTAGCTGTAATTGTTTCAAAGAAAACCTACCACCATGTGTTAATTCCATGAGCTAAGTGCAAATAATCCTATTTTACAGATGAGTAAAACTGAGGCTCAGAGTGGTTGAATTACTCACTCAAGGACACAGCATTAGGAAGGAGCAGGACCACTATCTATTCTTTTGCAATTATTTTTCTGGGGTAAGTGTCTTCTTACACCTCCATGCAGTGCAATATTATTTTGACAGCGGCAGCCACAGACAACTGACTGCTGCCTCAGTCCAAAATCTTTACCAGCTTGTTTTTGCCTGGAACACAAATTTACATGGTTTTCAAAGGCCAGACAAATCTGCAAGATGTTCTACTCTGTTGCTACTTCCTTTGATGTATGAATCCTTCTCCTCCTTACCTAGAAAGAGGAGAGGAAAACATTGAAAGTGTGATGCCTCATGCTACTTGTTGACAGGAAGCAAATTCCTTATGGAGCTAAAACAGCTGCCTCCAAGGATGTGCACCACTGTGTCGTTAGGTGCCATCAACTAAGGCTCCAGACTGAACATGTCAGGTAGTAGCTTATAGACTGTTCTGGGGTGCAGAATTGAGTGCATCACCGCAGAGATGCTTAGAAGACACAGGCCAGGAGGATCCTTTGGGCTCTGGCTTCAGGTAGTATTAACCCTTGTGGCAGTTGCCTTACTTTGTCCCCAGACACTTTCCACATGACCACGTCCTTCTTGTCACTTGGCTGTGTCTTCCCCCTCCTCAGTTCAAACATTGAATGTTTATTTGTGGTTACAAAGAGCATGTCTCCCCAACTTTTTTCTACAGAAGTAGTCTGACTTATCACACAGAGAGAATGCTGTAAACTTGTATTAAGCCCATTAGCTTCGTGAACCTCATCAATGAACACATCATGGTCAATCTTACATTGTCAAGTTCTTATTTACTCAGGACTCCGAGCTTTCATAAGCCCATTGTTTTCAAAGAAACAATACATATAAAATTCCATTATCTGAAGTGATCCTTTTTAAAATTTAATTTCAAATTTCTTTGTGAATTTCATATATGAGTACTGTGCTTACAATATTTTCACCACTTCTTTTTCCGACTCCAGCTCTTCCTATTTCCCACTTTCTCTCAAATTTATGATCTCTTCTTCTTTAATTATTGTTTTACATACATGAATGTGCACACACGAATACGGTGTTCTGAGTTCATTTAGCATTGCTAGTATGTGTGTGTGTGTAGGGCTGACCATTCAGAGTCGGATAACATATCAGGGGGGGGGTTCAGATCTGGAGACGACTTCTCCTTTTCTTAGTAGTCATTAATTGCCTGGAGCATTTCAACTGAGACTGGGGCTTGTGAGATTTTCCTCATCCGTGTTGCATGTCAACTGGTGGTATTGCTTAGGTCTTCTTTAGGTAGCCATATTGTTGAGATTTCCTGGATGCAGCCATCCTTTTGTTTACAGAAGACACAATCTCACAGCAGAAGTCCAGGTCTTCTGGCTCTTACAAATATTTATGTTCCCCTTTTCATGATGGTGTGAGTGTATCAGTTGGGTTTAGCACCTTACCATCAGCTGTTCTCTGCTTTCTGGTCAGTTGTGAATTTCTGTAATGGTTGCCATCTACTGCACAAAGCTGTATTTCTCTGTGGGTACAAGGGTAAGTATATAGAATGCCTAGAAATTACACTGGTTCAGGAAAAAGGATACAGTAGGTTCTCCTCTAGGTTCTGTGACCTTACCAGCCATGAGTAGTTGGCTAGGTTTACAGCAATGGGCATGTGTTCCCTTAGTCCAAGTAAATGGCGATAGGTTGCACCTGAGATATAATTGCCACTATTGCACCCTTGGGGAAATATTGCCAGGCTGATCCTTGTAGTGCATAGGCACCACAGCTGGGTAGAACTACTGATTACTTTTCTTCTTTGGCAGTTTGTGTAGCATCTTCAGATACTGTAAGAGCTAGTACTCAGGGAGGAGGCTTCCAGGCCAGTTCCAACTTGGTTCCTCCAGGTGCTGTTAGCAAACTGTGTGGTCTCCAGCAATTGCTGATGCTCTTGGTTGTCTCCCAGAATGTGAAGATAAGATTTCCATTGCTGAAAGATTATTATTGAAACAATTAAAATGTATTAATACTTTTGTCAGCATTCAAAGAAATGAGCATCATCATTACATTTTTGAACATATATTTTACTATGCTTTGTTCTTAGTTGCTCATCATTTACTTGACCAACAAAGATTCTTTATTAAAACATTTTCATGAACAGTACAAACCAAATTAAATTAACAATACTACATTTTAATATTATCAAAGATATAGCCAATATTCATATTACTTCCATTATTTATTTTTTGCTGCTGTTCAAATTAGCCTTTTGTATAATATGTATTTTTAAAGTTTTTTATTTAAAAATTCATATATTTTGATTATAGTCTTTTCCTATCTCCAACTCCTCCCAGATCCTCCCCACCTTTCTACCCACTCAATTTCACATTCTTTCTCTCTGTCTATAAAAATCAAAACAAAATATAATGAAAAGGAAAATCAAAACAAACTAATCAACCAATATGACAAAAAATATTACCCAAACAAAACATTCCCCCTACCAAAAACAAAACAAAAACAAAAACAAAAAAACATGGATACCTTTTAAGAATCTTTTTGATTTCGTGTTTACCTTCCTTTTTCTCCCATAGATTTTTATTGTTGAAGGAACCAGATTGGTTGGAATCTGAGTTTCTTAAATTGTGAAACGATTTCATCTCTAATAGTGTTAATGAAGACATTATTGTTTCTTGTTTTTCCTAGAATTTGTCAGGCAGGACCTTAATTAGATTTGATTTTAACTTAATGTTGGTGTGTGTGTGTGTGTGTGTGTGTGTGTGTGTGTGTGTGTGATAAAATATATGTAGTACAAACCTTACCATTGCACGCATTAAGTTGCAGTGACTACATTTACAGTGTTTGTAACCATTGCCCTAAACATTAACTCAAAGGAATTCTGTGTTGAGTAAATCCTTCCTCTGTCTCCCTTGAAGCCCCTGACAGTAGCTCTCTCTGCCAGGGAATATATTCTAAGTTATGCAATGAATGCCTGAAATCACAAATGCTTAGTACCAAATCCTACCTACCACCCTTTTCCCTCAAGGCTAGATAGCTATGATAAATTTAATTAATACATTAGGCACAGTAAGATTTTAATAACCAACAATGAAGTAGAATAATTATAACAATATAATAAAACTTATTTAAACCTTATTCATTAATTATTTCTATAATTTTCAATTTAGTATTTTAAGACTGTGGTTGATGAAAATTAATGGAAACTGCAGAAATAAAAAACTTGGATCAGTACAGGAAGACTATATTATAATTTCTGGCACTGAGTTTGTCTATCCTAGGTACTTTGCATCAACGGAAGAATATTACTTATTCTTTTTCCTTACCTCCCCTTTTCTCCTCTTGGCTTATTTCACGTCTCCTAAAACTTTCAAAGTTCACCCACATTGTGGTAGGTACAGGAATTCACTGGTATGACTGTACCAATTTTGTTTATCCATTTACTTGTTGATAGACTTTTAGATTGTGATTTCAAACTTTTTGGTAAGAATATCCCAAGTATGAAATTTCTGTCTTTTACAAAGGGATGTGTGATGCAAATCTTGCTAAAGTCATGTGAATCTTGATTTTTACAATTCAATTTCTAAACAGGAGGTGTAGATATTTATGTATTTGGTACATCTGTATTTCTCTCATCTTCAGTTTCTACCTCTCCCTGGGTCTTTCACAAATCTTTCATCTTTGTTCCCTCTTCTGCATTATAGTATGCATTAAAAATATTCTTCTCGCCGGGCGGTGGTGGCGCACGCCTTTAATCCCAGCACTCGGGAGGCAGAGCCAGGCGGATCTCTGTGAGTTCGAGGCCAGCCTGGGCTACCAAGTGAGTTCCAGGAAAAGTGCAAACCTACACAGAGAAACCCTGTCTCGAAAAAACCAAAAAAAAAAAAAAAAAAAAAAAAAAAAAAAAAAAATTCTTCTCACCTTGGAGAGACCCAGACTCTCTCAAGGCCTTGCTCACCAGTACCACACACATTTCACAGCTCTGACCAAAGTATTCAGTTCACAGTGACTGAATGCCTCCTGTCCAGCTAGCTTCAGGGTGTTGTGGATTCTTCCTTATGAAATGCTACCTTCTTCCATGAGCTACCTGCCATGTAGTGAACATATCTAAACTTTCTAGCTTGTGCTGTTCACTCCCCATCATATGTTAGAAACTTTTATTTTGGCTCAGCACTCTTTGCTTTACTCATTTTCTCATTATCCTGAATGACTTCTCTGTCCTGGAAGCACTGTACAGAGCATTGCTACTTCTTTATTTGACCTTGTAAAGCTTGACCTTCTTGACTTCAGCTCAGG
The DNA here is from genome assembly GCF_004664715.2 of Peromyscus leucopus. Lineage (NCBI taxonomy): Eukaryota > Metazoa > Chordata > Mammalia > Rodentia > Cricetidae > Peromyscus > Peromyscus leucopus. The sequence goes on along the minus strand of NC_051084.1, from coordinate 2,313,167 downwards.
TGCTCAACCCTCTAGTCCGGTTCTGGCTGATGCCCTTGCTTAGTGGTTCCATCTCCAAGAACTTTATCCCAGCAGTCACCTACTTTGATCTTAGCTTCCTGAATTGCCGCCTTTCTCCCCATCACGCAGTAGCCCAAGCTTTGGTGGTTCCTATTAACCTGTGTTACTTAGTTGATATCCTCTTACCAGCACGTGCTCTTGTTTCTTTTGCATTCTTATGGATATGCTTCCATCACTAAAAAATAAATCTAAGTCTGGCCAGTCCTTCAGCCACTGTCCCTATGCTCTGCCTTCGGAGCAGCGCGGCAGCGATCACACAGCTATAGAGATGAGGGGGGGTCAGCTTTATAGTACCTTTCCTTTGTCAGGCCCCTGGGCTCCCTGATGCTGCCCATTTTGTTCTATTGGTTTACTTTGCTGCTGTTCTTGGATTTCCTTATGCTCCTTGCTTCCTTGCTTTTTGAAGAAACTACAGTCACTGCCCCTAGTATGATTCTCTCTGGTGTTTGCACGTCTTTATATAATTTATCTTCATCTACTTGTATGTACTTCCTTCAGATGAATGAAGGACCATTTGATACACATTATATCAGTCACCATGGCAATCACAGTATGGCACATTGGGCCAGAAAGAATGACAAGTAGCCTGGGCTGGCAGACTTTGGAGAAGGATACAAGGGAAGGGAAAAATATCCAGCATGGACGTCAGAGAACTGGTAACAGATAATAATGGAAGAAAACCACAGCTCTTTCTCCAGTGCTGGGAGGGGTTCTCTGGTCTGCTCTAAGTGTTCTCTCAGGGCCTTATCTTGTTCTGCTTCCTTCCAAAAGTTGAGGGCGATTGCTTCAGCCTTTGTTCTCCTGGGGAAGTTATGAATGCAATATTTACCGAAGGTTTTGAACTCTGTCCTGCAAATGCATACCCAGAAGCTCTAGCCTACAGCTTCTGGTGGGGACAAAGTAAGTCTGTGTTCTCTACACTGGGGATGTGGAATCAAATCTTGGATCTATAGACTATTAGAAATATCAAATCTTTCATCTTTGAGTTGTGGTGGACCCTCAGAGAGAGTGAACCAAGTGGAAGCCTGCTCATATATTTTCTCTCTTTCTTGGCATTGTTAGGAGTACTTCAGCAAGAGTATATCCCTGTTTTTGCACTTTTGCAAATTAGCATATTTAAATATACTAATTTTCACCACTATATTCATCTATAGGCTTTTAATTTTCTAGTCATGAATGTTTCTTAGCGATCCTGAGATGCAAAGCATTCAAACCATGACTGGCAGTCTATTCTATAGCTTTATAGCTAAGCTCTCAGAAATCCTGACATGTGGATTATTCTATCTGTACCCCCAGAGTCATCTGTTCTGAAACCTTACAGGCATGCAGGGGGATTGAATTTTCCTTTCCTCTTATACTCACCCATCTTCCCAAACACTTTGGACCATTTGACCCCCACGGTACTGGAGATTAAACCCACAGCTTCATCCATGCTAGGCAAATTCTCTACCCATGAACTGCATCCTTAGACCTTAACAACATTCTCCTCTAACATCCACTGCGCCATCCAACTTCTGTGCCCTTGCATGCAAGGAATCCTTATGCTGGAGGACAGTTACTTCACTGACAGATGAGAGTTCTCATTGCTAGAAAGTTCTTCTGAGGTTATGAAGTTATGTGATCTTAGACAAGCCACTTCCTCTATCTGGGCCACAGATTCTCATATGAAAATGAAGCAGTGAAGTAAATTGACCTGACCTTTAAATTCTAGACTTCTAAGTCCTTTGAGTCAATAGGCCTGTGTTCCCTGATTTCTGAGACATGGAAAATTCATTTCCCAGCCTTGGTTACTGGCTTCTTCTTCATGTAGACTGTAAATATTCCCTCAGACATCGTTCACTTTCTCATACCATCTTTGCCATGCCTTCCCCACTTTCCATGTGATGCTGTAGCTATGAGATATATTCTGATCCATGACTTGAAATCTCACCTCATAAGAAGAACTTTCCAACACAACACTCAGCCATACTTCTTATGTCATCTAGACATCTTTGGAGGTCTCACAAGACAGTAAGCCTAAAAATGCCCCCTCCACAACTTTTGCTTTCCTGTGTCTGTTTTTGATCTGTTTTGAGCCCAGGGAACAAGGCTATGTAAGAAGGCAGAGATTCATTTTTGACTCATCCTTAACCCACCACACCAGTGCACTGATGACGTGGTCTGCTGGTTCTACTGATCACAGCTTTCTTCAGACAGACCTCTTGACTCCATCTCCATTTCTTTAGCAGGCAGCCACAGCCTATCAGTTCTGGCTGGGCTTCTGCTTTGATAGTCTTTGCAGTTTTGGACCTGCTTGCTTTCCTTCGGTCACTCTCTACAAGAGCACAATTTAGTTTGAAATATGTCCCTTCTCTGCTTAAAGTGTTTTAAGCCTTCCCATTGTACCTTGAACAGAATCCAAAGTCCATATTGAGCCCCACAGTCTACTGACCTGAGTCCCAGATCATCTTAGATCATTGTCGTTATGCTTAGCCTACATTGGTCTTCTCTCTGCTCCCTCACCACTCCAGTCCCTAACTCATTTCATGCTCTTCAAATGAACTGTTTCATCTTTCTCTAATTTCCTTCCTTGTGCTCTTTTCTTAGCTCATCTTTTGAACTTTAGCTGAAAATAACTTGCTACCATTTTCTCTCCTGTGGTGCTAGAGAGAGATCCAGAGCCTCCTATGCCAGGCAAGTATTCTACCATGGAGCTATATCTCTATTCTATAAAACTTTTTTTGAAAAGAAGCTTTAGCCTAGTCCAGATTCTTGTTTATTTGGCATACAACTTTGGAGAAGTGATCTCTCTATCTAAAGCTTTTATTCTTTGTATCTATAATGCAAAAATGGTATTTGTTTGGCAATTTTGTGAGGGTTAATTCACACACACACACACACACACACACACACACACACACACACACACACAGCTACCACCACCAATCTTTCCAATATGAAGTTTCTTCTATGGTGATTATAAAGATGAGAGCACAAGGTAGGTGTTTCCTTTGGGTACCATTCCTCACTTTCTTTCTGGAGTAGAATCTAGGACTCATGTGTGCTAGACAACTATTCTACCACTAAACCTCTCAATCTTGTCTCTGAAAGAACTTTTCACTATTTTGGTAGAGATTTGCTCTTATAGTTTACGCCAAATAGTTCCAATTATAGCATAGTGGAGATTAGTGGACTGTCTATTCTATGTCAAGGTCTCTGCATACACCATCTAGGATCCTGATGATATGGTACGCATGACTATGACCCACAACTTACAGATGAAGATGAAGCTCCTAGACCTTGTAAAACCTGTCCAGCTAACTAATAATACACCATGAGGGGATTTAAACATCGTCTGTTCATTTCAGCCTCCTTGTTTGCTAGGAAGCCATGCTGCTTCTTTAGATATTTAATTGCTTGTCTTCATTGCAAGGCTTTTTATTGGAATTGAAGTAAACAAACGCACATCCAGACAGTGTTCAGTGGGAACACCACAAAACCCTTTGTATTACTTCATCACCAAAGTTCTCATAACCTCATGTTTATTTACCTCATGTTCATTTCCCACAAGAACACATTTTTGTGACCCAAACAACTTCCTGGTCTGAGGTTATCAACTGATAATATGAACAGGGAGATGGCATGACCATTAAGACTGAGCTTCCTTGATGCTTCGTGACCTCTGGCTGGTCACACAGCCCTTGTGACTCGGTTTTTTTTTTTTTTTTTCATCTAAAAACTGGGGCTCTGGGTTCTTGTCTTCAACCTTTTTCTCAAGGAAGTTAAAAAGGTAGACTTTGCAAAGTGCTTCATTTTGTCTGGGTCCCTCAGTCAAAGGGTCCCCTAGCTTCCTCCACTGTCACAATTACAATATGCTAGCTGAGTTAAAGTGAGTTCGTCTAGTTTTCTGTGAAGCCTGAATTCCTATAATTCATACATTTTGATACTGATTACCTTTGTAAGCTTTTGTCGGTATCTATAGAGCAAAATGAGGAGGTTAAGAAGTTTTAGACCATTCTGAAATAATAGTAGTGGTGAATATTTTCACATGTGCACTATATGCCAGAAGCCATGTTTAATATATAGTAAGAACCTTGGTATTTTTTTTTCACTTAGTATTTACAACAATTCATATATTGTAGGAACTGAGGTCCACAGAGATTAGGTCATACCACTAGCAAGCCATAGGCCTGGGATGCAAACACATGTAGTTTGACTTTGTATCCTGCAGAAGATTTGCATTGGAGAGAGGGTGCCATAGAGGATGGCATAAAGGACTGTTCTAGAAGATGTGATGATTACCTGGGTCTTGCGGAATGAATAGGAGTGCCTCAGAGACATGGGCATAGAACAGGGAAAAGGAAGTGTGCATGAAGTCAAGAGACCACATGCAGAAAGACAAAGCATTCTGGATTTTAACTCTTTGTCAGCTTCCTTCTGAAAATGAGGACAACAAGAACAGCCCTTTAAAGGGGTGTGGTGAGAGAGTCTATATGAGATCATACATGCAAGTTACCTGGTCCAGTTGCTCAACATCATCTGCATGTTGTGTGATGACAATAAAAATGTTGATGATGACCTTGATCCACTCAGTACATAGCCCTTTCTATATTAATGGTTTTAGTTTTGTTGTATGCACGAGCCCCTGACTCTTTTGTGTGTGTGTGTGTGTGTCTGAGATTGTTCTCAACTTTGACCAATGAGTTAGGGTCCCCTAATGAACTCACAGCTTGCTGATAGGAGTTAGTCTAGCTAGCCAGATTGCTCCAGGGCTCTTCTTCCTCTGTTCTCCAAGTGCAGGGCAGAAATTATAGGCAGGTTCCCATGCCCACCTCACCTTTAATGGGTTCTAGGAATTCAAATTCCAGCCCTAACACTTGCACAACAAACACTTCATCCACTGAATCATCTGCCCAGCCACCATGTTAATGGTTTTTAACTTTATGTACATAGCAGACACCTGGGCCTTGCCTAAAAAAATATTCATTCTCATCAATTTCTACCCTTCCCACCCCTGGTGCAGAATTACTAAATATAATACCTCATATTCAACATCAATTTTTTCAGATTTGTCTTTGAGAAGAGTCTCAGTCTTGTAGCCTAGACTGTCACGGAACCTGAGTTTCCTGTCTCCACCTCCACAGTGATGGGAAAACAGGTATCTCTTATAATGCTCAAATTGATTCAGAGAGATAAGACTCTGAATCGGTCATGAAGGACTGGAGGACCTTTCCTAGGATAGTGAGGATCTCATGGGGATTCATTGTTGATTAATGGTCAGACAGCTAATTTCAGGAAGGAGGTTCTAAGTTAGATGGTCTAGCCTGTTGGTCAAGGGTTACAAAGCTCCACAAGACACTGCTCAAAGAAATGGATGGTGAGGAGGCAGTAACTCTGCCTTTGAATTATCTTCATTTCCCGTGGCTGCTCTAACAAATGACCACAAACTTGCAACTTAAAGCAGTGGAAATTCCTTCTTTTGTGCTCTGGCCGAGCAAAAGTCCACAGTTAAACCTGCAGCAGGCCTATGCTCTTCCACAAGCAGTAGGCAAAGCTGTTCCTTGCATCTTCCAGCTTCTTGTAGTTTCTGTTGTTCCTTGGCTTGTGTCTACATTTCAGTCTCTGTCTTCATTTTTCTCATGGTATTTCCCTGTGTGTCTCCCTCTGTGTCTCTCTGCCATGGACAGATGCTTTTGCATTTAAATCCTATCCAATCCTCTGCAAAGGTGAGGTCCCTTCCCCCAAATCAGGTCACATACACAGGATCTGGGGATCAGGACATAGTCATATCTTTCTGAGGCTTCTATCTTACCATTACATCTGTTCAGCTACGCATCCTTTGTAGATTGCTTCTTGAAATGCACACTGTTTGGAATGAATCTCGCATCAGCCCATGCAGCAGCCATGGTGGCTATTGGTGGCCCCATTTGGCAGTGAAGGGAAGTGAGATGAAGCTCAAGGTCAGGAAATTTCTTGACCTGAAATGGGTGTAGGCTTTGAAGGTGTGAGAGGAACAGAGATAAACAAGGGTGATCTCACAAACTTCTGGGGAAAGACAAGCAATAATTAATTATGGTTCATGAATCAGCGACTCATGGACCAAATGAGAAATGCAAATAGGATCTGCCTTTTTCTTATTGTATGTCAGACATTAATAAAGATAGCTGTTAACATTTAAAAACCAGGAGAAAAAAATATAGATGTCCCCACATCCCTTAAGATATCAGAACCTTTAGCTTAGGCACCTTTTTGTATGGGATGACATCAGTAACTGAGCAGAAGTAGCTTTTCTAGACAAGTCATACATGACCATTACAACTGTGATTAAACTCAGCCCATGATGAAGTAACACAAAGGGCATTTGATCATTTTTCATAGACTTTGTAGGTGAGAGATTCAAAGATGACTTGGAGTGGCAGCTGTTATCTGATATCTGGGGCTGAGCTGAGAAGCAGGCATAGCCTTGCTGGGAAGTGCGCATGCATCAGAACCCCAGTGTTGGGCTCAGCTAGTATGGTCACCAGAGCTCTTCTGTTCAACTCTCAGTGTGCCACAGCAGTTGGTTGTGAATGGGAATGTGCAGGGAGAAGCATTTCCTTCATGGCCCACCTCTGAAGTCCTACAGCATCCCTTAGGATATACTGATGGAAGAACTGTCAATCAAATTGAAGTCCTCTTTCTTCCAAAATCTCTATAGAGCATGTCTAAGGGTGGTTTCATAATCCTGTTCTTCAGAAGCAGGTGGTTGAAGTAAACTCTTCAGTTGATTGTATGCTGTCACCCCAATACTGCTGGTTCTCAAAAAACACCTATAATATTTTGCATCTGTATTTATTTTTCTTTTATTACCCTCTCTGTACAGATAATATCCTAGTGTACTGACATGCACCTTTCTGTTTGTAGGTGTTCTAGTATGACATTTATGACATACAATGCTTGTAATGCACCAAGTTAAATTACATAAATGATACTGTCACAATGATCTCATTGTCCTTCTTCCTCTTGGAGATAGCCCGGGGTTTTAAGATTCACTATACTGTATGGACATATGGATTATAACGTCAAAGTACTGCTGGGTACTCTGAGGAATATCTCCTACATAGTTCTGTTTGTTCTTACAATGGTGCTCATGGGGACGGGAGTTTCCATTCTCTTCTATGCACTGAGAAAGACAAAGGCATCCTTATCTGATGGATAGGCCTGTGGGAGGAATACTTGGAGAAACATATTTAAGAGTGGGAGGGCTGTGTCCTATGGTGCATGGACCTCTAATCTGGCTTTCTGGAAGCCCAGGGACCCACTGCTTAGTGGTTTACAACTTAGATGTTGTCTCATTCCATCTCTCTTCTGTGAATTATATTGAATTGTGAACACCCGCCACATGCTTCTTAGCCTTTTGGATGCATTCTTCAGTAAGTTAGTTTTCATGCTTCCTGACTGTTGTGATGATTCTGTTGAAAATGTTATAGTGTCCAATGGTCACTGTAATAAATTAGCCCAAATGTGAAGTCACAAAACAACAACAACAACAACAACAACAAAAATAAAATTTTATTGTTATGGAAGTCAGAGCTCAAAACTAATCCCACAGAGTGGAAGTCGAGGTTATTTCCCATGGTACTTCTGCAGGCTGTGGTGGTGGATATGCTTTGTCTTTGCTGCCCGAGACAACATTGACTCTTAGATGCACCCATCTCATTTCTGCTTCTGTGTTCTCATTGTCTCCTGTTCTCTGTGTGTCTTGTCTTCATTGGCCCTTTCTTGTAACGACAGATGTAAAGGTATCAGAGCCTACCCGAATACTGTAAAACTATTGATTTATCCCAATGTTCTTTTTTTTTTTTTTTTTTTTTTTTCGAGACAGGGTTTCGCTGTGTAGCTTTGCGCCTTTCCTGGAGCTCACTTGGTAGCCCAGGCTGGCCTCGAACTCACAGAGATCCGCCTGGCTCTGCCTCCCGAGTGCTGGGATTAAAGGCGTGCGCCACCACGCCCGGCCTTTTATCCCAATGTTCTTAATTTAAGTATTTCTGCATAACCCATGCCATATAAAAGCGATGTTGATAGGTCCCAGAGATTAGGACCTTATATAGATATGTTTACTGTGGACCAGGCAAACTACAAGGAGTCAGTAAGGGTGACACAGGTACAAGAAAACATAATAAAATTAGAAGAACCACACGAAATGTGGGGGTGGGAGGGACAGGGTCTCTCCATGTAGCCCTGGCTGTCCTGGAACTGTACATCTGCCAAATTGACTTTGAACTCATAGAAGATCCACCTGTCTCTGCCTCCCAAGTGTTGGGATCAAAGGTCTGCACCATTATGCCCAAGTATGAATCAGTTTTTGTTTTTATTTTTTCAAGACAGGGTTTCTCTGTGTAGCCCTGGCCATCCTGGAACTCAGTTTGTAGACCAGGCTGGCCTTGAACTCAGAAATCCAATTGCCTCTGCCTCCCAAGTGCTGGAATTAAAGGCATGTGCTTCCACTGCCTGATTTATGAATCAGTTTTTAATGACACACACTCACCCCTACACAAGGGTTTTGCTTGTCTCTAAAAACATTATTATTTTTAGTGTGTGTGTGTGTGTGTGTGTGTGTGTGTGTGTGTGTGTGTGAGAGAGAGAGAGAGAGAGAGAGAGAGAGAGAGAGAGAGAGAGAGAGAGAGAGAGATGTGGGAAGCAGGGTGTGTATATGTCATAATGCACTTGTGAAAGTCAAAGGACAATTTCGTGGAGTCAAGTCTTTCTTTTCACCCTTATTTGGGTCTTGGGATCTGACTCAGGTCACCAGGCTTGTATGAAAGGCACTTTTACCAGCTGACCTGTCTCATCAGTTGCCTGCCTGTCTTATAAAAATAGAATGGAACATGACAGGTGTATGCCCTGATACCCACCCTGTCCATCTACTCCAGCTGTGTGAGGTTCTTAATATGTGCAGCCTCAGGGGTTTTCTGCTGACTGTTTTCTCTGCCTTGGATGATCCCATAGCTGTGCATCTAATGCCTTCTTTTTCAAGCTGGACTGAAACCTTACATTATCAATCAGGCAGACCCCTTCTAATCTTGCAATACCCTTCATCTCATACTCCTGATCCCCTCTACTTTTTCCCTTTTTGTTTTTCCTTTTTGGTATCCCCCTTCTGCTTTTCTCCACAGTGTGGCATGTTTAAACTCCAAGACACACCCATGCTGAATATATGTACCACTGAGTTACAACTCCACCCTAGCTTTTTTTTTTTTTTTTTTTTTTTTTTTTTTTTTGCTTGATTTTGTTCAAGTCACCAATGGAGCTCATGTGTCCTGCTCATGGCTGCACGCCATATGTCATTCAATGGGTGAATATGTCTGCCTGATTTACAGAGTGCCAATGAGCAGAAACACCCAACTGCATGAGGATTCTGCTCCTTCCTGAAGTCATACTCCAACACCGCTAAGAGCAGACTGGGTACAATCCTGAAAGAAGACCTGGAGACATTACCTGACATGAGGGAGGCCGATCCAAATTCCAGAAGAGGGAAGCAGACGAGTATAGACTTCGCTTCAGTAGTCTGAGCTGGAGCCTGCAGTTCTAGAAGATCTGCTGATCTGCTTGGCAGAAACTGGGAAAGGAAGGTGAAGTGTTCCCCCAAAAGAAGACCTAAAATTAAGAGCAAAGAAAAGCCACCCATTGACAGGGTCTCTCTTTTCACTATTGAGAAATTAACATGTTTCTAGTCTTTTACTTTTTCCCCCCTCCCCACATTGTCTCTCATATTCTGGAGTGTTCTGCCATTCTGGACTAGGGACACCAAACCCTCTCTAAAGTTACTAGTTCTGTGACCTCTGTCAATATTGTCAAGCTCATCAAAGAAAGTCAAGATCTTTCTGAGTTTGGCTGGGATAGTTCTTTGTTCCTCTAATTCTGCAAGAAGGGCCTGCTCAGTGTGTAATTCAACCTTATACTTCTCTAAGTCTTCGATTTCCTTTTTGAGAAGCTGGAATTCTTTTTCACTAAAAGGATGCATCTCCTGACACTTACCTTCGGGAATCAGAATGTTTGGGAGAATACACGAAGTCAATTGCAAAACCAGCTGTGCATTTTGCCAAAAAGGTTATTGAAACGTCCTTTCATGAAGCAAAGACACTTCTCTGTGTATTTACAAATATACACAGCGATAATCTCACAGTCTGGGATGCCCCTGTCTTCTTTAGAATACCCTGTTCAATGGCCTGCATCATTTCCAACAAGTGGCCTTGAAGTGCTATGTAGTAGGCAAGTCTGTGATGTGAAGCCAAAGAACTGGGCCTCATCAGATCCCCAGACACCGTGCTTTGCTTTGCTGCCCTCATTTGTAAAAACTGAATACTTCTGCCACAGTCAGGATAGTTTTTGCCAACCCCACTGAATTCTCTTTTCTTTTCTTTAAGTAGGCACACCTTGGGTGCAGACCCTTCAAGTGCCAATTTGAGTACAAGTCCCTGAAAAATAGGTTACTCCCTTCTTCAAATTCCCCTCAGTGCTATTAACTCATCTACTGTGTCTTTTCTGCTAGATAAGAGTTCCCATGGCTGAGATGAAACATGGGAAGTTCTCAAGCCATCTCAATGATTGGAATGACCTTTAGAGTTTATGACCACCACGGACGAGACCCAGAAACCACAGCCTGAAAAACATTTTTTTAAATTCAATCACCTAAACCTTGTCTATTTTGAGAGAAATGATCTTTTAAAATGGCTTGATAAGATATTTTCAATCTTTGTATTCTCCTTATCCTATATATTTGCTGTATTAAAAGAAATCAGTGGCCCATGTCTTCTTGCTTTAAAATATTATAGATAATTGGTGTTGTGTGTACCTCAGCATGGGACACTTTCAACATGGCCCCTTGGGTCTTTGTAATCATGAGTGGTTGAGGGTGTCACATCCAAGGAAGTGTCTTATTAGTATAGACTCTTAGATAATTAAATAGCCAGCATGGATCAATCGATAGGTCATTTCTGCACCTCAGCAATTAATGCTTCTTCTTCTTCTTCTTCTTCTTTTTTTTTTTACAGCTAAATGTCTTTGAAAAAAATAGAAACCTCAAGGTTGTCCTTGACTCCAGATGCCCCCAAGCAACCATCCCATTTCTCTCTAAACACTCACAGGGCTGTCAAATGCTGTGCAGACTTGCTCTCACGACTTCCTCTCATCCTTCTCTCCCTCTCATTTGAAGCAGAGCCAGATGCACACTGTTCTGTGGAGATCACCCGTGGCGTCCACACTGTTGAGTTTGTCACTGTCTCAGAAGGCTTGGCCTCAGTCCACCTTCCATCCTCTCTCTTCAAGGTACCCCATGCAGCTCATCTGACATGGCTGATCACCCTCCTCCTTATGGAATTGTTCCTTCACCACACTACAAGAACTGCCTCTCTTTGGACCCTTCTGCATCTCACCAGAGATACTCCATCTCGCTTGGTGAAGTTTTTCCTCTATATGCCAATGCCCATCAAAGTATCTCTAAACCAAATCTTTCTACCAGGTGCTAGACCCTTCTATCGAACCACCTGATGACCACACACTTCAGACTTGACACGATCAAAGGAGAACTCGAGGTTTCTTTCAAACTGCTCTGACCTTATCCTCCTTTCTCAGTAAATGCCTCTTCCTTTCTCTCAACATATCACTTTGGGGACCTAGAATCCCCTCAAATCTTTCCCCCCTCTCTGTCAAATCCATTCACATGCATTTACCTTTAAAATATTTTCAAAATAAGTTTTGAATCTGAACACTTCTTCTCTCCACCATTTGTACCCTATTCTCAGCCACCCTCAGGTCTTATCTCATTTATTACAATGGCCTTATGATGCTGCCCCTGATTGCATGTATATTTCTTTCTCATCTGCTCCCTGAATATTATTTTTTTTCTTATTTTTTTATATTTATTCTTTGTGTCTTTCACATCATGCTTCCCAATCCCACCCATCTCCCTCCCTGCCCCCTAAATAAAACAAAATAAAACTTAAGAGGAAAAAACAAAAACAAAAAGGAAGGGAAAAAATGTCAGTCATCATGGAAGCTGCAGTGTGACGCAGTGAGTCACTCAGTAAACTCCTTTATCCATACATTTTTACATTTGGGCATTTATGGCAAAGAATCATTGGTCTGGTTTGAAGCCCCTGGTCTTTGCTGCATCATGATGCTGGGCCCTCACCGGGACTCTTCCTGGACATCTCTTTCTGCTGTGTGTCCTGGAGATCCTGCAGCCCTGGGTAGGTAGGATCCAGCCCCCCCCCCCCAATCCAAGCCCCATCACCACCAACCTCATGCTCCAGCAGATCACAGATGGGGTAGATGTTGGGGGTGGGCCAACAAATAACCCTGGTTCTGGGCCTGGGTAGTTGCAGAATTGGTCAGCGGCCCAGCTTCCCTCCCCAACTCTGTGCCCCCCCACAGTACACCCCCCTTCCCGTCTTTGCCACCAGGGTGAGCTCTCCAGCATTGCCCTGGCTAGCTCACCCCTTGCAGCAGTGAGCAAGGGGTGGGGCAATTTCTTCTGCTTTCATGTCTTCAGGGTGGATTCTCCCACACCTTCAGGGCCAGCTCTAATGTGTTGTGCAGGCAAAGTGTAGGGCCCACTCTCTCAAGTGCTGCAGCTGGTTGGGGTCAGGGACAGCTCTCCTGTTCTTATGCCCTCAGGGCCAGCTCTCCCACCTGCCTCAGGTATTGATGGATGGGCAAGAGAGGGCATCTCTCCCCAACCCATGCAGACAAAAGACAGATGAGTAGTGGGGACAGCTCTTCCATGCTCACAACCTTGGGGGCTGGCTTACTGACATCTCCACCAACAGGTCTGGCTCTATTGTACTGCTCAGGCAAGGTTCAGGGCCTGCTCTCCTGAGTGTTGCAGCTGGTGGGAGGCAGGGGCAGTTCTCCTATCTGCCTCAGGCATTGATGGACGGGGGGGGGGGGCATCTCTCATGCATTGGATTGCTTCATTCCTTAGCTCCGATTCTTGTTGGACCCTTTAATCCCGCTGTGAGCCTATAACTGTTAGAGTGGTCTACAAGGTTGACATGTACCTCTGACACTACCTATACATCAGACTACATCACTTATGGCTCTTTCCATGGAATAGTCTGCTCCAGTCATATGACTCTTGCTGATAATCAAAACAACTGTTCTATCTGCCTGGAGTGATATTTTGCTTGGCAGCCCATCCAGAATTCTATTCATATTTCCATTCAATTGTCTTCCTTTTAGAGACTCCTCAATCAGACCCAAGTGAAACATCCTTCTTATCTGCTATGGTCCATTTTCTTTTCCTGCTGTGTTATTTCTTTTGCAGGCACTAGCAGAGTGTGACATATGTATTTATTACATACCTCCAGCCTCTGCATTATAAACCTCCTGAATCAGAGATTACTTTTTAAATTTAAAATTTTAAACATTTAAAGCCTCCACACTTAGAATAGTACACCAGAATATGCCAGGCACGAGGAATATGATGGATGAGTAAATAAAACTACCAAGAAAAGGGTTTCCCTTTGCAGTAGTTCACACTTCCAGAGAGTTCTTTAAATTATATATACCATAGCTGCAATAATATCTGAAAATCCTGCTAGCTCCCGTTACTGCCTTTTGGAATGAGCTCATGTCACAGTATCAAAGAATGATGGAGTCTTAGCTTTGAAACCAATCAGGGAGGTCATTTAATACATGTCTTTATGTTGCTCTTGTATATTCCAAAAATGTCTCAACCATTTCACAACTGCCAAGAAACCCATCTTCTGACCTTGCATTTTGGATTGAAATCTGTCATTTCTCCTTTTTGATCCAGAGTCACGGAGTACTAGTTGAATGGATTATCCTCATGACAGCCCTTCAACTGTGGCAGACAGCTGGCCTGGTTCCTTTCTGGCTTAGTTTTCCAGACTGAAGAACACCTGTCATTATTTCAATTGCTCTGTATGCAACATGATTTTGAGACCTCCCTCCAGTACTCCTCTGAATGCTTTTAAGTTTGTTGCTGTTTTTTTATGCAATTGCTACCCAAAGTGGACCCAGCACTTTAGCCACAGTCACATTGCTTTAGAGCTCATGTCTCTCTGTCTCTTTTCTTCTTTTTTTCAAATTCATTTATTTATTGAAAATTTTTTCATATAATATATTCTGGTCTTCTTTCCCACCTCCTTCCGGATCTTCCCTACTTCTCCACCCTCCTGACTCTGTGCCCTTTTTTTCTGTCTTTAGAAAAAAAAAAGGCAAATTAGTAAACATCAATTAAAAAACCCAAACAAATTAGCATAATAAAGAAACATACATATACACATACATTGTATAAAAACATAAAATCAGACACCATAATATAGAAGCAAAAGACCAGTAAGAAAAAAATGTTCCAACAAGGTAAGAAAGATGAGACAAAAAGTCTACAAAAATATCATTGAGTTTGTTTTTTGGTTGACCATCTACAGCTGGGCATGGGACCTACACTTAAGTGTGGGTAACACAGTGAGACTCTGTTGGAGAAAACTAATTTTTCTTTTGCAAGAGGATTTTAATTGGAGATAGCGTCTTGGTTAGGGATGGGATCCCTCTCTCAGTGATCCTGTCTGGCTTAAACCTGTGCAGTCCCTGTGCATACTGCCACAGTCTCCGTGAGTTCATATGTGTCTTAAGTCACTGTTTCTTTGGTGTCCTCCAACTGCTCTGGCTCTTAGAATCTTTCCACCTCTCCTACCACAAAGTTCCTGCAGCCCTGAAGGGAGGAATTTGAAGAAGACTAGACATTTAGGACCAAGTGTTCCAAAATCTCTCAGGCTATGCAAACTGTCCAGTTGTGGGTCTCTGTGTTAGTTCCCATCTGCTTCAAGAGGAAGCTTCTCTGATGATGATGATCCTGGCACTGGTCTCTGCCATTCTTCTTAAGGGCTTGTGTGTTTAAGAAACATGACATTTGTTTCATCTTGGAGTATTTGTTGTCATCACAGAGTGGACACGTATTTAAACTAGTTCTGCATGTTCTTAGTACCCCTTCCCCTCCTGTTATTCCTCCTTTGAAAATCTATACTTTTACTATTACCTTTCATCAATGAAAGTTATTATTAAGTTGTTCTGTCCAGATCTCCATAAGCCTGATTTTGAGAAAAATTTGAAATCGTTGAGTAGAACTTCACTTTGATCCCTGGACATTTCTCATGTACTCCCCAGTCCCCTCTTAGTGTCTTTGAAGTTATAACACTTTGAAACTTCGTGTCTCAATTCTCCTACATATCTGCTTAGTCTGCCATGTTTTAGTCACGTTTTAAGTCTTTATGCTTTCATCTTGCATGTACTAGGTAAGCATATAAGTGGGTGTTCAGAGGTGCTATCTTTTCTTAGTTAATACACTGATGGTTACTTTAAGGCACTTGCCAGGAGGTGGTCATGAACACATGACTCCATGGACCATCCCTGAGGCATAAACTATGACTTGATGAGAATCTACCATAAGCCCTTGTCCATATCATAGTCTTCCTTTGTGTCCTATAATATCATAGGAGATCTCTAGAGCTTTGCTGGTAACACTGCTCACAATGCTTAGAAATTTTCCAGTTTGAATACTTAGTAAGACTGGAAAATGCATGCATTTGCCAAGAGTTGCTATGAATAAATCGATATTAGCTTCTTCTAGCTCATTATGTCTTCTTAAAAGCCTGAAGTGACAACATACAGCCATGTCAGGAAGAAAAAAGTATAGATGCATATCCCTGTCCATTTGGCTAAAAGTGGACTTCCTGTGTGCTCAGTATCAACTCATTAAACAAGTAGAGTTAGTTAATATTATCATTCCTATTTTGTGTATGATAAAACTGAGTCATAGGGATGTGAAGTCATTTTCTTAGACTGCTTAATTACTGAGGAGTGGAGCTCAGGCACTCATTACTTTTAGAGCTTTAACACTTTCCCTTTTTTATGCCGTTGTTCACACCTCTCCATCATGTTCCTTTTTGTCACTTCTCATCTATCTCCTATGAGTAATACAGTGCAATGATAGCAGATATGAACTTAGGAATTTGATAGACCTGAACTCAAACTGAAGTTTCACCACTGCTAGCTGTGTGGTCTTAGACAAGACACTTCGTACTTCTGAGCCATGCTTTTCATATCTTTATTAGGTTGATGGTTGTAATATCCACTCTAGCATTGTCATAAGGATTAGTTGTGAAGCATTCTCTGGACAGGGTGTGGCACACTTTGGAGATAGTCACAAAACAGATGATGTTGTTGTTACCACAACATTGAAATGATTGTTATTACATAAGGTGGGTGTGACTCTCTATTCAAAGTTCCAAGGCTTTCATGGAGTGGCTTGAAGTTATCACCTCATTGACTCTATTGCAACTCAGGGAACTTTCCTTCTAGCTATCTAAGAGGCTTCCCAACCAAATGCTAGCCTTATAAATTGGTCCTGCACCATTTAATGAGACATTCATCTTCCTGAGTATCCATAGTCCACTCATTAATTGCATGTTCTGGAATTTGGAATTTAATATTCAGATCATTCTTCATTTTGGTGCCAATGTCTCCCAGTGATAAGCTTCATGTCCCCCTAACATTTTCCCTAGGCTTTTCTGATTTTCTTTCTGAATGATAACTCTGGAGTTTGAGTTTTTCAAAATCATCAAGTTGCTCTCTCACAATGCCCTTGCTTCTTCTTCTTCTTCTTTTTTTTTTTTTTAGGTATCTGCTTATCATTCCTGTTCTACTTCTAATCAGAGGAATTTCCTTACAGTATAAGTGGACTCAAGTCTTCAGTAGTATCTTCCTCTTTTCCCAGGCATCAACAAAACACTGGTGACCCATTTCCCACCATGACCCAGATTTCCAAGTATTTTTATACATAGTCTGCTCTGATCTCCTCACAGGCCACCACTATCCACAAGATGTGTTGCCATTACCCTAACATATTCTCATTTCCTTGGAGGTTTTCAGCAAATATCTTGTTCACTAAATCACTGGATTGTTTTTAATCAAGAAAAGAAAATCATAATTGCTTTTAGCATGAGACTAAAGCATGTTTGCTTCTTGATAACTGGTACCATTTTTTTCTCTTATAGTCTCTTAATGGGAGATATGCAATAATCCTTCATTAAAGATGCATGAGGATGCTAGCAAAGCAGACGCTGCAGAAACAGAGATTTGACCAGAGTCCAGGTCTGTCTCTTCCCAGCTGTATGATTTTGAGTCAGGCACTTTGCTAATTCCTTCTGTTAAAATCAGGCCACCTTTCACTGTCTCATGGGCTTGATGCAGGTATTAGATAAAATAAAGCATTTAGCACAGTTTCTGACCCATACGATGCATTAAACGATGGTTTTAAAATGATAATTCTTACCCATGGTAGAATCATCCTTGCACATCTATCATTTCAATTCAACTTCACATGAATTTTTCCAGATGTGCTGCAAGAGCTCTGTGATAGATTTTGAATAACTTGCCCCAGGCCCAACTAATCATAAAGAGTAAAGTAAAACATCTACTTGGATTCATTTGCTCCTGAAACTATTGTCTTTCCTTCTCTTCTGCATAGTCTTCAGATTTTCCCTATTCTAAGTATCTTTGAGTTTTTAGTTGGTCATTCCTTAACATTTTTAAAATCCAAGCTGATGTCTTTAATGCTAAGCAACAGCCTGTGTGCATGGCTGTTGGTACCTTTCAGTCCTATCACTCAACCACTGTGTCTGAAGCTGGGCTATAGAGATGAACTACCAGGGGCTTTCCTCTTAGAGAAGTCACAGAACACTGTAGAGTTCTATGAAAATATGTTCACATAGAAAGTTTGGCTGAAACTCCAAGATAATAGATAACCATACTTTGAAATGAGATGGACCACACAGGAAAAAATGTATGAGGAGTTGATGGTCAAGAGCACTTAGCAACCCAAGTGTCTCATGTACATCAAGATATGGAAACACTGAGAGAGGAGATGATTTGGAGAGTGTGGGGAGAATTCCCACAGAGCTATATCTGGTCTGACTCCAGAGTGCTAGCACCTAGCCTTAATCCACCTTTTGTTTCTTTTGTTACCCTCTATGTGAATCTTGTCTGAGAGTTTTCCAAGGGGGCAATGCCAAATGCAAATTCTTGATTAAGAAATATTACAGTGCGCTGCATTTTTCCCAACCAAGTTTTGCATAGATTTTATAGCTTGTATATTGAATTCCATACCGAAGGGCTAAGGAGTACCTGCACCCCATGTTAGTCTATTTAGCAAGGCCAATCAGAGAGTATCATTTGAAGCTGAAAGTTGCAAGCTACAGTAGGTTTTAGACTGGTGTTCACTCAAGACATTGTATGAGGAATTGTCCACAGGAGAGATGGATGAATTGACCAGATTGTTCTCAGAATTTTGACTGATTTCATGATTCTGACATGGATATATGCATAAGAGAGCCAGCGTGGCTTTGCTCCAGCAGGTGGCCTAGGCTAGACACAGGTCTCAGATGGAACTGCGGGCATGTTTCTGGGATATGTTGAGGGTGTAAACCATCTGTTGAAATAGAAGTACCCATGCTCTGCACCAAGGAAGCCATGATCAGCCATCCTCAGCAACTGGGAATGGTCTCTGAAGGATCCACAGAAGAAAAAGAGTGAGCTTCAAACACTTCCATGCTCACAAAGCACAAAGACAGTTCCAAAAATACTAGTCAAGCAAGAACATGCCTCCTCTTCTCTAAGTCCAGAGCAACAGAACTCACTCTGTAAAGTGATGGAAAATTCTCAGCTCCAGGATTCTTATCTAGCATCAACCTCATCTATGGAAGAGGAGGCTGACTTTGAAGTCAAGATTGAAGTGTAGAGTGATGTATAAAGGGCATCTAAGATTTGCATGTAGATGATGCTTGGTGATCCAAAGGACATTAACTTTTATTAACTAAGAGATTATAAAAACTCACTTGATTGTGAGTTTTCATCCAAGTGTAGGGAATAATAGTCCTCCGTGATTTTATAGGGAACACAGTAAAGTTGCTTTCTGCTCGTCTCATGTATCCATATTATTCGTTATACAGGGGACCTGAATGGACCTTGTTCAGTGGGTGCTGAGACTCTTAAAGAGTACTTTGATATCTTTGTACAGCATTATTTCTACTGCTTGAACATTTATCTCTATATTTTTTGTATTCCAGAGGTGGACACATCCTTCAAGAGACATGTCTATTTCCATTTCTTCCCATTCTGACTACATTGAGTTTTCTGTGGACTTTCAGAGTATTTTCTTCCTTCACTGTTTTTTTCCTATGTCCTCTCATTGATCAGTCAGAAAACAAGCTTACAACATTCATGAATATGCATTGTCTCCCTGCATTAAGGCTTGCTAGTTTATTACATTAAAAACCTGGTAGTGCTTTTTCTATCACATCCACCTTACGCAGCTTGTCAGGAAGAATATGTAGAGAACGTGGGGCATTATATCATGCTGACTTGGCTCCTTTCCTACGGCTGTTCTCTTTTCAGGATGGGCAACCTTGGTACCTGGCCGTATAGTGCTCAACTCCTGTAGTTTCACTCCTGGTTTTCCCAGTATTACAGAGAATTAATTATACTGCAGACTGGGAGGTGTGGACAGCAGAAATTTATTTTTGTGCACTTCTAGAGGACAGAAGACTAATATAAAGACATTGAAAGACTTGGTTCTTTTAAAAACTGAAGATGAATCTGCCCCGTAAGTCTTGCCTAAATTCTGGTCATCTATGGGCCAAATCCTTGATTTATGTGCACCATTCCAATCTCTGCCTTTATCTTCCCATGGATTCTCTCCTGTATGCACTTGCACTTCTAATTTTTTCTCTGTAAGAATACAATTTGTATTACACTAGGGACGCACTCTTCAACTTAAATTAACTAATTATATTTACAATATCTTCATGTTCATATACTCTCACATTCTAGGGATTACAACTTCAGCATATGAATTTGGGGTTAGGGGTCAGCATCCACAAAAAATAAGCCCATGACAATCATCTGCAAGCTTTTCTAACTCTTCTAGGATGTACTTGCTCCTAGCTCTTTAAGACACTCTGACCCATGTGCACACTGTTCACCCCCTGACCTCTCAAAATAACCCCCTCTAGAGCCTGGGCCAATTGTGCTTGGGTACCCTTTATTCCCATTGGAAATGCTTAATTTTCTCCCTAAATTTCCTTTTTTTCCCTTCTTAACTTTTTGGCATTGCAATTCAATTTGTATTCCTGATTTGCACTCCAGTCTTTTGGGTATTGAAATGTCAGCTTTCTTCAACCAGTAGCCTTTGGCTAAGCTTTTCCTTTGGCTCTTGGGGCTTTAGACTTGTTCTTGCTCCAGGCTTATGGAATCTAATCCCAATGTTGCCAGAATCCAGGCTGGCAGTCTTGCCTCTGCTTGAAGCTGCTTCGAGAGTTTGACAGGGGCCTCAAGGACCCCTTGTGGGATACCAGTTCTGTGGCAGATTAGATGTAAGTTCATGGAAGTGCATTTCTCCCTCCTTGAGAACACACAGCCAGGTCTCATATCCCTGTCAGATAGGTGCCTGGATCTAAATGATGAAATGTAAGTACAAAGTTTGTATGTGCCTGGGGCTTGGTACAGAATAACCATCTTTGCTACTCTCTGTGTTCCTGTCTGAAGTCTGAGTGCAGGGGACTTGAAGGCCCTAGAGAAACATCCACTACACAAAAATTGCCTGGGTCCCTGAATTACAGTGTAGAGAAACTATGTGCTGAATTCTTGAGTTGAGGACTGTTACATTAAGAAAAAAAATTCTATTGTTCATGCCATTTGAGGGGTGTTTGAACAAGTGGATATAACTGCCCAAACCAAGATGTCTGAGCCAAAGAAGGAGGAGAGCTAAATTTCCCTCTCAGTTTGCTTGTTGGTTTTGAAGAATGGAGCCTCCACCTTTGTCTCGAGGTGCCAGGGTTGGAGTTGACTTTCTGCTAAGTGGCCGGGGTCATGTTGAAGGCCTTATTACTTACTATATTCTTCCTCCCTCTCCTCTCTCTCATTCCCTCTCTCTGCCCTCTCCCTTCCCTGTATTTGTACCCCCCTTTAGGTTCATTTGGCAGTTATATAACTATGTGCTAAAAATTTCCAGTCTTTTGTAAGGTGAAGTTCTATTTGTGATTGGGGAGAGGGAAAAGAGTTTACTGGATCGGAATAAGGATTCTCTGCAGGGAGAAAGAAGGGAAGGTCACCGATGAAAGCAATTTTCTGCAGGGTCTTCCAGGTCAGTGTTCAGTAAGCAATGCACTTAGGGAAGAGCAAAGCAAAGAGGGGTAGCATGGAAGTAGGGGGTAAAAAAAACCTGGAGACTTCAACTGGAAGATGCTTTCAAACATTCAAACATAATACAAATAGGCCATTTCCTTCTTCCTTTTCTTTTCTGTTTTTGTTTTTGTTTTGAGGCAGGGTCCCCTGTAGGCCATGCTGGCTTCTAACTTGCTATATAGCCAAGAATGACTTTGAACTTCTAATACTCCTGTATCTTGTCTTTACCTCCCTAGTACTGGGATTATAAGCATATGTCCTATATCCTGTTTATGTGGGTCTGAGGAATTGAACCCAGGGCCTTGGACATGTAAGGCAAGCACTCTACTAGCTGACTATATTTTCAGTCTCCAGACTGTGTTAGAGTATGTTTTAAGGTTATTTTAAGGAATGGGGAGGTGAGTGTGGTGTGGAATATTCATTTATACCTTGTGAATATATGTCATTGAGATTGGGTTAATAAGGTGATTGGCCAATGGCTGGATAGGTAGAGGTGAGGGAAGACTTGCAGACAAAACGAGAATGTGAAGAGGAAGAGGAGGAACCTCATAATTGGGAGGAGATTTGGAGAGAAGGAGATGGATGAACTTGCCATACTGAGAAAAAGTATTGAGCCACATGGCAGAGAATAGATGAGAAATATGGGTTAATTTAAAATGTAAGAGTTAAAATGTAAGGCTAGTAACAAGCCTGAGCCATTGGCTGAGCATTTATAATTAATTATAAGTCTCAGTGTGGTTACTTGGAAGTGGCTGCAGAGACACAGAAACTCTGCTTACAGTGTGGCTCGGTAGCAGGAACACAGAACTCAGTTTGTATTCTGGAAGCTGGTCTGCATCTCAGTCTCAATTTTGCATCTCACAAACTGTGAGAACCAGTGCCCTGGGCTTCCACTTCCTTCTTTGTCAAACAAGTGCCTTTTTTCCAGGGTTGCGAAACCTAATTTGCCTGAATGCTGGCCTGGCCCTTAAACTTGGCTCCTCCGCCAGTGTGTGCAGTAACACTGGGTCTCAATTTTTCCCATTACAGTATGTTCTCTAGAATGGGGGCAGATTGTGACTGATTTTGCAGGCCAGGCTGGGAAATTTGGTTTTGCCCTGGGGGTAAAGGAGAAATATTAAAGATAATGGAGGCATGGGAACCTTGAAGATTGGTTGTTCAAATCACTTGCCTGCAGGATTGTTTGGCTTCCATCTGTCCTCTCTGTGTGTTGGGAAGCAGAGGATTTTAGGTGGTTCCAAGGTCATCCTCAAAGCCCTACATTGTTCCCTCCTGGAACTTTCCTTTTGGGAGATACAGAGGGGGCACTGAAGCCTCTCTAAATACAGAGCCGGCTTCCTATTATTCTCGGGCAATTATGCTCAGAGCCTTAAGTGCT
The DNA here is from genome assembly GCF_004664715.2 of Peromyscus leucopus. Taxonomy (NCBI): domain Eukaryota; kingdom Metazoa; phylum Chordata; class Mammalia; order Rodentia; family Cricetidae; genus Peromyscus; species Peromyscus leucopus. The sequence goes on along the minus strand of NC_051084.1, from coordinate 2,290,504 downwards.
AGTTGTCATTAAGGGTGCTACTATCCAAGCATCTGCAAGGTCTCACCAATAGCTTTCTGAGGCCTTCAGACCAGATGTCTGTGGAGATTCAGACTTTGGCCTCAGGAGCAACTAAATTCTTGGTGAAAATAAAGCTTCATTGTCAAGGGTCCTTACTACCAAGACAAGGGAGCCCAGAGGCTCTCAATGTCATTGATTCTTCTTCTAACCATTACCATCTGTTAATGTATACACTTCTTTATGAACCCAAAATCTCTATCAGGAAGAGGCTTCGTCATTCTAACCGAGTGCTCCCTTATAGGATGCCTTAGAGAGCTGCTGTTAAAACAATTGGAGGGATCTATTTTTCTTGGAAAAAATACCTAGCTTTAAAATGATTGCAAAGGTCGAAGGTGTCAGGCTACATCTAGCTTCTTTTTTAGGCTTGTCTGTAAGTGCTAAGTCAGAGGTTGTTGCTAAGGAGGGTCAAAAATTCTGTATGGTACCTAAGGGTGATCAGATATCCCGGTACCTGTAACACTGCTAGGGATGAGTAGGTTCTGAAGCACAGAGAGGTCACATGAGACTGAAGAATGTTCAATAAGCAAAGGAGGGACCAGCTGTCATGGAGAAGGATGCATTTCTAGGTTTCCTCTGAGGTTAACTGTTAGCAGACAAGCATCAATGCACATGCTTTTACTCTTGGCATCAGTGAGTCAGGGAGGCCTTGCAACCCATCCATCCTAGGACTCTCTTTTTCCCTGTTGATATTAGCGAGCAACGTGTCTCCCCTGCTCACCGTGTGCCAAGCATTCATCTGATATACATATATTACTTTAATTTTTTTTGCTTTGTAAAATGGTATGCTCTTCCTTTTCTCCTTCTTTCTTTCCTTCCTTCCTTCCTTCTCTCCTTCCTTCCTTCCTTCCTTCTCTCCTTCCTTCCTTCCTTCCTTCCTCCTTCCTTTCTCTTTCTCTTTCTTTCTTTCTTTCTTTCTTTCTTTCTTTCTTTCTTTCTTTCTTTCTTTCTTTCTTTTGAATGCCAGGGTCACTTTAACCCTGGCCCTATTTTTATTTTTATTGAAAATAGATTCTTCTCTCATACAACACATTCTGACCACAGTTTCCCCTCCCTCCACTCCTCCAGGTACATACTCTAAGAATATTTTAATGAATTTATTTTACATTAATTTTTTCATGAAATATATTTTGATCATATTCTTTTCCCACCCTCAGTGCTTCCCAGAACCTCCCCATTTTTCTACCCACCCACATATTTTTTTCTTAAATTCCATTTTACAGGCAAAGAAAGAGAAACTCAGAGATATTGAACCATATTTCAAGGCCTGTATTTCAGCCAGGAAGTGGCAACCAGGAACTTGATGTCCTGAAACTACCATGTTTGCAGTGCCAGCTCCAAGAATGATGTTGGAAACAGACAAGTTTCAGAAGTTTGTCTTAAGTGAGAGATTTGGACTTCAGGGCCAACAGACACTGTGCTGCTCTGACTCAGAGTTGGCAGGATATCCTTCTGAGGACGTGGCTGTTTGGAGACAAGTCTCACTCTTTTAAACACACGCTACAGTTTAAAATAGAATGAGTTGCACTGATGGTTAATTCTGTCTGGGTGCCACATGCTTGTCATGGGGAATGGGACTTTCAGGTAAGATTATCTGACAGTAGTGAAGGATGGTGGCAGCCAAAAGGGAGGTAGACACCAAGAATTAATCCTTCCAAGTTTGTCTGGCCTTTTCTGTTCTCCACCACCTATTCCTGCTGGCCCTGCCCCACATCTTGTAGGAGAGAAGACTGACTTGAACCCAGGTCTCCTTTTGGGCTACTTTTCCCACTCAACACCTGGTTTGCATGATCTGCAACATGTTGTTTTCTAAGATTAATGAATCTACAGAAACTGTGGGGTCTCTCCAGCAACCTTAACCCTCTCTTCTTCTTCTGAACATTACTCACGGACCATAGCACACAATGCCATGTAAATGGTCCTTTTTTTTCAGTCCCTAAATATCTACACATGCATTTCAATAGCAGCTTTATTAATAATTATCCAAACTTGGTAACAACCAAGATGTACTTCAATTGGCACTTAGATTTTGACACATTCAGAAAATGAGATATTATTCACAACACATAAATGTGCTATTAAGCCATGAGAAAACACACAAGTCATTTAAATGAATACTACTAGGTGAAGGAGGGAATCATAAAGAGATGTAGATTGTTTGGTCCCCTCTACCCCAACTACTTGGCATTCTGGGAAAAGCAAAGCTATTGGTAAGAAACAAAAACCAGTGCTTGCCAAGGGTTTATGGAGGAAGAGAATGAAGGGCTTTTTTTTTTTTTTTTTTTGCACAGGCACACTATTCTCCAGTTTTTAATGGTGGCTGTACTCTGTTATGTATCTGTCTGAACCCGTGGAATGGATAATGCCAAGAGTAAGTCCTAATGTAAACCATACCTGCAGGGTGATAGCATGCCAAAAGAGACTCAGTTGTTATCAATGTAACATTCTGATGAGAAAGATTGATAACATTGGAGGCTGTTTGTGTGCGGCAACTGCTTGGGAGTGAAATCCCTCCACGTTCCATCCAGTTTTACTGTGAATCTCGAACTGCGAAATAACAACGTCATTAAAGAAGAGAAGTGCCCAGGAATATTTTCTGAGGTCTAAGCCACACTCCCTCTTGCCTGACAGGTGTTCTCCATAACCAATTGCCATTATCCATGTCCCTAATAAACTGATAATATAAATATGAGTCATGCTATGAGGAAATCATTATGGAAAAGAGTTTTCATAGCTGGTCTATGGTAGACTGCTCAAGTAGACTCTTATAGATCTCTACTAGCTCTCATCTTAGGCCTTCAAGGTTCTGTCTGAAGTTACTGAAGGATGGCAGGTGAATTGACCAGGATTATCTATGGTTAGCTTCCTCAACTTACCTGGGTTTCTTTTTGTAGTGGTTCTCAACCAGTGGGTTGAAAAAAGGGACTTGCACATCAGATAGTCTGTATACAATGTAGTACATAATATAAATATCAGATATTTACATTGTGGTTCATAACGGTAGAAAAATTACAGTTATGAAGTAGCAACGAGAATAATTTTATGGTTGGGAGGGGAGTCTCCACAGCATGAGGAACTGTATTAAAGAGTTGCAGCATTAGGGAGGTTGAGAACTACTGCTCTAGAGGAAGGAGTCAGCATCTTTAAACAACTACAGTGTACGCACACTTCATTTCTCTTTCTGAAGTCCACTTGTGTGCCTAACACTTCCTTTTCTGGGCCTAACTCTTGACATCTTTACACAGACCAGCTTGCCTCCCACCCCTGGCTTGCACTCTCTGAATTTCTCGAGCTCCCACTTGCTGTGGAATGAAAGATTTTGGTATTTCCTAAAAAAAGCCCTGTGCCTCTCTCAAATGAACATCTGTAGATCTTACTTTTCTTGTATACTGTTTGTATCCAGGGTGGGCTTTGAGATTTCTTAGGAGTGCAGACACTTGAAGATCTAATATTTACTGGGACAAAAGAGCCATTGTTCCTATAGTTTATATTAGAAGTATTGTTCTCTTTATTCCCATTCTCTAACCCAGGGGTTCAGAGCATCTGTGTTGTTGAGTTGGTGACTGGGGTGCTCTATATTGTTCAGGCTACAGTAGCGTACTGTAGGGTATCTTGGAGCATCCCCCTAGCCTCTGCTCACCATGTTCCAGCAACATCTATCCTCAAGTTGTAGTGATCAGAAACATCTCCAGACATTGTCAAACATTTCCTGGGGGACAAGGACATCCTCCAAGGGAAACAGCTGGAAGCCAGCAATCAGTATAGTGTTCCTATTAGTTGCCTAACAGTGTTCTCATTTCTGGGAAAGCCCAGGTCTTCCACTCAATTATAAGAAAGCCTGGATTTGGAGAAGGCTCTTACAGGAAGCCATAAAGCCATTCCCTGCTCTCTCACCTTGGCTGTGAAGATAACACAATCAGGCTGCAGAGGCAGGGGTTTGGGAACTTCAAAGTCAAGCCGAAAGGAGTGGAGGGACAGGAGCTGGGAGCAGAGGTCTTATCTGTGGCTTAAATGTTCTCACCATTATCATTTCAGAGGGGGGGGGGACCTTGGGAGAACAAGGGAGGAGTCAAAGGCCAGTCTGCTATCTCTGTCTACCTTTCTTGAGACAGAAAAGGGACAAGGAATTAAGAGCAACAAAGTAGGCAGCATGTCTGTGAGGTTCTGGACGAGAGTGAGAGAATGTGGAGAGGGCAACCTATCCAGACCCCAGCCATCCTGTGCTGACTCCAGTGGATCCCAGGGTTCTGGGGCTTGAGAATGTGACAGTGTTAGTCTTGGTTGAATGGACACTTGCTAGATGACCATGGGCCTTAATCATCATATCTTCTGTTGACAAGTGACATTTGCATATTTTAGGTACCATTATCATTTTCTGGGCGTTATGATAGTTTATTCTTCATTCTTCCACTTAACCCACTTCATTAGACTCTGCCCTCCACACTCTAGCTGCTGCAGTTTATTGTAACAGTTCGGACCATTCTAATTCACGTCAATGACTCCTTGTTTATGGCACCAGGGGTATCCGCTAGGTAGGCGGAATGAGGTGCAGTCACTTTGATAATTTTGCCGAAGATAACAAAGGCCTGAGCCCAGATGGTAGTAACTGAAAGAAGAGAAATGAAAACCAAAATGAGTTGAGTTTCTTAAGCTTGAGAGCAAATTATTTGTCAGGGTTTAAGGAGGTGGGAAAATAATTGCTTACACTTATAGATCATTCATAATGGGCTAGTCTGATGTAGTTTGCATGCATGCATATTGACTCTCTACCCTTCCGACAGCTCTGTAAGGTATGGATCATAAATGTACCCATTTTGCAAATGAGGCAGAGATATTTAGTGTCTTTAAGGTTACCGAGCAAATAAGAACTGGGACCGAGACCCAGCCCACTTGGTTATGAAAGTTTGCTTTGAGTCACCAGGCTATAGTTACTTAGCAAACAGACCTCCAGCAGCTTAGTGGATAATAAGACCATTAACCTGGGTATGGATGGAAAGAGGATGAGCTTTCCAGTAAAGCAATGGGTTTGGCTTAGGGGATGTTATGTCTGTAATGCATCTGGACTCAGATCAGCCTAGGTAGCTGAAACTGCTGCCTTGGATGTGTACTCAGGAAGAGGCATGCAGTGGGAAGCCAGGAGGGACAAAGGGCCCAGGGACACCAACAGTTAGGGACAGATGAAAGGAACGGAGACAAAGAGAGTGAAAGAGAAATCCACCCTCCCAGAGGGTGGTGCTCTGGGAATTGAAGGTAAGTCAGGTTCAGAAAGGAGGGCAAGGTCACTGGGGAGAAAGCCATAAAGAAGCTCCTGGAGATAAGACTTGAAAAAGGCATTGTTCTTCGGTGGCCCAGTGCTTCTGTTAATTTCCTCAACAAGATGGGAAACTTCTTGAGGTCAAGTGCTGCCTCCAGTGCCATGCTAGGATACAGACAATTTCTAATTAAGGGCTGAGAGCACAGAAGACAAACACATTTGCTTTTGTGGTTCAGGCTCTTGTTTTGTTTTGTTTTTCCTCTTTGTTAAGACAGAAATTTTATTTGTATGTTTGTCCATACCTAGAGGGGAGGAGATAGCGTGTTCCCAATCTTCCACACACTTGACATTGCTCAAGCAGATGGCTGCAGATGCTGCATTGTGGATCTTTCTTTCTCAGTAGTAGTGATAAACACTAAGGACTTACTATGTGCTGCCTCTATATACTAGACAGCTGATGTTTATAGCTGGAGTCCTTAAACCCTGCAAAGATGGACATTATTATCTTTTTTCAGATATAGCAACTGGGATGAATGTGTGTGGCCTTAACAAGGACCGTCCTATTAGACACAGGAGCCACCCACATAGCTTTCAGCCAGCCATGACTCCAAAGCCCTAGAGCGCAATACATCTTAGATTGGGCTTCTCCTCATCCCCTTGACCGGTTCTTCATAACTTTAGATAGTAGTGCCATTTTGGAGGGGGTTTGGCATCGATTCTTCCATGTTCTCCCTTTAAACCGCCTTCTTCAGAATTCAAAAGAGCCTCTATCACTTTGGCCTTCTTGAGAGGCTCCCTCTTCTCTGTGTGATATAGGACATGGTGTTGTAATGTGAAAGCCCACAACCCCAGGCACCCATCATCTGACCCCTTCTGTGTATTTCCAGCTGTTGCGTCTCACTGAACTGTCCTTCCAGCCCAAGCACAACCGCCATGCTCTGTGTGATGGTACTCACATTTCTCTCCACATGTTCTATTCCCTGGAGCTTATCCGATGTGCCTCTCCCATATTCTGGGATTCTTTTCCTCCCTCCCTCCCTCCCTCCCTCCCTACTCTTCTTCCTCTTTTCTTTCTTTCTTCCTTCCTTCCTTTCTTTCTTTCTCTCTTTCTTTCTCTCTCTCTTCCTTCCTTCCTTTCTTTCTCTTTCTTTCTTTTTTTTTGGGGGGGGCGGGGACAGGTTCTCTCTATGTAGTCCTGGGTGTCCTGGGACTCGCTATGCCTCAAATTCATAGACATTCACCTGCCTCTGCCTCTCAGGTTCTGGAATTAAAGGCATGTGCCACCCCACCATACTCCCTCTCCTTCTATCCTTTCATTTTTTTTCTTCCGTTCTCTTCCCTATGCTCTTCCATTCTTCTCCTCCTCATCCCCTTTCCTCCATTTTCTCTTCCTTCTTCGTTTTTAGAAATAAGGTTTTATAAGGAACACAAGCTGGCCTTGAACTCAAGATCCTCCTGCTTGAATTTCCCAAGTCCTAGGGATCGCAGGCACATGCCATGGTGCCTAATGATACTTTTTATAGTCAGTTTTACCAGAATGCCTAGAACTTTGCTAATTTATCATCCACTTTTCTCCTCCGAGTCCCTTAGGGTGTAGACATTGATGTCTCTGTTCACGTATGTCACACTGTATTCTGTTTACTGTTTCCTTGTTTCTTTCACTTGACTATCAACCTCAGAAGACAATGACCATATATGATTCTAGTTCTCCACTGGAACTGATTCCATGCTTGCTCAAGAAGTGTCTAGGTTTAGGGGGGCAAACTGTATCAATGTCTGAAGGTGAGAGAGATGGGGAAGGAGTGGAGAGCAGCAGGCAGTTGGGGGAGATGGCATTCTGCATCATCATGGGTAGCATTTACTTCTTCCTGTCCCTCCTGAAGGTGTGAGGGACACCTCACCCTTGCTTCCAGACAGTGATAATCCTGCTGGGCCCATCTGAGCCAACGCCTTGCCCTGAGGTTTCATCTTTGGAGTCTGGTTTTCTTTTGGCATGATGAAAGCAGGAAATACTTGCATGGTGGATTTCCTCTGCTACAGGATGGGTGTTAGGACACAGCCTAAGGAAAATGCCTCCAAAGTACTGGATCACGCTGGAAAGGTAGATCTCCATCCCTCCATTCAAAACTTGTTGGCTGTAATTTTGCATACAACAATCCAGGCTCATTCATCTGAAGTGTCGTAAATCACAGGGAGACTTGGGTGGTAAGAGGGAAGCAGCTGGGATACAGAGAAAATGTTAATCCTACCACTCGAGAATAATACCACAGCCACAATTTAAAGTCAAATTTGAAGAAAGCTTTAACTAAACACTGGCCAGGTGAATGGGCTTTGGCTGAGTCCATCTCTTGTTCCCTAGAAAAATGGCCCCCATCAAGTTTTGCAGCCGCTTAAGCATTTTCCATCAGGTCCAATCAGGGCCAAGCAAGCATCCTGATGTACCTCCATCCTACATCCAATCAGGGGCAAGCATGCATCCTGACGCATTTCCTGCCTGTGAATCTCCCGCCCACACGTGACCAAGCACATCAGTGCAGATGGGTCAAACAAACTTGTTTAGGGGAATGAAAACATGTGGCTTGTTACCTCCCATAAACAATAGCCTCCAGCATTTCAGGAGCTATCTGTGCAAGGGGCTTGCAGACCAGAGGCATTTTTCTTTCATGGATCTCTAAGGCATAGTAATTAAAACCTAGAATGTAACTTTGGCTCTCACAGAAGTGCTCCACCTTCCATTATCTCCACCCTCTGCTCTTTACACTGGCGAAACACCTCAGAGGGGCTTTGCTTTCTTAAAGGAAAGGAATGTCGAATGCTGGGATTTTCAGATAGTAAAGTGGTAAGGATTTTCAGACGTGTATGGGGGTGGTAAGTCCTCTCAAACTATACACGAAGGATAGCCCCTGACCTTTTCTGCTCATGAACCAGCCCTGTGTAACCATGCCACACAAGGACTAGGAATGTTTGATGGAGTCATGGTGTGTGATATCTGAGTTGATCTGCACAACAGACTGGCGAGGAAGGGAACTTTCCCTTCTTCATTCTACATAAGAGGAAACTGAAGTTCTGAAAGGTCAAGGGTTTTGTGTGGAAACCCATTCATTCATTGTTTCATTCACTCTCTCATTGTTACTAAATACTGTCATTATTCAGAACTCACTTCAGTGTTGGTGATGCAAGTGCTATCTAGGATAAACAAGATCCTGTCCTCATGATCTCACATCTTCCATGGGAACCCCAACTCCACACCCTTACAAATCTGGGCCCCATTAACTGCACTTAGTGGATTATAAAAATAAATGAAATGACATGAAAGTGGGAAGGGGATTGTGTTGAGGGAATATAGTGAGAATTGGAGAGGGAAATAAAGATTATATATATAAGAAATACATACACACACACACATACACACACACACACACACACACACACATATATATATATATAATTCTCAAGAAAAAAATTGAAAAAAAAAGCAGTGATCAGGTAGCAGTATGAGCTACCAAGAAAGGAAAGAGTTGTGCTGCATGGACAATGGACAGAGCTCTTTGTTACTGTCCTTGGGTGTCTATGACACTCTTTTCCCTCCAGTGTTTGCATTTTCAGTGCTGGGATTTCATGAGTGCTAAGTAAGCACTCTACCATAGAACTACACTCCCAGTCTTAGGTCCATGCCCTTTAAAGAGTGACTGGTGAGAGATAGAGGAAGAAACAGAGATGGAATGTAAGGAGAAATGCAAGCTCCATGTTCTTTGCATGCCAAGCCCACTACAGGAGGCTGGCACATGGTCTGCTTTCCTCATTTCTGAATTTTCAGTTGTCGTTGGGCCTCCTGGACTCTCTTACATGATATGGTCAGAAGACGATTTCTTAGGGCTGGGAAATGACACTTGGACCCCTCCCAGGGCTAGGTCAGTTACTGGGTAAATGTAGAGGCAGCCTCACCCTGGTAGTATGTTGGCTGCTGCCCGGGAAAATAACAACACAGGCCATTTACACATTGAGGAAGCTGAAGTGTTTCATGAATACAGTCATCAAAAGCAAACAAAGACAGGGTTCTGGACAGTATCTACCGGAAGCCATTTACCTGCACAACAGAAGGCCAAGAGGAAATTTCACAGTCTTCAAATATTTGAAGGACTGTCATGTGGTAAGAGGACCAGCCTGGTTGGGGGTGGCTACAGGGAGGGGCAACAAGGCCAGTGGTAGGAAATGAGAGAGAGGCAGGTGCAGCTTTGGTGTCTGGCTAGAACATTCCAGCAATCTCAACCGGCCAGGGATGGCATGGGATGGCCTTCGGTGGTGATGAGATGCCTCCTTTCACCATTAGAAGTATGCATGGGAGGGGGCAAAGATCACCTTCTACCAGGGCAATCAGTGCTTTTGATGTCTGATTCCTTTACTTGTACTTATTAAACTACGGCTCTATAGTAGAAATATGGGTGCTACATCGCAAAAGACAATAAACAGCTGAACAAAGACATAAAGATAGGAACAAGGTGTGATTGATACAAACACCATATAAGTAAGGAACATGACAGCCACAGCAACTGTGTGCATTTATGTGTGCATGCCCGTATGCATGTTTCTGTGTGTTTGCATATACATGCAAGCATATGTCTGTGCAAATAGATCAATTGTACTTTACTGGATGGTTAGAGTAAGCATTCCTGAGGAGACAACTTTTGGGGCGAGGTTTGTGACCAGAAGGGTCAGCAAAGATAACGGTGTACAGGTTGGAACTAGCTTGTACACCCAGAACTAGAGGTATGGCCAGTGGGGCACAGGGAACAGCAGGTTGGGGCAGAAGGTCATGAAGGCTTTAACTGGTTATGGTGAGACACTTGGGGATCGAGTAAGGGGCAGTGAGGAGCACACAGCAGGGCCGTATTTTCTGAGTGGAACATTGAACTAACAGATGGATCTACATTTTTAAAAATTACATGTGTGTCTGTGTATGTGTGTATGCATGCATGTGCACATGCTGGAGAGAGCCATGGTGCGTGGACAACTTGCAGTAGCCCTTTCTTTCCACTATGCTGATCCTGGGAATCCCAGTCAAGTCTTCAGGTGTGGCAGCAAGGGCCTTGACTTGCTGGACAATCTTGCTGGCCCTCATAAGAGTGTTTTTAACCCTTGTGAGTAGATCAGCATGCCCTAGGGACATACCGGGGATCCAGTTATCCAAGTAAGTTCAAAAATTCCTTCAGTGGTAAAGATTTCATGGTGAGCTTGTCCATAGGGTTATGCATCCGAGGCTATGCTGGCTGTTGGGATTCTGCAAATGTGTTATTCACACACCAGTTTATTAGAGGAATGGTGGGTAAGTTTAATTCACTTCAGTGGTCATTTGATGGATTGTATTCCATGTGCAAGGCTGCAAGAATACACAATGCATGAAGGGTGAAGTGCCTCATCTGGCAAATAGCAGACACTCTATAAATAACCGAATAAACAAACAAATGAATATGGCAAGCGTTCTACTGGGTGGCAGGAAAGAGATGTGTAAGAAGACGTAGGTAAGGGTTGCCAGCTTTATAGTCTCCCAGGAGTGGGGGTGACTATGATATTTGCAAGGTGCCATGAGAAAGGAAGGGAGAAGTGGAGCTTGGTGATGCATGCCTGTCACCCCAGATACTCAGCAAACAGGAAGGTTGCAAGGCCAGTGTGAGCACCTTAGTGAGACTGGGTCTCAAAAGGAAAACTGAAAAGAAAGTTGGACTGTAGGTCCAAAGAAGCACTTGCCCAGAGTAAGTGAGGCTCTGGGTTCAAATCCCGGCACCCACACAAAAATATTAACTAATTAAAAAAGCAAAGAGAGGGTCAGACTTGTGAGTATAAAGGCTCTGTGCGTGAGTTTGGGTAAAGGATTCCATAGAGCATTCTGGAGGGCAAAGAACACCGAGACCAATTTGCAAAATCGGAGTTGCTTTCCAGCTTGCTGGGTTCTGACTTCCAGTGACACAGAAGAACTTTGCCCCTGGTTCCATAAGGACAGCAGAGTAGACCTTAGTTTGTCAGGAAGATCCTGCAGCCTGGATGCCAGGCCTCTTGGCTCCTAACTTTGGCAAGAAAGCAGGGAGTTTTTCTACCATGCAGCTCATTGCCTATAACTCCAAGCCTTTGCAGATTGTCACATGGCCAGATCACTCTGTGCTGCAGCCTGGGCTCACCTAGTCAAATTACCACCAACTGGCCTGAAGCCACAGCCACCGGGCCCAAGGCTCTCCCGCCTCATTTTAATCACCTGGGAGTGGAGTTCTGGAATTGCCTCTAATCTAGTGAACACACAGTAAAGACTTGGAATGGAACAATCAATCCTTCTCTGGGACTGAAGAGTCATAATTCTGGCATCTGGAACTAGATTTAAATGTTTTGTAAATTCCAGGAAGGAGAGAGGGGACTTTGATCTAGGACAGACCCTGTCAGATGCTAACGTTCACTTCTTCATGTTGGTACTGTGAGAGCAGTATTATTACTAGAGCATTCCCAACACAAGAAACAGAGCTTCAGAGAGGTAAAGGGATACAATCAAGGACACACGGTTTATTAAGTGGCAGGATTTGATTCCAAGCCTGTCACTCAAACTTAGGCCTTTTCTGGAATTTTATATAGCCTTTGCTGGCTACATATGTAGCCAGACTGGCCTTGAGCTCATAGAGGTCCACCTGTTTTTGCTTCCCAAGTGCTGGAATTAAACCCTGCACCACTACACCCAGCTCCTTTTCTGGAATTTTTTTTTTTGTTCTAGGATTCTCCCCTAAGCATGAATTACAATGTCTGCTAGGGCAATTGGGCCCCATAGGTAATCGTTCTGATTTCAGGTATTTTGTGGTGGGGTGATGTCATTCTTTAGTACTTGTTCCTACAGTGATAATAGCTGACTTGGCTGTTCATTGGAATCATTTGAAACACTTAGAAAAATTATTAATGCCTAAGTTCCACTCCCCATCAATTCAGACTTAATTCCTAAGAAGATGGTGTCTCATCTTTTATCTATGCATACTTCCCAGGTGAGGATGGATGAGTGCTGGTCTCCCAACTCTAACCAGGCGGAAACAAGGAACTAAGTATGGAAATCATTGAAGAGCATCCAATCTAGAAGAGTGTCTGAGTGGTCTAGTCTTGGAGAAGGCATCCAAGGGCTAAAGTCGACTTGGGATCCCAGAGCTTGTTTCGGGATAATGTGTAAGTCCCAGAAAAAGAGGCTTCAAGAAGCTGGTGTGGTGTTGAGAAAGGTGAGCTATACTATGGTGATGAGAGTCCAGCTGAGGCTGAGGACCAGAGAACAGGAACACTAGGAGAAACCTCTTCTTTCTCTTGAAGAAGAGCACACTCACTGCTGTGGTGAGAAGGAACTCCTAAAGCCAGGGAAACCAAAGTGACCCTGCACTCCGGAGAGGGGCTGGGGCATGGCCTTATTATCATGAACACAATGGCGATCTCTGGAGCTTGTGATGTGACCTTATGCTGGACGAGGTCTTTGCAGATGCAGTGATGAGATTACTCAGGTGTGCTGGAATGCAATGACAAATGGGCTTTCAGAAGAAAGGGAGAGGGAGATTTGAGGCAGACAAGAGAAGCCACATGTGCTTCAATGATACAAAGATTGGAGCCAGCGAAAGCCCAAGTCCTCAGAGACTGGAGGAGGAGGAAGCCCTGAGGGATCCCTCTTTATCTCAAGGTATTGAAGGAAGGGGCAGACCCTGCTTTACTTTGTGTTTAGACAGTTGGCTTCTGAATTTGTGAGAGAATACATTCTGTTTCTGTGGAGGGGGGGCACCCAGTTTTTGATAATTTGTCTAAGGGAAGGAATTCACCCCCTTTTATCCCCAACCTCACTCCAAGGCTGAATCTGTTCCTTTGAGTTCATTGCTGAGGAGACTGAGGCTCAGGGAATTAATTGCACAGCAGGGATTTACTGCTGACTGTCCCTGAGTGCCACAGGGACAGGCATTGTCCACTGCATTTCTACAGGAACCTGAAGACTGTACAGACCCAAGGGCCCAGCCTGGCACTGTGGTTTCTGTTTCTGAAACTCTCTCTCTCTCTCTCTCTCTCTCTCTCTCTCTCTCTCTCTCTCTCTCTCTCTCTCTCTCTGTGATATGTGTGTAGCATGTGTGTTTGTGTTGGCGGTGCTTTTGCGTGAGTTGGGGAAGTGCACATGCTGTTGTACGTATGTGGTTGTTGAAGAACAACATTGGATGTCAGTCTTACCTTCCCCCGTGTTTAGGGCAGGTTTCTTGCAGTTTACCACTCTGTAAGCCAGGCTAGCTACCTGCGGTGAGCTTCCAGGGGTTCTCCTGTTTTTATCCCCTATCTTGTCCTAGATTGCTGGGATGACAGATGTGCACCACAGCATCTGTTTCTTCATGGGTTCTGGGGCTCAGAACTCTGATCCTCACACTTGCACAACAAGCTCTTTATCCGCTCCCCCTGCTCCCCTGCCCGGGCACTGTGTTTTCTAAGGCTAATTTCAAACCGACCCCATACCCACAACTGGCTCGGGACCAGAAAAGGCATGGTCCAAAGGTGAAGCTTGATATAAGACACTGAAAGTAAATTCATGCAGTAAAAAATTAGCAATTTCGTGGTGATCAATTCCATGGCTTTTGTGTGTTTGCAACGCTAAGCAGTCACTACCTCCATCTAGAACATTTTCATCTTTCCAACAAAAAGCCTTGTATTCATGAAACTGTGGCTCCTCCCCTTTTTTTCCTCTCCCTTTTGCGTTTTCCCAGTATCCTTTTCTCTATTTATGACCTGTTCTGGACAACTTATGAAAATGGAATGTACAATCTGTGGCTCCTTGCAATTGGCTTTTTTCTTTCATTGTGTTGCCAGGTTGCTCTGTGCTGTAGCTGAATGGAAAAAAAATAAATAAAAAGGAGGGCATGAATGCTTCTAAGGGGTGGAGATTTTCATTAATTTTTTAAAAATATTTTTTTAAAGATTTATTTATTTATTTATTATGTATACAGTGTTCTGCCTGCATATGTACTTGCATGACAGAAGAGGGCATCAGATCACATTGCAGATGGTTGTGAGCCACCATGTGGTTTTTGGGAATCGAACTCAGGACCTCTGCAAGAACAGCCCGTGCTCTTAACCTCTGAGATATCTCTCCAGCCCGAGGTTTTCATTATTGATATAAGGGAGAAAATAGGTGGAGGCAGAGGCATGGGGGAAGAGTCCAGAGTGAACATGGCCGGACTGTGCAAGGCTGTGTGAGGAGAGATGGGGAGGCAGAGCAAGGGAGGAACTGGGAACCAAGAGGAGCGGGGCAGCCTGGGATAAGAGACTGGTGTAGCCAAAGTGGCTTGAATTATAAAGGGGCCAGAGGAGCAGAGGGAAGGGGCAGCTCCATCTTGGGCTAGAGAGTTCAGGGTAGGGGACTGGGTATACCAGCCAGGAGGACCCTATAACAGGCAGGGACTGAGGGATGCTGGGAGAACTTAACAGCTGGTGTCAGCTGTGATATCTTAATAGGTACCCTAGTTAGCCACTTGTCCCTCGTTTAAGACTTAACAATAGCATATATCAGTATTTCACTCCTTTTTTAAGGCTCAGAAATATTCACGGATGTGAATTCAGGTCACCGTTAGATGTTTGCAAAGGTGCTTTGTGAACTCTTATGTACCTGTGTTTTGTATGCACATAGGCTTTTCCTTCTCTGATTGTGCATCCAGGAGCAGACATTTTGGATTGCTTGATAATTTGCAACACTATTCATCTTTTTGAGAAACTTCAAGCTTTCACTCACAGATGAAGAATTTTTTTTTTTAAATTTTATTTCTTTACCTACATGGATTTAATCCTCACAGTATGACAGACACTGTGCTTTAAGATTTTACTGAAGCAGGGCAGTGGTGGTGCATGCTTTTAATCCCAGCACTCGGGAGGCAGAGGCAGGGAGATCTCTGTGAGTTCAAGGTCAGCCTGGTCTACACAGTTCCAGGACAGCCAAGGCCACACAGAGAAAACCTGTCTTGAAACAAACAACGAAAAAGATTTTATTGAGTTGAATCACTTCAGTCCATTTATGAGAAATGTGTTACATTCTCTATCTCTGATACAGCAACAGAGATCAAGTGGCATGGAATATCTTCCCTAAGATACGCTTATCAAGAGAAGGAATGCAAACACAAGTTGGTCAAGTCAAAGCCAGTTCTCTTAGGTTCTTCATGAGGACGATCTCCCATTGCTCCTCTGCTGTTTCTACTGGGATGTAGTTAACTTTGAAGAATAGGAGAAAGTAGAAAATGACACCTGTGCATTTGATGAGGTGCCTAGCACAGGCTTGCAAAGGCTCCCTGTAAACATCTGCTAAAAGGGGCTAAGACTCAGGGCCTGCAAAATGGTGTCTGTATATATTTCCTTTTTTTTTTTTTTGTGGGTAAACCTAAGATCTTGTGCTTTTTAGGCAAGCCCTTGGACACATAGCTATATCTTCAGCCCCTTACACGTCACTTCCTACTCATATCTCTGTTTGATAGCCTGACACATCTGTGATAATCTTAACACAAATCAGAATTTGGCTACACTGACTAGTATAGCTACAGAGGCTTCCACACAGGCTTTAGACTGTTGAGCAATAACGCTTAGACAGAGTTGCAGCATTGGGGGCTCCATTGTGTACAAACCCCCTCGGGAGGTTAGTGAGGAGGCAGCTAGGGAGAAGAGAGGAGCCCTGAGCTCCTGCTTCACCCCAGAATTCAGAAGAAGGGAGGTAACCCCATGACAAGTGGTAGCAGGAGCAAGGAAGAAAGCATGGGGCACAGTGCATGAGTGTCTCATAAGCTTGTGTGTGCACCAGCGCTGACCTTGCTCCTACAATGTAACTCTGACCACATCACTCCTCTGTTTAAACCCCAGCATTCACGCCATCCCCAATGAATGGCCCGGAGGTCCCGCCACCCAATTCTTCTGGCTTCTCTGGCCCATTGCTCTCAACCCTTCTGTGGTCCCTTATATCCACCATTACTGGTGATCTGAATGCTTCCAACTCAGTAGCTTCTCGGGCCCTCTGTCTAGGTTTGTTTGTTTGTTATTCTTCTGGAAGAAGTTGTTTCTGCAAGTTTTCCTATGTCCTGCAGCTGCTGGGTCCCAAATAAAAACAGAGTCTTACACTAATTGCGAACTGTTTGGTCTATGGCTCAGGCTTATTGCTAGCTAGCTCTTTTATCTTTAATTAACCCATTTCTATTAATCTATGTATCACCAGGTGTCTCTCGGCTTTACCTGTGTTCTGTTACATCTCGGTCCTCTGGCGGCTTCCAGCGTCTCCCCAACACTGCCTTTCTTCGCCCTGTATCTCTCTTGGATTTCCTGCCTGGCTGTATCCTGTGTTGCCATAGGCCAAAACAGCTTCTTTATTAACCAATAGTAGCAACATATAGTCACAGCATACAGAAGGACCATGCCACAGCAAGAAGTGTCTTTCCTTGCCCTGAAAGAAGTAAAGGCACCACGTTCCACCTCTTCCAGCTGACCCGTGTGCAAGTCTTTAAACTCAGCAATGCATTATACTTGGTTTATTGACACGGCGGCCGGTGAGGCTGTGAGTTTCAGGAGGGCAGAGGCTATGCCTTCTCATACTTTGTCTCCCCTGCCTGCCTCTTTGATGAATGGGATGTGGTTCAATGGTAGAGTGCTTGTTCAGCAAGTGCAAAGACTCAGGTTCCACCCCAGTACTGTAAACAAACGGCAGCGCAATGTAAAGGGGAATACCGGGAGGACTGTTGAGCAACGATGGGTATGTGTCAGAGGCAACACGCTCAAAATACGTTAACTGACTATGAAGTTATCCTCATGAAGCTCAGTACTACGCTCAATCAGTATGTGCCAGTCAAATAAAGACCCCTCCCACATGTAGACGATCTGACGTTACTGTGGCTTTACTCCTGTGCTAAAATGTGAAGCATCTGGTATGGCACCACTCATCTCTCCCAAGCAATTGATAAGTAAGGCAGCACAGGAAGCCCATGGCTTAGAGAAGAGGGGCGGGCCTGGAACAGATGATGGAACGGCCTCACCTTCTTCCCCAGTTTTTGTTTCCTGGAGTGAGGGTGTGTAGGGCTGCTGTGCAGATGAATGTGAGAAGCGAAAATAACGACAATTCCTCGTGCGTGTCAACAGCAGGCGAGGCGGGGCTAGGCGAGGAGCACCTTCCCAGGAGACCTCCATGAATACTCAAGTCTCCATACGAAGAGGTCATCATTCACAACCCAGTTTGCAGACAAGGAAATGAGTCTTGACAAATTGAATAACTTGACCAAGGGGTTTATACCAAGTCTGGCATGGTCACCCAGCCATGGCTGATGTACTGTCCTATGCTGGATAATGATTACATAAGCAGGACAGTAGAGTTGGGCCTGTGGGTTGGGACTCAACAGTGTCAATTTCCAGCCATCATACTGGAGTTGAGGGGACTTATATAACCTAATTATAGGTTCTTAGTTACAATTTTAGCCTTGATATCTGAGGTTCTTTTCGTGTGTGTGTGTGTGTGTATGGGTGTATGTGTGCATGTGTATGAGTGTGTGTGTGTGTGTGTGTGTGTGTGTGTGTGTGTGTGTGTGTGTGTGTGTAAGTATATGTTTTCTTTCCTTCTCCCAGTTTTCTATTATTTTCCAGGAGAGTAGTGCAGCTGATTGCCTAATATGGTTCCACCCAGTGTCTCTGTGTTTGGAGAGGGCAGCTTCTTGCTGCTGGTTTACGAGGAAATGGAAATGATTGTTCCTGGCAGTGAATCAAAACCAGAAAAGAAAGGGCTGGGGAAGTGTAGAAGAAGAAACAGGTTCACAGGGAGAAGGCTGGACTTTGGGGCTCGCTGCTTGGGAGCTGCAAATATTTATGTGAAAGGGGCACGATGTTTGTATATTATTTGTATCCAGGCATGTCTTTGCTCCTGTCGACACGGACTGTAGCCAAGGGTCTCAGGAGAGGCATGAGGAGCCTGGAAGACTGCTAAAAATAAGGCCAGCCATCAGAGGACAGGAACACACTTTGTATCTGACACATAAATACTTCGTCAGACTTCTAAGTAATAATGAGAGAGGTACAGAAGCCTTGGCTGTGAAGATGGGATAGCCGGGGGAAGAGAAGGGCTATTGATGGAGAATAGTAAGTATCTCAGGCTCTAGTTTGGGGAAAAGTGGTGGGGGAGGCTGGGATTTGGAAACTTTTGTTCTTCACCAAGGGGGTCCTGAGGTTAGATGTGCCAGAGAGGGATGTGGGGAAGGAACATTAACAGCAACAATTAAGGCCAGGCAGGGTATTATCAAGTCCTGTATGGAATCTTGCTTTCAAGTCCTAGGGTTGGTGTCATTGTCTCCTTCTTCAAACTGTAGAACCAAAGCACAAGATGTCTTAGGGGATTTCCCAGATCTTACTGCCAAGTCTTCAAGGGTTGTGCTGGTCACCCTTAGTCAGTGACTGAGGAAAACACAAATGCTAACTGCCCCCACTCAGCTGGATCTGTAGCACATTTCTTGCTTCAGGGATGCCCACCTGATCAATCGAACCACAGTCTGGGGTCACACCACTGCTAACTGCCTTCCGCTGTCTGCAACTGCCATTTGTCCCCTTCATCAGTTCATGCCCTCTCTAATTCTTTTGTCAGTCTCTTTTGGCAGAGAACCAGGCTCAAGACAAGACCTCTCTGCTCATGGACTTCCGAAATTCCAGTTCTAGATTCAACGTGGCTTCTTCTAGCAGGCCAGAGACTAAGAGAAGGTAGTGAAAGAAGCTACATGAGCCAGGGCTGCAAGTGGTACTAAGGCTTCTTCCCACATTAGGTTGGATAATACTCGGTTCCAGCCAGCAAGTGCAAGTGAGGCTGAGAGATAACTGTCATTTGGCTCTGTGTCAGAAAGAGAGGATTATGGAATTTGAGATCTGCTAAGGCAGTCCCCAGGACAACACCCCATTTCAACAATGACAAAGATGAGTGTTAGAAGTTTTAAGTCACACAGCCAAGGTTACAAAGCCATGCTATAGGCTTGATGCAGAGCACATAAGCCTATCTGCAAGTCCTCATCATCACACATAGTCAAGGTGTTGAATGCGTTCATTGGCAGGCAATGCTGAGGTTTCTTCCCATTTAGGGATGCTGCTGCACCTCCACAACCTCATGGATGAGGTTTGGCATAATCAATGTGTTGGAATCCACCCAGGTTGGCTGAGGATCCCTTATTTGAATTAAAAAATAAACTAAGAAAATGCCCTTGACCTATTCCTTTGCAGGGACTACTTGAGCAGAATGTATCCAGATTTCATTGTCTGAAGCAAGACACCCATAAAGATGGGAGTGGAGCAAGGAGGCAAAGTAAATAGGGTTTTCTAACAGTGCCAGTGCCTTTCCTTCAAGGCTGTGAATTTACGCTGGGATTTCCAAAAACTGTTGGATGCTATGACCCTGCATCCCACTCTCCTCTGGGAGGCTCCTGGTGGCCTCAAAAATCACTTGTTTCTGAGTGAGGACACAAAAATTGTTAGAAGAGCCTGGGTGTGAGAGATAATATTTTTGTTTGTTTTGCTTTTCTTCTCTCTTTCTCTGTATTTTGCTATCTCCTTCCTCCCTAAAGTCTCCAGCTCCTGTTTTTCCCATTTCCCCTTCATAGCACCAATGCCCTATTATCCACCCTCTCTAGATGATGTCTTATTCTAACAGTGGTTTTGAACAAGTCAAACCCCTGTATACCCTCTATATCTATCAGCCTCTCTGTAGCCTTATTTTTGATAGTAGTAGTATAGTAGGCTGGGCTGAATTTTGATGAGTACTTTGTGTAGCATAGAGCCTGTATATATCAGTCATTGTGTATATGTTACCAAGACTGAACAAACTCCACCTCAGCCAGATTCCTTTGACTTTCTCAGGATAATCCTTTCTGAAGTTCTAAACCTCATGTGCACATCACTGGGGACTTTTCAGGTCCCCTAGCTTAGGACTGAGACTTATTTGGTTGGGAGAGAGAGAGAGAGAGAGAGAGAGAGAGAGAGAGAGAGAGAGAGAGAATATCTCCATTTTGTGTACAAAATTTAAATGGCTCTCCCCTCAAAACTTGTTAAATATTTAATTTAAGATATAGAGTATATTAATGAAATACTCTTAGATATAAAAATGAATGTGCAAAATGTACATGAAGAACAAAGTCATACATTTTAAATGAAGACCTGTGCTGTTTTTAACAAAATGGGTCCACAAAACCAAAGAGAAAACATATGCTCCTGACTTGACTGTACATGCTCAAAAAACAATTTTCAGTGTCTATTTTTTCTTTATTTTTGTTTTTCTTGAATAGAATCATCACGTTTGATAGCTTCTTCCAACCAGTGAGTGAAAGCTGAAGTGTATGCATTGAGTAGCACAATGTACACCACAAACATATCATATGTACAAGTATTATTTGCCAATTAAAAATTCTTAAAGATTTTAAAATAATGAAATGTATTTATTAAGAAGGTCTAAGTGTATGATTTCTTGCTTAGTATTTCCAAGGATCAACATCTGGAGTGCAGGGGACAGGCCTGCCTTTTTTCCACCATTTCTGCCGTCCCTTGGATGACTGGTGGCTAAGAATTTGAGACAGCTCAGTGTGAAAGACATGTGGGAGTAGGGGTGAGAGTTGGAGAAAGAGAGAGGGAATTGGATGGGCTGGAAAAGGACACTGTGAGAACACAGAAGAGGGACCATCACTCATTCTAGAAGTTTCCAGGCAAAAGTCAGTTTAAGGATGATGTGTGAGCCAAGGGATGGAGAGAAGCAACATCCAAATGGACTTCTGAAGAGAAAACCAGTCTAGGGACAGTAAAAGAACATGCTATTCAGGTGTGGAAACTCCTAGAAGTTTAATATTCTTAGGGTGTAGAACAACGGAGCCTTGTAGGAGTGGCCTGGGAGATTTATATAATCCCTGTGACAATTTTGTAACAATGAGCTGGGAGACCAGTGTAATGTCTTCTCCAAGAGGGATGAAATTGGCTTCCCTAAGCTTGTGGGGGCAGTGCATGGTGCGTTGTTCCCTCCCACCCCAGATGGCTGGAAGTAGCAAGTAGCGGGGAGTCTACTTGGTTCTGCGGATTCTGTAGGACTGGAGGCAGCTCAGCAGAAGCCCAGCTACAGGGCCAAATAAGTAGTGTTAATGCCACACTTTCCTTCACCAAAAACTGAAGTGCAACCAGTTCAGCACGCCCCTCTCCACCCTTTGATATGCGTCCAGGGTTGTCACCTGCCTAGTTTAGCAAGCATTGATTTCCTTCTTGAAACAAATCTCAGCTAGGTCCTAACGCCAGATAGAGCGTGTTCTGAGCCTAAGCCCTGGATGTCTGTTACAGCTCTTTGGTCCAAAGTCACACTCAAAGCAGTGGACGCCACCCCTTTGCCAAACAATTGTCAGTCCCTGGCACTGTTCTTGGAGAGCTTATCACACGGGCCTGGCGGAGCTTCCTGTCATAACTTTGCACAAGGCATGGGGTTATCTTTCGGGGGAGGCTTTGGAGTTGAGAATAGACCCGCAAGCCCTTCCCCGCGGCCCATTTCATCCTGGGATGAGTGTGGTGAGGAAGCTGAAAAGGGCCCTGCCCAGGTTGTTAAGGTTTCTATTATCAGCTTTTTGAGCCTGCATCAAAAAGCCATTCGGGAAAGGCATTTAACACTATTGAAGGATCCAGGCCCTCTCACTGCTATTTGCTATTGCTATTTCAGCAAGTTTATCTGCATCTGTAAACTCCCCAAGGTGGCAGCTTCCCACCAATGACCTGCTTTTAGCCACGAGTGCTAGAGGAAGAAATTCTGCCTGGGATCAAGGCATTTGGCCATATCAGCCAGGCTAAGGGGATGCCACTAGGTCTGGGAGAAAGGAGTCCTTCTGTAATTACCGCATTCAACTCTTTTCCAAATGGGCAGATCCCTGGCTCTTGTTTTTTCCATCTGTGAGAACGTACAGCTTTCATACTTGTAAGTGGAATGGGAATGGCTTAGTCTTATCTTTCAGGATGATATTGAGGCAGAGATCCCACCGCATAATGGATAGCGCATCCCAATCTGGTGACATGCACACATAGTTCATTGTCCTGTGCTCTCATGTCTCCTCTGGTCAGAAAAGGAAAAGGAAATCTAGATGTCACTGGCATAGATGAAGTTTATAAATAGGACTCCGATTCTAACCACAAATATCAGGTTTCAAATTTAGGCCTTCATAACGACATTAATTGTTGTTTTTTCCCCCCAAGGAGATCACATTTTTTTACATGTGCAATTTATTTTACAATTTTTTCTTTTCTTTCTTTTTTTTTTTTTTTTTTTTTTTTTTTTTTTTTTTTTTTTGTTTGTTTTTTCCAGACAGGGTTTCTCTGTGTACCTTTGCGCCTTTCCTGGAACTCACTTGGTAGCCCAGGCTGGCCTCGAACTCATAGAGATCCGCCTGCCTCTGCCTCCCGAGTGCTGGGATTAAAGGCGTGTGCCACCACCGCCTGGCTTTTATTTTACAATTTTAATTCTATTGTGGAAATATAATTTAATTTTATTTATGACACTTTCTTGGGGGAATAAATCTAGGTATGATAAGCCTAGATTTGACCTCTGATCTAAACCAAGGTCTCTAGACTTGTCCAAGGCCACCCTGAGAACTGCAATAGCCAGTCCTCAGCTTGCCGGCACATGGCCTCTGACTCCCATGCCTTTACCTTGCTTTATTTTTTTATAGCATTTTTTAATACAATAAAGTAGCCAATAACTAATCAATGCTTGGCCCAAGAAACTTTAAGCCTGGTCATTTTCTTTACCAAGTTATCACTGAAATTTATTCTACCTTTTAGGTTTCTGGTGGGGTGAGAACGGTTGTTGCTGACAATAGCAGGCATCTTGTGAAGAAAAACAAAATGTCATTTACCTTTTCAAAGGACACCTGAGTCTCAGTACTTATGAATAAGTAAGGAAAACTGTGACCTAGTGCTTAAATATTTCACCTGATACATCACAAACGTTAAAGACAGACAGGTGGTAGATAGGTTGATTTATGTCAGCTTTAGTTGTTCCAAAATCTTAGTAAAAATCCTTTACTGTGAAACATTCTGAGGTATTTCGGTGCTTATCTATGTAAAAAATACTCAACAGTTTCTTCTCAATACCAAAATATACCACGAAAGCATTTTAAATGTCAAAGACACTAACTAATGAAAAGAATATGCAAATTTGAATATCATTGAATTAATTTCCATTTCTTTTTTAAAAATGCAGTTTTTTTTTACAATTTTACTTATATATAATATATTTTGATCATAATCTCCCCATTACCCTCTCTTATCTTCCCCCACTCCTTCAAACTTTTTTTCCTAACAAGTCTCTCTTATTCTCCATCTCTCTCTTTCTCTGTACACTTCACTGAGCTTTGTTACAGTGTCTTTCATGAACATTGGTGGGAGGTCATTTATTTGGTCATGGACAACTTACCAGGGGCCACAGCACTGGGGAACATGACTCCTCTTCTCACAGCAATTATTAACTTTCTAGCCCTCCTCAGGAAGTGGTTGATCCTCATAAGCTCCTTCTCTAGGCACATGGATTTTTCTTTCTTTCTTTCTTTTTCTTTCTTTCTTTCTTTCTTTCTTTCTTTCTTTCTTTCTTTCTTTCTTTCTTTCTTTCTTTCTTTCTTTCTTTCTTCCTTCCTTCCTTCCTTCCTTCCTTCCTTTCTTTCTTCCAGACAGGGTTTTTCTGTGTAAATGTTCTGGCTGTCCTGGAACTCTCTCTGTAGACCAGGCTAGTCTCGAACTCATAGAGATCTGCCTGCCTCTGCCTCCACAGCTGGGCTGTTGATGTGCTCAGCAGGTAGCCCCTGCTGCTGTGAGTTCCTGGGTAGAACAACCATGCTGTCCTCTCTGTTGCCTCCAGCCAGATGGTGCCTTGAAGAGTTATAGGGCTTATTGGCAGGTAGATCTGAGTTTGAACCTTCCAAACTATCATTTTGAGATGATTAATTGATTTAATCTCTCTGAACCTAAATCTCTTACCTGTATAAAAGGAGATTAATCATAGAGAAAATAAACAGATGAACTCAGCCATTTTCCAAAACACATTTGACTGATGAGCACTGAAATTTCAATGTTATATATTCATCTACACCACATTCTTTTAATTTTTCAGCTCTTTGATTATATGATAATCATTCTTTATTTGTGGTTACTACCAAAGTGGGCAGCAGGCCGGATCTGACCTTGGGCTGCAGCTTGTTCACCTTATTCTAGTTTTTTTTTCTCCCATTATGATCTACTCTTCCAAATTTCTTGTCTTCAGATCTTATTGAGACTGGAAGGGAGCTAAATGCATTGGTGGTTTTGTGCAGCTCCAGTCTCCATTGGCCAATGATACAGGGAGAGGTACCCATGAGTGGTACCTCCCATCAGTTTCAGCTCACACCCAGACTATTTGTCACCATCTTAGGAAATGTTGTTAACAGATGACTTGTCTATATATCTCATTTATGTAGGTCTCTTATTCATGTTTCCTCCTCTTCTTCCACACTGATCCCTGAGCCTGGAGGAGAGGGGCTTGATTAAGAAATCCCATTGAGGACTGAGTGCCCCAAGTCTCTAAGGTAAGAGATGCAAATCAAGAGATACAAATCTCTAAGGCAGTGAACTCTTGAATTATTATTCCTCCACCCTATGGTTTTGTCAAACATTCTTAGTGTTACTTATCTCTTTTCCCACCCTAGCCCTCTGTATTCATTTCCTCTCTCCTTCATAGTCCTTCTACTCTTCTGTAACAACTCTTAAAATATCTTAAGTTTTTTTTAATTAAAAATTCTTTTTCATACCATATATTTTGATTATATTCTTTTCCCTTCTCCAGGTCCTTGCAGATCCTTCCGATCTTCCTATCCAACCAACTTCATATTCTTTTTTTTTTGGGGGGGGGGGTTTGAGACAGGGTTTCTCTATGTAGCTTTGCACCTTTCCTGGGACTCACTTGGTAGTCCAGGCTGGCCTCGAACTCATAGAGATCCGCCTGCCTCTGCCTCCCGAGTGCTGGGATTAAAGGCGTGCGCCGCCACCACCGCCCAGCTCCAACTTCATATTCTTTCTCTGTCTCTCTGTCTCTAGGTGCGTCTGTCTCTTTCTCACTGTGTCTCCCAAAAGAAGAAACAAACAAACAAACAAGCAAAAAACAAAGGTCAAAACAAGCAAACAATAAACCAACAAGACAAAAAAGGCACACAAAAATCATGGCATCTGTTTTGTGTTGGCGAACTGCTTCTGGTTATGGGGTCTGCCTTAGAGTGTGGATGAGGTACCCACTGACACTTTATTGGAGAAAATTGATTATCTCTTTCCCATCAGGTGCCAATTGCAAATAACTTCTTGGCTAGGGGTGGGACTCTATGTCTACCTACCCTTCTCAGTGTTGGGACTTTTGTCTGATTTGAATCTGTGCAGGTCCTGTGTATGTCATCACTGTCTTTGTGAGTTCATATGTGCATCAGTCTTGTTGTGTCTGGATGATAAACTTTCCTTGGAGTTATCTTCAACCTCTGTGTCTTATAATTTTTCTACCTCCTCTTCCACATAGATCCCCAAGCCTTGGGAAGAGGGGTTTGATAAAAACATCTTATTTAGGTCTAAATGCCCTCAAAGTCTCTCACCCTCTGAAAATTGTCCAATCGTGGGTCTGTGTGAAAATTGCCATATTCTGTATGAAGAAGCTTCTCTGATGAGGATTGCATGATGATGAGGGACTCTGATCTGTGGATACAGCAATGTGCCATTAGGAGTCACTTTATTGCTATATTCATTCAGCAGAATAATAATAGTAGATTTTCCTCTAGAACCCATGACCTATCTAGTTTCAGGTTCTTGGCCACTTTAGCAGTATCAGGTATAGGTTTTATTTTATGGAATGGGCCTTAAAACCAATAAAAAAATAGTGGTTACTCCCATAACATTTGTGCAACTATTGTACCAGTAGACCTTTCAGGCAAATCTCTGTTGTAGATCACAGGGGTTGTAGCTGGGTGATACTGATGATTACTCTTTCTGGTAGTGTGAAAAGCATCTCACAGTACCATGAATGCAAGTCACTGTGGAGGCAAACTTCCAGTTGGGCAGCAGCTTGATTGCTCCATGTTCAGTGGCTTAAGTAAGATGTATCTTCAGCAATAGGGCCTCATCTTCAGGTTGTAGAGGGTAACCAATAACCTTGGCAATAGTTTGTGGTATTTGGGGGTCCTTGAGTTGATCATTAATTCTATACTGTTTCATGGTTCTGAAAAAAGAGTATAGATAGTGTATAGTTGTGTTACCCATCTCACTTCTAACATTTACATTCCAAGAACATGGAAGTTACATGGTTCAAATGCATAGATCTATATGCTTCTAGTAACTTTGTTTAGGAAGAAAGACAACTCCTTGATGAAAGAGTGTTTGAATTTTGAAGGTTGACTTGACTTCTTTTGGCATATGTTTACTGAGTGACTTGAAACACCAAATCTCTAAGCCTCGGTTTTCTCACACAAACTAAGAACAATACAATCAGCATCTGGCTGCCTAGAAGGAGGGGACATGGTCATCCACCTCTTAGTGGGAAATGTATCAGATAACATGTGACTGTCTTTAATCTACTGCTAGAGTGGTCCTGGAGGAAAGGCACAGACACCCAGCCCTACCTATATGCAAGTTGGTTGCTGAACCCAAACACTCAATAAAATGACACACAGCTTTTTTCTTTGTGGAATTTACAGCCTGGCAGGAAATGCATACAGATAAATAAGAAGTTCCATTGAGTAAGGTTAAATTCCAGATAGTGAGAGACAAGAGCGGAAGAAACTTTAAACCCTCACTTTATAAGAGGGGCTTCCTTGAACAGATGAGTTTTCTTCCTGCCTTTAAGGGTCCAGGAAAGTAAATGCCTGGGGTGGATGCTGGTCAGATGATACTGTAGATGGTTTCCCTTAGGTAGTGAACTGGGGTTGGGGAGGGGGATGGGAGGGTGACGTGGAGCTATTTGGTGCAGGGTGTGGCTCAAAATGTGCATGGAGGTGGGTTTGTGTGTCTCTTGATGGATCATTTGTGGGTGTGTGACTGTCTGATGGTAGACAAAGGACTGCTGTGAAGCAACAGGTGACGTTTTTTGCCTCTGTGACTTGAGAAACACAAGCTTCAGGGCTGGAAGAGTCTTGAGGATGTCTAGCCAACTCTTTGTCCTCTTCACAATTGACAAGTGATTAAATGAGGACTTATCCAAGGCACTCAGCTAATTGGACTCCAGATTCCTCATCGGAACAACAAGTTCCTCAGTATAAGGCCATGTAAGCTCTGGGTGAACTGGTGAACTTCGCAGAGTTGAGTTAACACTCACTGACCCTACCTGACTTGGGAACGGCAGAGGAAGTTTAAAGAAGACAGAAGTCCATGCCTATGAATGAGGCTCAGGTGCAGTGCTAAGGACAGCTTTAGAAAGGGCTAGTTAATTAGAACCTGTATTCTGATTATGCTTAATCAGAAGCAAATTCTAGATTTAGAAGTTTCAAATCATATTAAGATCCTCATATTTCCATTAAAATCAACAAAAGACTCCAATTTACTTTGTTCTTTAGAAGACATCCTTCTGTTTCAATATGCTTTTCACATGTTGAAAGCGTAGATTGGCTTAAGAAAAATCCAAGAAGACACTGTCCAGAGTCAAATTTATGATGATAGAGGTACACAGGTTCTTGGCCTGGGGTTCTGACTGATAATTCTGTATGTCAAGTGCAGGGTAGAAATCTCAGCAATGTCCTGGCCATCTTCACGTCCCTGCCTATTATGTGGCCATCTGTGGCACAGGATTCTTTTTGGCTAGAGAGATGTGATGTCTGGTTCAGTCCCACAGTGTGGGAGTCCCTTCCCATAGACAGCCTGGTGCCAAGAGCAAACCCTTGCTAGGTGCCTGGCAGGTGTTTGCATTCCGTTTCCACCCAGTAGGAAACACCCTGGACTTGCTCTGGAAGCAGGCAAGTCCAAAGACTTACTAGGCTGCTTTTTGAATGCTTTATCGAAGATAAACAAACAGCCAATACACAACATAAAGAAGTGCCTTTTACTGTCTGAGCAGTGCATAATTGAAATAATAATTCAAATCAAAATGTCCATTCTACCAAAAGGCCGTATTATTTAAAGACAACTACTTGTAAGCTTTGCTTTAGAGTGCCTTCTCCCAGACTTATCTACTTTTGCTTGTGTGTGCATATGCACATGTGTGTGTGTTTGCACACAAACTCATGCTTGTGTGTGTGTGTGTGTGTGTGTGTGTGTGTGTGTGTGTGTGCCTTACATATTCAGGGCTTGAATCCTGATCCTCCTGTCTCCAGTTGTACACTTTATCATTCCTGGCTGGATTTTTTTTAAAAAAATAAAATTGAAAGCACTTTGTAGAAGCCAGGGATACTAGTGAAAGTAGTACAGAATTCCTAAGCTTTATTCTATTTTCATTTCAGGACAACAGGACTGTTTATAGATAGTTACTGTTCCACTTAAAATGCTAACTTACTTTGAGAATGGCGAAGGCCCGTGTACACCAACCCTGGGGCAGCCCAGCATCAGTCCGCAGGAGTGGATTTGCCCCTGGACAATTCTATTCTCACCATTTGAGTCACTACTCAAGTGTTCCTGAGTTAAAACCCAGATATTGTGGAAGAGAAGCAAGGTATCTCCACTGTGCTCTGCCCGATGTCTGACCCACGGAAGCAGAGTGTACTTTATATTACAGTTGGGGTAGTCTACTTCGTAGCATTAGAATCTATAACGGGGCTATCCAGTGATTATACCTGAGGAGAATCTGAAGCCACCTTTTACCGTGTGGTACTTCCTTGATGAGCATTTTTGGGTTCTTTCTCTGTATCTTATATCTTCTCTCTTCAACTCCCATTCAGCTTATGTACAGAACCAAACCTTCTTTAAGGGAAACAAATCCTTTCCCTTTTCTCCATCATTTTGGAGAACCACCAATCTTATCACCAATCATCAACTCTATTTGAAAAATGTTTTTATTTTTCTTTGACAATTTCAATGTATTTTGATCATATTCTTTTTCCTCCCCAAGCTCCTTTCAGATTGTCCCCTGTCTCTCTATCCACCTAACTTCATGTTCTTTCTTATTCTTAAATACAGCAAAAACAAGGACAAAACTAAAATGGAGTCCATTTTGTGTTTGTTAGTTACTCCAGTGCACGGGGCCTGCCCCGCAGTGTGCTTGACAAACTTAGTGCTACTCCATTGAAGAAAATCGACTTTTCGTCTCTTCGCAGCTCTCAGCTGTGAATAGCTTCTTGGCTAGGGATAGGAATTCATGACCATTTCCCCTCCTTCTTGCTGAGATTTTGTTTGACTTGAGCTTGTGTAGGTCTTGTGCACGCTGTCACAGTCTCTCTGAGTTCCTATGTGCATCTGTTCTGCTGTGTCTAGAAGACGGGATTTCCTTGGAGTCCTTCCCCACTTCTGACTCTTAAAACCTTTCTGCTTCCTTTCCACATAGAACCCTGATCCCGGAAGGAAAGGGTATAAATGTCCTATTTAGGGCAACTCCAGTCTTGAATCGATCGATATTTTGTATTTTGTAATTATTACCTTGAGCAAGTTCCCTCTGTCTTGAACAGGCAGGTATTCTCGTGTGGAGTTAGTACATCATAGGACTTTCCCAAAAGGCCACTTGAGCATCCCCTGAGGTGTGGAAGTCTCCTCTCCCTTTCCTGGGTACTCTCCTGCTCCTCCTCTTGAATTATCAACTGGTCCTTGGAAATGTCCCCATTCTCAGTTGAATAACCATTCCTACCTGGTCTCCATTACTGTTTCTTCAGTGACCATCTCCCAATGTGCCCCTTTCCCCAGCTGATTTCTCAAACGAGCAGCTCTTAAGACAGAGGTCAAAATGTAACCTTCCACAAGGTATCTCCATACATAATGCTGCAGACTTAGAACTTGGAGCTGAGCTTAAGGAATTGCTGTACTTCAAATCTACACCCATCTGTCATGGAGGATCAGGTATTAAGTCATTCCCCAGCTTCTGGAGCCAAAGAAATCTGAGTTTTATTAGTAAGTTTTCCACTTTATAGATGTTGGTTCCTGAGAAAGGCTTTTTACTACTCTGGCCCTCATTATCTCTTCTGGGAAATGTAAATAATGAGGTTTCTACCTATAGAAAACTAAGGATATGTTTGTTGTTTGAAAAGAAATCTCATTATTATCATCAATAGTAATTAAAACATTTTAAAAATGCCATCTCCTTGTTGTGCATGGTGGCACTCTCTTTTAATCCAAGCACTTGAGAGGAAGAGGCAGGTGGATCTTTATGAGTTTATTTAGGTCCATGCTGGTCTACATAGTGAGTTCCAGGCTAGCCAGGGCTACAAATTGAGACCCTACCTCAAAATCAATAATAATAATAATAATAATAATAATAATAATAATAATTACCTAATAATAACATATACCTATATATACATATATACACATGTATGTTTGTCTTTGTGTCAAGAAAAACATTCCTTGTATATGTCTGTCATTTGCTCAGCCCTTCAAAGCAGAAGGCTTGCAATCTTTTACTTTCACTCATGTGTTCATCTAGTGAGTCTTAGAACTTCTATTTCTCTTAGATGCAGTATTTGT
This sequence comes from Peromyscus leucopus, assembly GCF_004664715.2. Classification (NCBI taxonomy): domain Eukaryota; kingdom Metazoa; phylum Chordata; class Mammalia; order Rodentia; family Cricetidae; genus Peromyscus; species Peromyscus leucopus. The sequence continues at coordinate 2,259,555 of NC_051084.1, read as the reverse complement.
TTTGAAAAACTGGCTGATTTTCCAGGCTTGAGTTATTTCCCCACTTCTTATTCAAAATGCCATGTGGTTGCTTCCCCTAAACTGCGGATGTGTGCATGCCCACCCCTTGCTGAAGAACCCTCTCTGGCTGTCCTTGATTGTTCATGCCAAATCTCCTCTTTCCTTTGCAGCCACATCTGTCACATCATCTGTATCCCTTCAGCAATATTCTCCAAAAGAGTTAGGCCCCATCATAGCTGTGCTGTGTTGCTGCTGCCCATCTTTCTAGGATTGGCCTTGGTCCACTGGCCTGGAAATCTCTCCTCGATCAGCATTTCCCAGTTCAAAGGGCAGCTCTTGGGGAGAGCGCCCATTTTCTACCACAGAGCCCTTCGTGGCTTCCTCTGTTTTCCCACCATGGCACGCGGCTTTCACCCTGGCCATCACCACACACAGCAGGTTCTGGAATGTGTCAGGTTGTTTGTTTTTTATGAATTCCTCAGAAGAAGCCTGTCTCCTGAGCCAGTCAGATGGCTCAGTAGGTAAAGGTGATTGCTGCCAAGCCTGATGACCTGTTCAATTCCTGGGTGCCACATGGTGGAATGAAATAACCAGGTCTTTAAAATTGTCCTCTTAACTTCACAGACATACCATGGCACATATGTGTGCATGCACCTGTGATCACACACATACACACTCCAGAATGTGTATTTTTTTTTAAGGAGTCGCATTACCTGAAACAGCCCCTGACTCATGCTAGTTACCCACCAAGCACGCACTGAACACAGCTGGCTGGAGGACATGGTGCAGTGTGGCAAGAAGGGATTCTATGGAAAAAGACAGGAACCTGCCATTTCTCCCTTTCAGTTTCTTCTTCTCTACCCGCACAGCTTTGGGCAGGAGCGATCTCCGAACACTGTGAGGTGTGTTGTCATTTGTTGTGTGTGGTTGCATCTTTTCATCAGGGCTGTTGTGATGCTTCACTGAACTAACAGAACGGAAACTGCTCTGAAGACTGAAAGGAAAAACTCTGCAAGTGTTCTTCACACGGTCATTGACCACTGAGAAGTCAGCCGCAGGTGAGTCTCCTCTGTGCTTGCATGGTAGCCGGCAGAGGGTCGTAGCTGAGAGGGGGCAGTCCCACATCAGAGAGACTCTAGGGTCAGGTGGAATCTACAGACATCGCCCATCTCTGTATTTGTTGTGAGGCTCAGCTGGGTAGGTATATGTTGTGCTAAATACCTACTGCAGTGAGAACCATTTTCTGGAATTCTTCAGGAAAGCCTGTGTTCTCAGCACCTACCTAGGTCCTGCAGTCTCAGACTAGCTTTGAGTCTCATTTCACTAAAACTGCATCTTCAGCCCCTCCCCCAAAGCAACTACACACTAATTCTGGATTTTAATTTCACACCAGTGCCCTGGCAGTATCATATCCAGATATACATCCCCAAGGAACTTTCTGTTGGATTAGCATCTCCTTTGATTTCAGGAGAGATAACTCCACTTTTCTATTCTCCATTGTTCTCAAGGACGCTAGAATGGAAGACCTGCTCCGTTCCTCCCAGTCAAGGTTAGCACTTACAGCTTTGGATCTTGCACACCTGAATGTTAATTTGTAGTTTTGCCACCATCAGCATGGTATCCACATGTGCCCGTCATCACTCTCACTCCTGGGCCTCACCTGTTTCCCCGCTGTTTCTCCTCTGCCTAGCAAGCACAGTGCCTGTACATAGAGGCTCTCAACTGGAAGAGTGTTCTGCACTTATGCAGCCCCCTCTGCATACAGCCCACATTCCTACGTTAGCAGTTTGGTTCCTCTTGCTGCCAGCTGCGAATGCACCCCACCCCACCTATTAAATGAGCTAATTCATACAAAACAATACGCACAGGGGTAAGGATTGAAAGAGCATGGTATAGGAGTCAGCAGCTCCTGCTTTGAATCTACCCTGTAGCACCTCTGATCCTCCTATATATTTCTTGTTACCTGGCACACACATCATGTTCATGTACATGCTCGATTTACAAACGCCCTATTCACGAAGGCTGACTGGAGTGTAGAGAGTTGTGTTGTGGACCTCCCCCCCCTGCCCCCCCACCGACTTCATACCTGAACAGTAGCAAATAAGCTTGTGCGTTGTGCCTGGTGTTGTGCTTGCCTCATGGACGATGGTCAGGAGGTGGGGCAGATAAAAAAAAAAAAAAAAAAAAAAAAGAGAAGGCTAGGACAGAGTCCTTGCACTTGAAGATCTTGTTGTCTTACTCTGCAAGAAGTCACGGGTTCTGTGGAGTATGCGCGCTGACCCTGGAGTCGGAGAGATGAGGCTTCATCATCCATGCGGCTTATCACGCCTGGAACCTCAGTGGCTCGTCTAATCGAATTAAGCCTCAATTTCCACATACATAGAAAAGGCATCCATGTAGCTCAGTGTCACAGCGATACACAGTGAAGATTATGCCAACGCTGGCTGTGTATCATTAGTTATCATCCTGGCTTTTCTGTGGGAGGACAGTCCTGATACTTTTTTACACCCCCCGCTCCAGCAGTGGAGGGTAGATTCTCCCCAACAATCATCTGCTCCCCTCCTTTCTTCATCACTGTGGGGATGCCTTCTCTTCTCTGATACTTTTTGCACATCAGTGAATGCAGCAGGGACTATCCCTGTGTATGAGCCTCATTGAGATGAGGATATCGGCAGTGGGCTCAATGTACAGGTTCCTCCATGGGAACTGCCGAATGTCTGGGGCTTAATGATCTTCCCTGCGGTGGTCATGGCCTCCATCAATCTGTGTCTTGAGAGCTGTTCGGGGCTGCCTAACCAACCACCTGTCGCTCAGAGCCCACACCGTAACCTGCACCTCAGTTCCCCAATGGAGAGCAAGAGACACTGTCCTGGTATTTAATGCTTAGAGCTATTATTACAGAAAGGCTCCAGCCAGGAGCACTAAACGAGCAGGAGTGGAGAGAAGCCCGCCATGATTAAATATTCATCGAACAGTCACACTGCTAGTGCCAGAAAATGACAGCGATGCCACATAAAAGAAAATGGATGCCGAGGCTCCTGGAGCTACAGGGGAATACAGTTTCCTTCCACCCCGTTCCCCACACCTCTCATCAGATGAATATATTTCTCTCTGCACTAAAATATTCTTGCTGTCTGAAGCAGCTTTTCCAAAGACATACTCCTGACTCTTCAAATTATATCCAAGTGACAGCTGAATATTCCTCGTGGCCTACGAAGCCGCCTTCTCAGTATGGATGGATTGTTGAGCTAAGAGGTCACCCCGAGGCTTCCTGTGAACAGACGACCTGGTCTGGCCAGACCCTGTAGGGTCACAGTCACACTGCTGCTGCTCTGTGCTTATATGCCCTCCTTGCTGAGGTCATCAATGGTCACCCACTTGAGATGGTGCCCTTCAAACCCTCTTCCACATTCTGAGTATTTGACCTTTTCCCCTGTTGATAATTTCACACATAGAGGTGTTGTATTTACATCATTTCCACCTCCTTCCCCTCCAAGTCCTCCTGTGTTCCCCTCAAATTTTTGACTTCTATAATTATACACACATATGTATATATGAAAATCTATTGGGTCTATTGGTGTTGCCTTTAGATACATTTCCAGGGCGTTACTACTTATCATTGAGAAACCCATGAGGGGACTTGTGTCTAGAGAAACCAGATTCTTCCTCCCTTAACAAGTATTGACTGGCTGTAGCTTCATATCTATGGGTGTGTGTTTGTGTGTGTGTGTGTGTGTGTGTGTGTGTGTGTGTGTGTGAAATCTTCTTTCTTTCTTTGTTGGCATGTTGACAAGTATGGCATTGTGCAGATTTTGTGCATGTTTTCACTCTTGGAAGCTTGCACTGCACCTGCTCATACTGTAAGAACCAGTCCTTAGGGAGAAAGCTCCAGGTGAGTTCCAGAGACATTCTTCAAGTCCCGTGACCCAAGTATGTGGTGTTTCAGCAACACAGTCTTGCATTCAAGCTTTAGGAGACTACCAAGGGCAATAGCAATAACTTATGTTGTTTTGGGGATGTCTTGGAAACCTGTGGCCAACAACTGTAAGGAACTTGTCCCTTGCCTTGCACTGGGGTCTTTGTCAGATTGTCTATGGCTGCTTGGAAGAACATTATCACCTGGTATAGAGTAACTTCATCTTAACTATATATATATATATATATATATATATATATTATACATTTTAAGTATGCTTATAAAATAATATATAAAATATAATATATGTATATATATAATGTACAATATAATACAGCATATATGTGTAATATATAATATATAAATAATATATATTATAAATTTTAAGTATGCTTTAAAATATGTGTTACAATGCCCCTTTCCCAGAATCCTCACTGTTATTTATCCCTCTTCTTCCCTCTCCTTTTGTCTTACCCTTCCTACTCCTTCTTCAGGTAATGTTGACTATTTCTCACCTTTACCCTTCACAGCATGCCATCTTAATCTCCACAATCTGAGTATTTTAACTTACATTGTGAAAGGATTTTGAAGTTTTAGCTAATTCTTGAATCTTCAAGCAAAAGTGTCTTGCTTTACTTAGTTAGGCCACATAGATTTCACATAAGAAAGAGGCAAGAAGAGGTTTAGTGCCGAAGAGAATGATGTGATCATATATGCAGGCAAGAGGTATCAGAATATGGCTGCACTGCTGGTTTTGGATTGGCATGAAAAGGTCACAAACCAGGGACACAGGTGACTCCCCAAATCTGGCTGTTGAGAGCACAAACAGTATTCTTCCCAGGCCCCCGAGAAGGCATGAAACCATCCTGACCTTTTGCTTTTGATCCCCATAGAGCCAAGCAGGGCTCCTGACTCCTGAACCGGCAGAGAGTAAGTCTGTGTGGCTTGGTGACACTGAATTTGTGGTTACTGTTACAGCAGCAATAGGGCATGAGCACATTCACCTATGTGAATACTGAGGTTCATGGGGAAATCGAACCCCCCTCTTTCTCTGACTAGCCGTGGGACTGGAGGCAAGTTGAGCAATCTCTGCAGTACCAGTGTCTTTAGACCTTAGCAATGAAAAAAGAGAACTCTGTGGTAGTTCAGATGAAGCTGGGCACTCCACATGTCATGGTCAGAAGTGCACCCGCTCACATGAATGCTTCCCTCAGAAGTGCCAGTGGGGCTCTCCTTCTCAACACAAGCAAGCTTTCTTCCAACACGTGCTCCAGCCTCTCCTGTTTCTGTCCCTTGCCCTCCTTTTCTGTGTGTAATAGGAAGTTAAGATGTGACCATCTCTGTCTGAGTTCATCAAGAATTGAGAATGGGAAAAACCCATTGGTTCCCAGGGGAGTTCTGAGCCGTCCTTGCATGACGGCAGTGGACAAAGCCAAAACAGAACCTTCAACATCACTGTCTTTAGGGCACAGAGGAGATGCCTAACTGAGGATAGGACCCCTGGACCACTTCACAGCTGGCAGGTTTGCTTAACCGCTCTCTCACACAAGTAGTGTCCTTTCCTGCTTCCCCCCTCCTCCCTCCTTCCCATCTCATTCACTTTTATTCCTACTTTCCCTTGGTGTTTCTTTCTATTTTTCTTTCTTCCCAATATGTTTTTCTCTGGCCTTGTTAAGAGTTTCCACAAAGGTTTGTTTTATTTTCCTGAGTATTTTAAATTATTTAGCATCTGGCTCTTACTTTGTGATTTGAAATGGCTGAGTTGACAAAAAACGGATACGGGCAAAGGTCCTGGAGAGCTGAATCAATGTTGTTCCTACCACCTGCTTGATTATAGGACTCACAAAGCCCCTGTGAGCATGTGCTCTTGGGGTTAACAGACCCAGTGGACAATTATCTGAGAAGTCTACACATCCACCATTGTTCATCCTCACTAGGTTGCACCATACTGGGTAAGGACCACACTGGGAAGGAAGAAACTCTCATCGTGGGGGTTGAGAAGGGTCCTAGCATCCTCTTTGATCTTAGCATCATCTTTGCTGTCAGGAAGGAACCAAGATTAGAAGGTCTTTCTGGAGGAGAAATAGGACATCAAGCAGAAAGTGGACCACCTGTGTAAGAACTAAGGGTTGGAATTAGGATGGACCTTGGAAAAAGATAGTCCCTGTGAGGAGGTGTTTGATAGTTTCTGGTGGAGAGTTTGAACCATTTTTCCTGATTCATACACAATAAAATTGAGGGGACAGAGGTGCTGTCTGTCTTGGTGGCTAGAAATGGAGATTTTCCTTTCCAGCATTGCCTAGGAAACCTGTGCAAACTGTTTGAGAGTTTATCCCAGGTCCAAGAGGGTGACAGTACAGAGCTGGTTTGAGAAATAGTGGTTGGGAAGAAAAGTTCCTGAGGCCTGCCGGTGGGCCAAAGTGTATACTGTTACTTCAGCACACCACAGATGCCTCCTCCCCCATGCCTCTCATCTACCCTCTTCAAACCAGCTCCCTGAAACTCAATCTGAGTTGGCTTCTCCCTTCTTAACTCTGTTTCTCATCTTCTGTTCTGTTTCTCCTTTTCTAATAATGGAAATTCTATGAAAACAAGAGTTATTCTTTGCTCTACAATGGTCTTCAGCATCTAGAACAACTCCTTTCACAAAACAGGTCTTCAGTTCACACTCGTCCAATAAGACTTGCAGGTGCCATTGTTCAGCTCAGTGCTCCTCAACTCAGAAGGACCTGTCATTTCTTAATACAACATCTGGATCCCAGATTCTTTTTTCTGAGGTCCTAAGAGAGAGGAGAAGATATGAGAAAGGAAAGAGGAAGGCAGAGGTGTGGAGAAGGTAGATGTATGGGGAAGGTGGAGGTTGGGGAGAAGGCAGAAGCAGGATAAGATCTTGGACAGGAAGAAGATAAGAAAGAAGATAAGCAGAAGGTTGGAAAGTACAGAAGACTTGGCAGAAAGACACAATTCTTCTTACCAAGGGGTTGTTATTAGTACAATGAGATGGAATCATATATGTGGAAGATTGAGAGCATCTCATGAAAGTATGCTAGACTCAATCCTCAGTATTTGAGTGATTTGCTCCAGAACCCCTCTCGATGCCCGAGTCTATGAAACTTCGATTTGTGAATAGAATAGTACAGCGTTTGCATGTAACCATGGGCCTTCTCCTATATACTTGCGGTCTTCCCTGGAGGTTATCAACACTCAAAACAAGGTAAGTGCCATTAAACAGTAGCTACATTTTACTGTTAGAGAAAATGATGGGAACAAGACTTACATGTTTTCAGCACTGACCATACTTGTCTCAACTCCGATTTTGACTCATGGTTGATCAAGTTTTTAGAGGTGCAATCTGAGAATGTAGAGGGCCAATCATGATATTTCTTTAAAAAAATTATTTAGATGTTTATCATATAGTATATAAGTCTTACTTAGAGTTTCTATTGTTGCGATAAAACAACTTCCCAAAAAGCAACTTGTAGAGGAAAGGGTTTATTTCAGTTTACACTTGTAGTCTATCACTGAGTCCCTGAGAGAAGTCAAGGGAGGAACTCAAGGCAGGAACCTGGAGGGAGAGGCCATGGAGGAATGCTGCTTCTTTGCTTGCTCCTCATGGCTTATTCAACTTGCCGTATTATAGTCCCCAGGACCACAAGCCCAGCGATTGCACCATCCACAATTGGCTGGACCCTTCCACTTCAATCATCAATCAAGACAGTATACCATACCACAGGCTTGCCCACAGGCCAATCTAGCAGTGGGATGGGAAGCAAAGATGAGGGTGGAGGAGGCAGGGACTTTTCTTAATTGAAGTTTCTTCTTCCAGAATGATTCTAGTTTGAATCAAATTGACATAAAACTAGCCAGCATAATGTGTATGGGTGTTTTGCCCATATGTATATGTTATGTGCAGCAGGTGCAGGTTGGTGTCCATGAAGGCATTACAGTTTTTTGTAACCAAAATTATGGAAGATTGCAAGGCTCCATGTAGGTGCTGGGAATAGAATCTGTGTCCTCTACAAGAGTAAGTACTCTTAAACACTGAGCCATCTCTCCAAGCCTAATCACAGTATTTCTTACATGTGACCACAGTCTTTCTAATTTTCTCTTTGTCTATGTATGTATATGTACATATGTATGTGTGTGTGGGGGTTATGTGTATACATGTTCTCAAGCACACAGAGGTCAGAAGATAAATTTTGGGTGGCTTTCTCCGTTGTCCTTTGTCTTGATTTTTGAGACAAGGTCTCTCAGTGAACTTACTGGTCATGAATTTGGAAAGACTTTCTGTTCCATGAGCCCCAGGAATCCCCCCACCTGTCTCTGCATCCGTGGCACTGGGATTACATACACACCAGCATGCTCAGCTTTTCATGTACATCCTGAGGATCAGACTCAAGTCCTCATGTTTATGCAGCTCTCTCCCGATTAAGCCCTGTTCCCAGTCCCTCTAAATTCCCTCTGTTTAATGTCAATTTCCTGTGTGTTCAGCTCAAAGCCAAAATATTTCACTCGTGAGTCATTCTTTGCCTGCCAAACCAGCTCCTGTCTCCCCTGCTACCCCCCCCCCCCCGAGAATCAGTGTAATAGTAAAAGCCCCTCTCCTTCAAACCAGTACTTCCTCAGTTGGCTGTCAGGTGCTGCTGTGATTCCCTCCACCGCAGCTGCTTCCATGGGAAGCCCTGACATTTACCTCTGTGCTCCAGAGACCAGGACTTCTTACCCGCAACTCTTCTCCAATTTCAGCCCACAAGGCTGAAAGCTTGGTCTTGACAGAACATATGTTCTCTCACCTTGAGTTTGTGTACAAAAGCATCTTCTGATAGGTTTCCTGCAGGACAGAATGAGGCCCACACAGCAGGAGGCTGAGCACCTGCAGGCTGCATCACCTTGGACTTTCTTAAGGTCTCCATCTCCATTTCTCCTTGTCCTTGGAGAGTTTCATGCTGTTCCTTAGGTTCCTTATGCCTAGCCTTTTGTTTTCTTTTGTGTTCTCTTAAAGTTCCCGCCTTTTTCCCTGACTCTAGTTTTAGGAACCTGTGCATATTAATATGCACCCACCTTTTACTTAAAATGTTTTTAGAGAATATGATATAATTACAACATTTCTCCCTCCCTTTCCTTCTTCCAAATCCATGGCTTCATCTTTCATTGTTATTGAATGCATATATATATATATATATATATATATATATATATATATATATATATACACACACACACACACACACACACACACATACACATACATACATATGCATTTCTGGATATAACTTGTTCAGCCTGTACAATGTCACTTGCATGTATGTTTTCAGGGCTGACCATTTGTCACTGGTCAACCAATTGGTCTGCCCCTCTCTGGGGAGGACCACCTTTCATGGTCCCAACTTTCTTCAGTTCACTATAGTTCTTTGTGGAGGGTTAAGGCTCATAAGCTTCTCTTTGCAGTATTCCTTTCTTAACACTCTTGCTCATGGCTTCTGCTTCTCTTCTGGAAGGTAACCAACACCTTTGGTTATAATTATTTACTCTTCTCTCCATCCTCCCAGTGTAATAGACACTCTTTAAGATGCATGCGACGTCGGCTCTGCTTTGTTTTCTCATTCCCAGGGTTTCAAACAGGAAGAGACAGAGGTTACAACACTTTAGATGAATAATGCAGACCTCGATTTCATCTGTAAACTAGCTAGGTGACCTTGGATTTGAGACACGGTCTTGGGCTGACAGGTACCCTGTGTTACCTGCTGGTGCAAAGGTGTGTGAAACACAGGTAATTTTGGAAATTACCAATCTGCAGGACCAGGAAAGCAAAAATATCAAGGTTTTTGGTTACTCGAGTTTTTCAAGGTTTCTTTTACAATGTGTTAAACTGACACAGAACTAATAAATATACATAGAGCAAATGAAGGAAAGAAAGCTATGTGATGAAGTGCTTTCCATGTCCATGCATCTTAAATTCAATTGTCATGCTGTCTGATGTTCCTCACGTCTGGAAGGGTGAGATGGAGAGATGCAGTGAGCTAGCCGTCAAGGACTCTCTGGGTTAACTCTACTCTGCAAGGATATGGGTTATCAGGAAGTAAAAGACACAAAAAAAGTGGACAAAGCCTCTTTAGCAACACTCACCTGGTTCCCCTTCACAATGCATGAGATACATGGTCATCTTCACACCTGGATCAAACTTGGCCTATTCACAGTAGACCAGAGTGCCACGGTTTCCCAGTGTCAGGCCTGTGAACCTCAGTGATATTCTTCTGTGATAGTGTGGTGAATTCTCAACAGTGCTATTTTGGGGCTCCCCTAATTAGACAATGAACTTTTCTTCTAAGTTGAACACAGAATTCACTGTGAGGTATGATGCTGGAGGGGGCTGGAATGAGATAGTGACAAGGTCAGGCGACCTTCTATCTCCCACTAGCTCAGGAAGATGCTTTGGCAGATCTAGGAAGGATTTCCTTTTCCGTTTCCTCTGGGTGAGGGAAAATCCAGAAAGAAAAGTTAAGGCATTGGCTTCCCTGTGCTTTAATCACATAGTCTGTGGCCTGTGGTTTCCAACAGGAACATAGTTCATAGCAAGGGTTTTCTTTCCTGTTAGGTCATCTTCCTGGAGACCAAAGATGTGATGCTTCAATTCCCTTTCTTCACTGGCGCCTATGAAAGACATATGGGCCCTGTCAGGGCTTTATTCATGGAAATGAGATGATTGCGGAGCTGACAGGAGCTGGCTGGCTGCTCGTCGGAGAGTGTGTCAATCAATTATCAGGTAGTGTTTTCTATGTTCTCACAGCTTCTCTACATGGTAAATGTTTGCAGGAGAACTACCTCACAGATGAGCAAACCGAAGTTCAGAGATTCCTTTCCTGGGATCACAGAGTTACGGTACCCAGATGTCAGAGTTGGACTGCAATGCCTATGCCTTCCTCTGCAGTAGCATTTTGTATTTGTCTGCACTCTGGGATGAGATGGATGAGTCCCATTGGGGGTGCAGTCCTCAGCCACAAACCTCACAGCAAGAATAAGTGGTTTTAGTTCCATGTACAGAATGGTAGCACTGAACATCTTGTGGCAAGACCAATGCGTGGTATCTGTGGGGTTCAGTTCGGGAATTCCTACCTGAACATTAATCATGCAGATAGATGTGAACATATTTGGAGGTAACTCCCATGAGACAGAACCTCTTTTTATTGCTTCCTCTGTTTACCTTTCTCCCAAGCACAGAAAAGCAAGTGAGGTATAATATAAAATGGCTCTAAGGAAATTAGCTTGTTCAATGGACATATTGCATGTTAAACAGCTAAAGCCTAAAGTAAGACACTAGCAATCTGAATGCTGTCGCCTGGCTTGGAAATTATTACTTTGAGCTTTATGTCTGAACAGTTCCTGACAAATTAGGGGAAGAAAAATAGCTCAATGGCAGTTGCTAACACTTGACTTCAATTTGATATTCGTGATGGATTTAATTGGCTTCAGAATGTGTATGAGTACACTGAGTATTTTGTATAATTCACACTGCCACACTGTCCTTCAAGGCAAAATTCTATCAACTTGAGAGAGCTTGGCACTTTAAATGGCTTCATGACTGTTTGGCAGTTACCCCATTTTTTCTAAATAACACCTGGAATTAAAGCCTTTAAACTTGTGACTTATCAAGCACGTGTTCCATGTATCGTTTCAAAGCATAGTATATGGAGAAGCATAATTAACAGGTTGTAGAGACAAGGAAAATTAGACAGTGTCAGAGCCCATATAATGTAAAGTTTACACAATCATTCATTTCTCTCATTTCAAAGCTCTTTGTACCTTAGTTTGTCTTTCTCATGTTTTACTAACTGTTACACTTCTTTTCCAGTTAAGCATAGACACCTCAATGGGAAAAGCTACATTACCCTTATTTTGCCCCATCTTTGTTAAGGTGGCTAGAACAGAGCTATTAGGTGGGGTAGCCCATTAAAAATAATGATAATAATAGCTACCACTTCTATTGCTGAAAGCACATGATGTATGCATGAACTTGAATCAACCTTCCTAAGTATTCTAGGAGACAGGAATTACTATTTCACTTACTTTATAGATGAGGAAATTCAGATACATACTGCCTCCGATATTCAGTGGATGAGCTGAGACTTGAACTCCAGCAACTACTACTGTCTACCACCTTTGTTATAGGACATTATTTTAGTAACAAAGCTACCAGTGAGCCAGCCTCCGTTCTGCTGTACAATCTGAGTCCCTGTCACTTCTCTTACCACCCCGTAGACCGTTGTCAAGCACACAGTTGAAAATGTTTCCAAATTAGAGCCCTTCCCTGTTCTCTCGTTGACAGCCTGACGTCAACACTCTCGGTTCCAGGAATAGCTCTTGGAAAGTTCCTGCCGCCATTGAAACACATTCTTTCCCTCCTTCCTTCACTGGCATGACTCCAACGCTTAGGTTATGTGTTTGGGAGTCTGTGAGCCTAAGGGCTGAGACACAACTTGGAGGTTCAATATGGGGCTTCCCCCCCAACATTTGGAACCAGAAGGGGACAGCCATGACACCTGTGTCCCTCTGGAGTCTCTTCCCATGCAAAGGATGCAAGTCCTTATCAACAGGTCTCAAAAAAAAGAAAAAAGTTAGCAATGCTATTAAAAGACGAAGTTGAGGGGATTATACCCTCAGAGGGAGGTAGGCATGGCCTCTCCTCCCACAGCCGCCATTTAATAATTAAGTTAGGACAGCCATGTGACCTCACAGGGACCTTAGTGCCTTTCTTTGTGAAATACAACCAGATTAGCTTTCTTATAGGGTTGTTGATGGTTTGTGTCAGATGTCATAGGTAAAGAACATAGCTGAGAGTCTGGTGCAGAGTGGGCAGCCAGCAAGTACCCCTTAGCTGTTTGATGGTGCCTTTGTTTATCTCTTTCACACAGGCTGAGCGGCAGCCTTTCCCTACTCTGGATACTTTATCATAGAGAAAACAACTCCAGAAAAATGTATGCTGGATGCGCTTATTTCCGAGGACCTTTCTCAGTGGGTCTAGAACTGGTGTAACTTACTTACTATGGAGACGAAGGGATGTAAGATGGGAATGAGGTTATTATTGCATGCGAAAAGTTATCCTTATACAGTATACATAATGGCTATAATAAAAACAGAGTTTCCCAAAAGTTCACAGTAGGGAGCTATGCAAATTCTGTGAGTTGTATTAATAAGCACTTGTCAGTGTCTCTATTACCTGGGAGATCTTCTCTTCAACATAGACTCGTGGGACTAGTCCAAAACATATTTTATTCTGACTTGTCTAGTATATGGGCTCCCAGTGAACTGTACCAAACAGGACAGTGCTATTCAATGGAAATACAGTGTGCGTTGCACACATCATCTTAGACTTCTCAGCTGCCTTATTTAAAAATGTAAAGAGAAACAGAAAAAATTGATTTCAATAGTGTGTTTAATTTTTCACAATTTATTAGAATAGAGTTTGCTTAATCGGCAATCAATATGACAACACAGAGAGTAATATTTTACATATTTATTACAATAAATGTTAAAATGCAGTGTGTCTTAGGCTTACAGCATATCTCAGCCTGGCCTGGTTGCATATCAAGTACTCAATGAATGCATGCATTGGTGCCTCTTGCACAGGACAGTGAAGTATTGGACAGTGATTTCCTCAAGGAAAGACATATTTATTGCATTTGCATCTCTACCATTCATACTTTATACCCAGGGTCAGATGCAAAATTGGTGTTCAGCTTTTATTTATTTATTTAATTAATTATTGTTCTGAAACTCAAACTCAGAGCGTTGTACATGGAGGTAATCTCTCTGTATGAGCTACACCTCAGCCCTATTGTTCAATGCTTCTTATCTCGGAGATATGAATTACCTTCTCTCACTTCTGAATAGACTACTTCACTACTTTCTTACTGTGGCCTCATTGGGGGTCCCTCTCTTCACTTCTTGATGTCTGAATATTTGTCATCTCCCCTAAGGATCAGTGAGAAATGTGCTTGTGAATCACCAAGTAGTTATTCAGCTCAATGCTGATGGAGAGTCAGTGTCCCTACAGATCTACAGATGCATTGGTCTGGGTACCATGCTTCAGAGTGGCTACACTGGAACTGGAAACAGCTGACAGGAGGGGAAACTGAGGATGATGTGAGTTTGCCAGATCTGCAGTCCTGGGAAGAAGTTGAGAAGGCAGGTGTGTGATCTGCAGAGAAGACCTTAGCAGCCAGGTGGTGAGGTTGAGGCAGATATTTGACAGGGCATGCGGCAGAGGACAGGTGCCATTCATCCTCCTGTCCAGAAGCCCTGGCTCTCTGATGCACATGGAGGTCATCATAAGGGGGGAACTTAGCAGTGGCAGCTTTTCCTTCTCTGATCTAGTTGAGACTCAGCTTACCATGGAAAATATCATGGAGAGTTATCTATGAACTGACATGATGCCACATGGCTGTAATCCCAGAATTTAGCTTATCAAGACAGAGAGAATGAAAGAGGGAGTAATATAAGCAAGGATGAGAAAGAAGGAAGGCAGGCAGGAAGGAAAGACTGAAGGAGGGAGGGAAGGAGAGAGATGGGGAAAGAGGGAGAAAAGGAGGGAAAAAGAAAGGAAGATGCTTAAAAAGTAGGGTTAATTCTTTCAGGTCTGCATTCTGAAAAGTTTGAAGGCTGGAGAAACCAGTAATGGGAGGCTCAGAGTTAGAGGAGTATACTGTGTACTGCCAGACAAAAGTTGGGAATTTTCACCCCCTAACTAAAAAGCTCAGTGTCATGGATGGACATTTTGGGAGAATTTGTCAGAGGTGAAAATTGTGTAATGTCTTTGCTTGATTTATACAAAAGCAGAGGCCCTTGTGGATTTGACCAAGACCTTATTGATAAGTGATCTAAGAACAAGAAAAGACCAGGGATACTGAAGCAGCTTAGAAATGGGGCAAGTTGGCTCTGGCTAGAGTTGGGGACCCAAGGAAGAGTGGGAAACTTGTCCCTTTTGGGGCCAGCCCATTGTGGACATTTCTATTTGCCTCTGTTGAATTTTAACAGTGGACATGATTAGCTTAACCTGCCTATTCATTTAAATAGATGACAGATGGGCTCAGAGAGGTCTTTTGACCTGCCCAATGACAGAGTGCATACATGACTCTGACGTCTGTGTTCTTGCCATTGAGTTAGACAAACACTGAACAAGTATATGTTGTACATGAGATTCCAACCAGGAAACCAGAGAGCATGGATGAATTTTAGGCACTAATTCTTCTATCCCTCCCCACATTTTTGACTAGTTGTGGAATTTTCATGGTATCAGATTCTTCATTTGATTCCAGTGTCTCCAAATGTTGGAGCAGAATGTCAATGGGTTGAGGTTGTGAGACATCTATTTAATTTTCCTTCTAGCCTTTGGGATAAAGTCTCAGCCTGGAATTACTCTGTAATCTTCCCCAGTACTTTCTTTAGAGTGTCAGAAAAAGGCAGAAGACTGGAGCAGAGCTTTGGGTGAACAGTGTTTTCTACCTGGAATTTAATAAGTTGCTATATTTACACAGAATTTTCTATTTATGGAAACTGATACTTTTTCATTCACTGTAATGTGTTTTTCTTGTGTTATAATTAATCTAAGATGATTCTGTGACATGTATGAAGTCAGTGACAGTGTGTGTGGAACAGAGACCTATCAATTTTTTTCAAGATTCATTTTTATTATTTTAAATTTGTGTGTATGCAATGCGTATAAAGTCCAGAATGTGGTATCAGATACCTTGGTGCTAAAGTTGCAGGCCACTGTGAACTGCCCGACGTGGGAATCAAACTTGAACACTTGAGGGCCAGTTGCACATGCTGTAGTGGAAATGCAAACCGGCGGCACGGCATTTCCTTAGCTTCATCAACATTCTTTTTCTCTTCTGAATAAGTCTCGCTATGTATACCACACTTTCATTGAACTCATCCTTTTTCTGCTTTGTCTTCCAAGTGTTGGGGTTACAGGTGTGTGCCACTATACCCGAGTCCTGGCCATTCTTATTCAGAACTGGCTCAGTTATGCTTGATGAATATGCCCAAGTGGCAGCTCTTTTAGACCTGTATGCCACAGAATTGTTTAGGGGATTATGTGGGATAAACCCCTCAGACAGCAAACTTTCTCAGATGGTTTTAGTCACAATGTCTGATTTCATTTTGACAATGGCTTTAGTTTTATTAGTAACCTCCAGAATTAAAGAACAGCGTTGATTTAATTTGTCCTGTAAATGGTTGAATTATTTGAGTATAAATTTGGTCATTTTCAAATTTCTTTTCAACATGACTAGTCAGAAAACTCTTTTTGGTTTCAGATCTGAAGTTACAATAATCTGGAGCTAAATAATAATATATTTAGCCTTATAGAAGGAAGTGAATAAACCTTTTTTTTTCTGAAGGCAAAATGGTAAATAGTTTATGCTTCTGGATTGCATTACTTTGATATACTATTGAACTATGGTACAGTGGTACGAAAGCAACCATAAACAGTATGTAGATAAATAAGTATAACAGTGTGTCAATAAAGCTTTTCTTATAAAATAAAGTGATTAGCAATAGAATGTATTTTTCTACTCTTTCTGTCATACATTTAGAAATATACCCTAGCATGCCTTAGGAACTGTGATTTTAGAAAGTAAGAGAGTGGCTAAGAAGGGTTTGAACTAACATTACACTTTTGTACGTACTTTACCTAATGTTCCAAGAATTATAAAATGAGTGAAGAATATGCATTCAGCTTCCAGGACTGTTGTTGATATTGTAAGAAATGTCTATGTAAATTGCCTGACAGGTGGTACTTAGTAGATCTGTCCCCAACTCTGATCCCTGCCTACATAGCATCTTCTTCCCTTGCTACCTTTACAAAGCCCTTCATGGACAGCCTTTCCTGCTGCATAAGCTTGGATCATGCAGGTGCAATTTTCTCATGGGCAGTGTCTGGCTGCTCTCATCTTCCTGGCCTCCAAGTCTCGGGTGTGTAGAAAATCAGGCAGCCTCCTCCAGAAATTCAGTAGAAAAGAATTTCTAGGCAGACTGCCTAAAAGCTGCACTGTGTTCTTAGAAAGCAGCTGTGGCATCTGGTAAGCGTTGACTACGTGAGATCATTGGCAGACTCTGTTCTTCGAGGACCGACCTTGAGCCTCCAGGCTGCAGACAGGGGATGACAACACCAACACCTTCTCCACGTGCAAAGCCCAGACAGCGTGCTGCAGAGATGAACCCGACAGAGTGTTTGCCACTTCCGGCAGACTGGGGCACTTTAGCTCTGCCCAGTCCAAAGCTATAAACTGGGCTCAATGTTCAAGACTAGGATCGCATCAGGTGGCTTTGGCTTCTCTGCCTTGACTATTCCAAAGGACACTGTATTAGATACACTAAGTTTTATTTCCACCCAGTTGTGCTGGGACTAGACCCTCATCAAGCTTTCTTGGAGCCATTAGAAGGTAGATCTGCAACCGGCTTTGAGCATACCTTGCTCCTTACCCTTTCGTTTCTAGCAAAGGATGTTACAGCCTGGTGAGGAGATTTTATTTTCCTTAAACTCATGCACTTCTGAAGCTAAAGACAGTTCAAGATTTCCTCTTTTGGGGTAATATTTGAATTTGTTATGAGAGTTTACAAGGAGTATTAAATATTGAGTATTTTAGAGGGAATGCTTCTCCTCTCATTTCATGACTCAAATTTGCAGGAAGCTTTGTAAAATATGTATACCTCTATAATTTACATGTACTTTTATATAGGTGTAAATGTTTGCAAATATACGTAGATACACATATTTATATAAATTTACTTTATTTGTTATTGTTTATCATTTCATACATACAGAGTATAATATATTTTAAGTACTGTAATTAGGATGCATATGCTTTGTGTTCATATATGCATGTGCACACACATTTACCTGTGTGTGTAGAGGGTATGTAACATAATAGTAATAATTTTGTAGCTTTAGTCCTCAAGATATTGACAGTCCCATAGCTTCTTGTATCTGAAACACAGAAAGGACTGAGCTGGACAAATTTCATCTGTAGTCTCTCCTGGGACAGTAGTCAGTGGTTTTCTAGATCTGTCTTCTCTGGAAGGTTGAATGGGAGCTGGAGGATCCACTTCCAAGTTGTGTGCTTCCCAGGGCTGTCAAATCAATGCTGGCTGTATGCCAAGATCATTGGTTCTCCTCTGTAAGATATTTGGATATTATCCTAGAATGCTGACTGACTTCCTGGGATGAGCAATTCATGAATTAAAGATAGAGCTACAATGTCTTTTATGATACAATCTTGGGAGTCTTATCTCCTTGCTCATTCCACATTTTATTTTTGTTTTCTGTGTGTGTGTGTATGTGTGTGTGTGTGTGTGTGTGTGTGTGTGTGTTTTACAGGGTCTCATGTATCCCAGACTATCTTTGAACTCTCTCTGTATCTATGAAAGACCTAAAACTTATCATCCTGTTTCCTTCTCCTTAGTGCTGGAGTTAAAGACATGGTTTATATCACTCTGGACATAGAAATCAAGGCTTTGTGCATGTTACGCAATTACTCTACTAACTAAACTACATCCTCATCCCAAGTGTAATATTTTATTGCTTAGCACCATCCAGAAATCCAGACAGGAAGCAACTACACAAAGAGTTAAGTACCAGTGGTGAGGATTACTGGAGACTACATTGTGGGCCTGACCTCTCTGTTTTCTAAGAGGAAAATACAAGGAGAATTGTAACTCTGAATAATATGATCCATAAGAAGAGAAGTGGAGAGTTTAAGGAATAAACAACAGTACAAATAAGGGTGACAAAAATGCCACTTTAAAAGACATTTTGGAGAAAGCAATGTTTGAGCTGGGGTATGACAATTGGATGGAAGTTGGTCAGGCTTGGGAATGAGGGTGTGGGAACAGTACTCCAAGCAGAGGGAAGAACATTCTTTAGGTTTCATCTAGAATGACATTTCTTCCAAATCTCTAGTCCCAAGAGATACAGGACAAAAAAGTTCTGTACTGAAATAAGTTGGGAAAATGTAGTGTACCTCAGTTTCTGTGAGAGATTTGTGGTTCTCACCGATATTGAAGAGCCTGAGAAAGTTTGCACTAGAGACACTTTTTAACAGCCTGGGAAAATGCAGTGTTCTGTGGAGCACACTTTGGGAAAAGTTGCATTAGACAATCAGGACTTGCAGTTCCTTGCCAAATTCTTATTAATCTCTTTCAGTACTTCCAGTAACTTAAAGGGAGAAGAGAAGGGAAGAGCAAGTTACCCATTCATTCACTATATTAGTGGGCAGTTCTGTAACTTTAAGAGAGGCAATCTGATTTAAGTGGCTTGAACCCCAAATGAGGAACTGCAGACCTAAGTATTGAAAAGATTGAAGGTACATTTTCAGTTTACTGTCTCCATGCATTTAAACTCAATCCTCAGAAACCTGGGTTGGTTCAGGCTCTGAGCAGACGGTGGCTAAGAAGATGAGCAATAACTAGTCTATTGTCAGACAAGAATGAAGGCTGTCTGATTAGGCAAATGCTGAAGCTGGGCATGGATTGGACAGTCCAAAGCCACAGGCAAGGTGGGTGAGGCACTGCATTGGCTTGTTGCCATCTTAGAATACTAAGATCTTTGGGGTGCTTCTTCCCAGACTGCAAGTGTGTAGAGAGAAGAGAGAAGAGTGATTCAGTAAATGGTATGAAAGGATGATCAAGAGAAGGAATCCAAGTCAATGAAGTAAGAGCGGTGCACTACAAAATTAATCATGTGTTCATTATTCATTTCTTGATATACACACAGTGAAGATGTTGATGTTAGTCCCATCTTGAAAGAAAAAAGAGTAGTTATGGACACCAAATATCCACCCAGATCCAGGTACCACATGGTCAGCTCTCCATCTAGTCTTCCAATTCATGCCAAAGAAGCTATGAGTAACTCCGGTTTATAAAGACAAAATGATGAGGGTCTTTTCTGCAGGTAACAATGGTTTCCTATAGTTATAATGATCTATTCCTACTAAGGCTGAATGAAGGGCAGAGAAGCAGGATCATGTGTTCTTCCTAGATCAGAGGTTCTCAATCCTCTCTAGGTATCAGGATCTTCTTGGAGAAGTGAAATCAGCTTTAGGGTTCACAGGTTGATTTACTCTGGCTGGCTTGGGGTAACTGGGAATGGTAATCTTGGGACATACTAATTTACAAAATAATGGGATTTGTTATGACATTTTTATAATTCATATGTACTGTGATCATATTCATGACCCCACTTTCCCAGCTCTGCCTCCACCCTCCCCACCCCCCCACCCCCACCCCATGTCTCTGTCTTTTTTCTAATAGCTCTTTCCCTCTTCTATTTTTGTGATGTATTTTTTCCTCTGGGTTCATATTAAGGAAAACTTATACCATTTTTCCTTCTGAGTGTGGTTTGTTTCACTTATCATAGTGGACTTCAATTTTATCTTCTTATAAATTTTATTATTTTAATCATTTCTAAGGCCAAATAGCATTACATTATGTAATATACCATGTTCTCTTTATCCATTCATTTGTTAAAAAGCATTTAGATTATTAACATCATATTTAAAATCTTCCCATTCCCCCAAGTTCTCTCTGCCTATGTGATCTTTGATAACTCACTTCTCAGTTTTCTTCCTATCTAGATGCAAATAAAGCAACATCTATGGAGATAGGAAGTAATACCTATTGAGATATGAAGCCAGGATGGATAACTCCTCCTCTAAAGACCTGACATCAGCTGCTTGAGGTCAGGGGCTTTGCTTTGTTCCAAAGTGTTCAAAGCCCAGCACAGTCTCTGGCATATAGTAAGTGCTCAAGGATTACTTACTGGATAAATGAATGAACAAATGAGAAACTTACACAAGCAATAATGCATTGATAAAGTTAGTTTTTTATTTGTCTCTTACATGCTGTAAATCCTGATGTATCTTCAAAGTAGAGAGTACAAGAGTATCATAAATGCTAAGAACATAGTAGCAAGAAAGATATTTTCCTTTTTGCTACTTAAGTAACAGCACCCACCCCATCAGCTAGCTCACAAAAGATCTGTCTGCCTGAGAACCTCCAGGAAATATAATGATGGTTGTTTGTGGAATCATTAGTATAATTACTAATCCTCTGATGGAAAGAGGTTGTCTACAATCTAGAAACACAAAAAGCAATGCTCAAAAGCTAGAAAAAATTGTCCCAAATTTGGTTTCTGAGACAGCCAGCAAGTGCTAGATTCACATAACTTTCTACTGGGGAGTCTTGTTTATGTGAATTATAACTGGAACCCTTGTCAGTTCCTAGCTGCCTTTATTCCTGCTGCACCTCTTCATCTCAAGAGTTGTATTCCTCACAACTCTTGAGAAGTTTACCTGAACTCCCTCATTCTGCAGACCCACAACTGCATGGCCCTACTGGATTTAGAGTAAGATATTTTGTTGCATAGCTTTTGAGGGTGTGGCTACTCATGCAGGGACCACAACTGCTCCCAAAGGTGCTGGTCCTGTTAGGAAGGAGATCCTTCCGTTTGCCTCTTTTTCCAGAACATGAAGGTTCTTGGTAATTATACATCTCCATTGTCTCATTGCACAGGCTTTCATGGGCTTTTGAGAAAGACTGCCTCATGTGTGGCCCAGCCTCTTTCTACCTATTTGATCTTTGGTAACTCACTTCTCAGTTTTCTTCCTATCCAGGTGCAAGTAAAGTAACATCTATTTCATAGTACTGCTATAAAAATTTCTTTCTAAACACACATACATATGTCAACTACACTAAGATCATATATAACTACACTAAGATGTATATATACATAATGCATATGGGTACATATATATGAGCACATTCTAGGAGTCTTGAAAACATTATTCATGCAGCATTGCTGATTCTTGTACACAACTATCCAACACCCATGCCCGTATACCTTTGATGGACCTGAATCCTGTTGTCCTCTCCACAACCCACCTTAGAAAATTTCTCCTGGGTAGCCTGACTCTCACCTGCAGCTCCTGATATCTTGGTCACAGTTTGTGGAATCTAGGTGAATAGAGAACACTGGGGCTTTACGTTGTACACCAGTGTAGCTAGCTATTCACGGTACTTCTGTACTCTTTGGAAGTTGGAGTTATAATGTTTCCTGAGAGGACCCTTTCTAGATCTGATGGCTAAATGGGAATCTGGTCACCATGTGGTCAAATCTTCAGGGATGGGGCTCTAACCATGCACTTTGTTCGGTTTAAGCATCTGTGTCTATGAGCCAGATTTCAGCAAATTGTTCTCTACATCTCTATTCATTGCCCTTTCTTTCCAATGACAGTTGAAATACACTGAAGAATTATTTGAGGGTAACTGTCTCTATGGACAGACTCTAAGATCCCTGAGGGCAGACATGCCTTTTTAGATCTGAATTCACCTGTAGTGCCTGAAATATGAAACATTTCATTCATATTTTTATATTATCTGAACATATTAATGGGGGCTGGGGTTAGTCCTGGCTATCCACATTCCTACCTAGATGGTGAATCTGACCAATACAGATAAGAGGAAGAAAGGATGCGAAAAGTAGTTAAAATTAGAGAAATTTCAAGTCCAAGTTCACATACATAATCATCCTGGTTCTGCTCCTTGAATCCTTGCTGAGAATCTACAGAAAATAGTAATGACCTTTCTTGCTCTTCATGTCCCCAGAGACTTTAATTTCTGATTCAGACACTGGTTAGTCTAGTGACCCTGGGTTCTTTCATAGCTAATACCTCAGGTAGAATTTCTTTACAAAACTTGGAAAGATTGATAAGATGTTATGTTTAAAAACTGCACAATTCATGTTGCCCAGAGAATATTTCCCTCCATTGATAAACATGCTCTCCCTAAGAATCCCCCTCCCATTTTTTATATTTATTTACTTACACATTTGTTTTGACTCTAGTTCTACCAGTATCCGTATAAAAGTGGGCAAGTTATTCATTTTTCTGTGTCTGTATTTCTGTATCCATGAAAAAATAAATGCTAATAGTATCTCCCTGAAGGGTTGTAGCGAGGATTCAATGGCACACCAGCCTGACACATAATAAGCACTTGCAAGGGTTAGCATTTTAGTGTTGGTATATGCTATGGTTTAGGCATTAAGAGCAGGGGATTGAATGTCTCAGAACATAAATGTGAGATATGGGGTGAAATGATGGATTTGAGAACAGATTTAAGTGAATATGTAAAGGCAGGAACTGTCACTTTGGAAGTCCTCTAGTTTGCTCAGATTCCTTACATAAAGCTAAAATAAGGCTAGTACTTGGAAATTTTCACATACATTCAAGATGGCAAAAATTGGGGCTGACCAATGCAGGCTAGAGCAAAGAAAAAAAAGCATGGATTTGTGGATTGAAACCTGTGTGATGAGTGGTGGCTGATGAAAGGTCACAGACATGAAATTCTCTAAGAAGGAATGAGAGTCAGGAGTAGGGCAAGAATAAGTCAGCCCTCAAGAGTGGGAACTGTACATCACTACTCTATTCTACCTTTCAATATTGACTTCTTTGCTTCTTGGGGCTGGAGACATGGCTCAGTGGATAAAAGGCTTGTTGTACAAGTGTGAGGACCTGAGTTTAGATCCTCAGCATCCACAGAAAAGGCAGGTGCAGTGGAATACAGCTGTAAGCCTAGAGCAGGCACAGGGAAGACCGAGACAGGCAGATCCCACAGGGTTTCTGCCCAGTCAGTCTACCTAAACAGACAAGCTTCAGGTTCAGTGACAGTCACTGCCTCAGAAAAGTTAAGGTGGGATTTCCTCATGCAGTGGGGAGGATCTCATGAAGCCATATCGCTCACTGAGGAACTATGAACAATTCAAGGTTGTTGAAAGGGTGTCATTTATTATCAGTGGGGTTGCCACCAATAGTTGCCTGTGTTCCAGTCAATTAACCCTCTGATAATGCTCATATAAGCAACCATAACACAGAGAGTTACAAACAAAACAAAAACCTCAACAAAACCCTAAAGACATCAAAATCAGAGGGGACTTTGGGGGAAGAAAAGCATTTTTGTGGGAAAGAGACAAGGATGAATGAAAGCAATGGGTGTAAAAATGAGCAAAATTCATTATATATCTATTAAACTGCCAACAACGGAGAATGATAAAAGATGCCTATATACACCTTTGACCCCAACACATTCACATACAGGTAAGCATGCCTACACACATATATGCACACACGTATAAAACACACATACTCATCCACTCCACAAAATAAACACTAGTTTCTTTGCTTCTAATGGAGATTTTAATTTTTTAAGATGATTTTTATTATTTTAATTGTGTGTGCCTGTGTCTGTATGTGGGTACATGAATTTATTGAGTGTGAATGTCTGTGCAGGCCAGAGGCATTGAATTCTCTACAGCAGAAGGTACTGGGAGTTTTAAGCAGCCTGGCATGGATGCTAGGAATTGAATTTGGGTCATTTGAAAGGGCAGTATGTCCTCTTTTAAGAAAAATAATTTAAAAAAATGATACAGTATTTGATCATATACTTTTCCCTCCCTCAACTTCTCCCAGATCCTCCCCAGCTCCCTACATACATTTTAAGTTCTCTCTCTCTCAAAAACCCACACAACCCCCAAAAGAAAACCTGACCCATGATTTTAGCCCTCGAGAGCTTTTCAAAATTATTAAAAATTATTTTTAAAGAATATAATCATGCACACAGTGTATTTTGATCAAGTCCATCCTCTATTTTCCCTTCCAGCTTCCCCTCCCAGCTTCATGTCCTGTTCTCTATCTATCTATTCATCTGTCCAACCATCCATCTATCCATCCTTCCATTCATCCCATTGAACATACTTATTGCTCTCTGTATGTGCATGACACATGGGTGTGGAGCCTCCCACTGTAGCATGGACAAGCTATTAGTGGCAACATCAGGGAGGAAAACTGATTCTCCCCCCCCCCCAGCCTAGATCAATCACTGATAGTTCTTTAGCTAAAGGTGGAGTCTAGTGCACTCACTGGAATTTTGGCCGACTTAATCTTGTGGGGTAACCGGATGCTGTGAGTTCATTGGTGCAAGAGCTAGGTCATTTTCAGAAGAGAGCAGTTCACAGGAATCCTCCCTGCCTTCAACTCTTAGATTCCTTCTATTCCTTTTTCCTGGATCTTCCTTGAGCCTGGGCATAGGTATGGGGCTCATGTAGATGTCCTATTTAGGGCTGACCACTCATAGTCAGTTTTCTCAGTACTGTGTCCAGTTATGTGTCTCTGTCGTAACTGCTGCTCACTGCAGATAGAAGATTCTATGACCAATGTGAGATCAGCATAGATCTATGGTTATAAATGAGTACTTCAAAATGAGCCTCTACTTCCTCCTAGAGTAGCAGTTGTCACTATCAGCATGTGTGCGTGGTTCCACTTATCAGCTTCATCTATGCCTACCAAACTTGCCTGTATGACACGCTATGGGGGAAAGTCAATTCTTAGACATATTCTTCTCCTGGCTACCTACCTGGGGATGTAACTCAGTGAACAGAATGCTCGTCCAGCACGCACAAAGCCCTGGGTTTATTCCCAAGCATTGCACAAAACCTGTCATGGTGTGCTACATCTGTAATCTAGCATTGGGAGGCTTGAGGAAGGTGCATCAGAAGTTCAGGGTCAATTCAGGAAGTGAGTGACTTGAGGCCAACATTGGTTACATGAGACCCTGCCTCAAAACAAAAACTAAATCTCAAATCCAGGCTTCTGGAAACTAGAAGATGATGGTAGTTTAAAACAAAGGGAAGTGACTGATACTCTAGCCTTTAAGATCCGTTCACCTCTGGGCTTCTATATGAAAACAGCAAAGGACAAATTGTAAGTAAAGCCTCACAGCATTGGTCAAAGCAAGCACTTAATAAATTTGCATTTCTCCAGTTGTAGAACACCTTTAAAATGTTTTGTTTCTCATATATGTTAAGTATTTGCAGTCCCATGTCCTAGAAGAGAAAGACAGAGTCCTTAGACCTTAGCTAGTTTTCACAAAGTCAATAGTACTAGATAGTCACAGTGCTTTTTAGCACGTGGATCCAGGTGTTTCCTTTCCAAAGCTCCTTCTTTAAATACTGATTGCATGGACACAACTGAAGGGAAGGAGATATTTTGAAAGGCTAAAGGGAAAATCATTTAATATATTACCCAAAATGCAAAAAGTAATATGCAAAATGGACATTTCATAAATATCACATTTAGAAAAGTGAAAATCTGCGTAGCCCGGAGGCAAGAAAGCTTGCTTACTGAAAAATAAACTCCTGCTCTTCTTTAATTATGCAATTACAAAACAGGATAAGCACATATTATTACCACTTCTACCTATGCTGGCAATTAAGATTGTAATCTGGGTGACTACCAGAGCTTGTAATGAGATTATATCCCCCTATCACAGGAATGATCCAGTGTTGCAATAAAGGATGTTTCAGTTCTACTTACTAAGCTGTTGATCTTAGAAGAAGGTATTAAAAGGCACCTTAGGTATGCAGCATGCACACTAGCATGGTTCTTGTGATGGTCAATGCAAAGTTTAAACTCTGTGGTTTTTGAATGTTTTTCCCCAATTTATCTATATCAAGGTTGGAAATTTACCAATATGTTATATTGTCCTCTCTTAAATTTGAAGATGTCCAGTTGTTTTCAAAACATTGATCTGAACTGTCTTTGGCAATGATATATTGTCTGGGAGTCACTTTTCACACTACATTGGAATTTCCCTTACATTATCCATGATAAGGATTTATTTTGAGGCAAGCGGCAATAAACTTTTCAACCTGAGTGACTAAAGAAAAAATTAAAAGTTCTTGTATGATAGTGAGATTTTGGAGACAATCAGTGGGGGTAGCTTTTCCAAAGACTTTCTTGGTCATATCCCCTGAAGGAGTCTCTCTCTTGTTCTCTTGCTCTCTTGTGCTTTCTCTCCTCTTGATTTTCTTGATTTTCAGTCCTTCACTTGATAGAGATAGATAGATAGATAGATAGATAGATAGATAGATAGATAGATAGATAGATAGATAGATGTTGAGTTCTCTAATGATTCCATAAAAGTTTTAATGAAGAACACTATTTGCTTAGCTTAGACCACATATCTCCCTTGAGGTTATTTTCTAAGTATCTGAGTTGTGAAGGCTGGAGTTATGGGACTGACCCTTGGTGCAGATGAATAGAGCTGATCTCTCGTATCGATAGACTGAGTGGGAGACAGTTTGGTTCCTTGAAAGTGGGTTCTATCAACAATTTCACCATTACTAGGAGAAGCCAGTAGTGTGTGTGTGTGTGTGTGTGTGTGTGTGTGTGTGTGTGTGTGTGTGTGTGTACAAGTATGTGTGTTTCAGGGGATGGGGTAACAGTAAAAATCTAGACACCTTTCACAGAAGGTTTCTGTTTTCTCACTAGGTACCCTCTTGAGCTCACCATCCACTAAGCCCATTGAATGTTTGGTTCAGGTTTTGGAATGCAATGAGTCTCAGAAAATTATTCTTGCTATTTGGGTAAAACTTTTCTGAGCTGCTGTCACCTTATTTTAATTTTAACCCTTGAGACCACACAAACTAAGCTCAGCATCCATTTCCCCAAACACTGAGCAGCACCTTGTGTTCTGGAAGCTGTTTTTCAAAAGTCACTTCATATCTTCTAAGCTAGAGATATCTGGGACAGCTTTCAAACTTACCATCAGCCATATTTATCCAATGACGGAGTTCTTATGATTCTGCCTTCTCCCCTCTCTTGGAAAATTTCTTATTCTGCTTCCATTCTTCACAGGGGCCACTGCAAGAGGTTCCCACTGATTCTGCCACCCACCCCCATTCCTACCCTACCAGTTTCTGGTCTTACTGAATTTGCCTTCTGAGTTATTTTCTCAGAATAACTCTGTGGAGGGATGGTACCCCCAATTTGGACATGACCTGTCTTAGTCAGTGTTTTATTGATGTGAAGAGACACTATGACCATGACAACTCTTATAAAAGAGAGCATTTAATTGGGGCTTGCTTACAGTTTCAGATGTTTCTGTTTTCATCATGACAGGGAACATGGCAGCACACAGGCAGCTATGGTGCTAGAGAAGCAGCTAAGAGTTCTGCATCTGGGTGCACAGGCAGCAGGAAAAGAGAGAGGTAGAGGGCCTGGCTTTGGCTTTTGAAATCTCAAAGCTCAACCCCCAGCAACACACTTCCTCCAACAAGGCCACACCTCCTAATCTCTCCTAAGTAGTGCCAGTTCCTGATGACTAAGCATTCAAACGTTTTAGCCTATAGAGGCCATTCTTATTCTAACCATCACACCATCATTGCTTAAAGTTTGATGTGCAACATGGTGCTCTTGTTCCATTCCATCTTTTACTTCTCATTATATTTCATGACATTGTTTTATCCCCTGGGCTATGAGTTCCAAAAGGCATTCTTTCCAGCTGCCTCCATAGCTCACTGTAGGCAGTATTCCATAACATGTCTTGTATCATTGGAGAATGGTCAACCTAACCTTGATGACCCTCTTCCACTTTGACTGATCATTTCCCCTCCTGTTACTCTTGAAAGAAGTGTCCCAGAACTGGATTCAGTTACTTCTACTGTATTGTGATGTGTTAATAGAGAGCTAAGTAGCAGGATCATCCCCTCCTTCCTGAATTGTTCACTTTAATTAAATCAACCTAAGGTCAAATTAACGTTTATATTAGATTGATCATGTGGTATTTTTAATTGACAATATCCCAAGTTAAAAAAGTTTTAAGGACTTTTTTTTCATGTACTTTGCTATTGGCCCCTCTCTGTTTTGTGCTTAATTAATCTGTAAGTGTTTTTGAGTAGTTTCTAGATGTCATTATAATGTCTTTTGTTTTCTTTCTCCTTTTTTTGGTGGGAGAAAATTGATAATGAGATATAAAACATGTTACATTGAAAGGAGGCTGATTTCTGTAACTTACTACACTATCATCAGTCTCTATAGAATGGTCTTCAGCGATTTTATGGTACCGATTCCTTCTCCTCTTGTTTCTCCTTCTTTTTGTCCCCCAACTCTATTCCTCAGTAGTAAGTAATCTTAGTCGCTAGAAGACTATTGGAGATGTATGCTGAGAATTTTGTTTCCTAATATTTATATTTATATTGGGGTTCCTATTAGCAATTTGTGGGTAGAGGCCATGGATGTTGCTACACACTGTACACACTGTAGAGAACACAGGAATGCCTCATAACCAAAGCCATCTGGCTCAAACTGTCAATAGCGTCAAAGTTAAGAATCGTGTTTAGGAGTTAACATCTGCCACTCAGCACTTCAAAATGCTCAGTAGGAATTACACAAATGTCTCAGGTGACGTAGTTGTCATTGCTGGCAACAGAACGCTCTTCCTCTCAACTTCGACCTTTTTGTCGTTTTTCTAGTGTTATGTCACAGGAGTTGCTACTTCATGGCTCAAGGAGGTAAAAGAAAATCATTTATCCTTTGTTTTTAATCTCTGCTTCCATTTTCCCTTTAAATGAATGCATATGAACATAATCATTCCCATACTTGACACCAATACAGGCTTCTTGATGAATATTGACTTTCGGTTATTGAATAAGCATTCGCTAAGGACCCAATCAATACATGCCAAATACTGTTCACAGACTCTCTATTTTTTTTTTAAAAAAAGCTTATTTATTTATTCATTTATTTGTGCATGGAGGCATGTGCTTGCTGTGGTGTATATGTGTGGAGGCCAGAGGACAGTTTATAGGAGTAGATTATTTTCTTTTATCATGGGGGTCCAGGGATCAAACCTAAGTTGTCAAGCCTGACAGCAGGTATGTTTACCTGCTTAGACATCTTGCTGGCCCATGTCCATTAAATATGTATTTTATTGCTGGGTCCTACAGAAAACTTTATGCCATTTATCAACAAGATTGTTATATATAAAATGTTAATTCAACAAATATTCTAATCTTCTCTGTGGATTAAGGGGGTGAGGCCTGAGACTTTGCTTTGCTTTGGGCTTATGATGCTGGGCATCTTTTCTCTTGAGGAGCTCACAATGCAATGATGGAGACACATAGACAAACTTCAATACAATAATAAGTTTACATGAAGGCTGTGAGCATCAGCTTTGTCATAACTCAGCAGACAAGCATCTGATTAAGCTGCAAGTGCCTGGGAAGATTCTAGAAGGTAGTGATATCTGTACTAAGTCTGAGAAAAATGAAAAAACAATGATCAAGATACTGGGGGACAGAGATATATTTTATGAAATCCCTCAAGGAATTGAATGTTGAAGACAATTACATGCAATGCTGGCTCATTTTTATGTCAACTTGATGCAAGCTGGAGGCATCTGAGAAGGGAAACCCTTACTTGAAAAAGATCAAGCTCTAGGCAAACCTGCATGACATTTTCTTAATTAGTGATTGATGTGGGAGGTCCCAGCTTATTCTCAGTGGAGCCACTATAGGGCTGCTACTCCTGAAGTAGGAAAGAAAACAGACTGAGAAGTCAAAAGGAGCAAGTTAGTAACTAGTTCTCTTCCATGACCTCCCTATCAGCTAGTGCCTCCTGGTTCCTGCTCTGACTGCCTTTGGTGGTGAACTGTGATAGGGAAGAATAAGCAAAATAAAGTCCTTTCTCCTCACATTGCTTTTGCCTGTGGTGTTTTATCACAGAACTAGTAAGGTTAACTAAGACGCTCATCTTAAACAGAAGCTTGAACTGCAGCCATTTTCTGGCCTTTATAACTAGGAGCATTTGAACCCTGGGCTAGATTAATATTCTGAGGGAGGATGCTGCCATTATGTTGAAGAGGATTCTGAATTTTCAGAAAAAAGTCTTCTTTGTATATATCAGACTTGGCCAAGAGTTATTCAACACCTCTTATGATCTAACTGCCTTTCAATCTATTTCACAACCGTGATGATTTCCTTGTGTTCTCATAACAAATTTTTGTGTTATATCTTGAATCAAAGGTACCTCAAATTTCTACCCCCCTCCTATTTCCTGAATACTGATAGAATTTTGCATGTTGGACTCCTTGCAGTCTACAACAATACTAGAATTCCCAGCCTCCTTTGCAGCTGTATTTGACTCTATGACTAAATTCTGGCTACTGAGATGTAGGATGACGTGTTACATAAAAGCTCTTAGATGCTTTATGTGATATAAATTTTGTACTGAAACTTTGTTTTCTTTCTTAAGAAAATGTATTTAGTTCTGTTGGTTTAAATTGGTATGTGAAAGCAGATATCAGTGCAGCCCTCTTAGATTATGAGATGATCTTTAGGGAACAGAAGCCTATAGCATAAAAGAAAAGTGAGATATAAATGTCCCAGTTTCTGAAATCTCTGCCAAGTAGAGCTCCCACAACTTCTTGGATAGCTACATTTAAATGTTTTACAAGTTAGAAAACTTATCATATATCTTGTTTAGGCTACTATTATTTTTGGGATTCTGTTAATAGCAGCAAAACCAGTCATTTCCATTCACAGAAGATGAAAAAGGCTGAAGAAAGGGGATGTGTCTGTCAATCACACCCACAATTGTAAATGCTTCAGACATAAGTATTTTGAATTTAATACCAATGCTATTGTTACTATTTTAGACTCTTTCACATGGACTGTTTTTTCTTCTATTCTGATTTAATTAATTATAATTGCCTATGGCCTTTAATATAGTTTGACCCCAAAGTCCTCTAATGTTGATCCAATTTAACTCTCATCTTCAAGAAATGGCTCCTGGGGTTCTTCAGGAATTAAGGAACTGAATGATTGGTAGGGCAACAGGATAAAGAGTGTTCATTACACACCATGACAGGAAAATTTTGCTATCTTCATTCTATAGTACAATCCATTGTTTATCCAATCATCTTTTAATTAATTAGCAATTAAGCTAGCTCAGGATGTGAAAATACCCATTAATAAAACATGGCAAATTACTCTCATGGTCTGGGTAAAATAGATTTCAGTTCTCTCTCTCTCTCTCTCTCTCTCTCTCTCTCTCTCTCTCTCTCTCTCTCCCTCCCCCTTTTTCTCTCCTGCTCCCTCCTTCCATGTCAGTAGAAATCAGTAGTTACCTTTTCTATTATAATTTACTGTTCATTTTTTGCCTGGGGTATTCTACAGAGCAAGGAAGCATGAGACCTGTGATTTTTGTCCTAGATATGTCTTTGTGGTCTTGAGGAGCATATTGATCTTAACTGATGTACGACACCTAAAATACTGAGCAATGAAATAAAGTACAATTATTGTATCCCCGTCATAGGCCAAAAAAACCATATGTCGCAGAGCATCAAAGACTTAAGAACTTAGTCTGTTGAATAGCCTCATTTTGAGACACAAAGAACACGTTAAAAAATAACACAAAGAATAAAACACCAGCATGAATGCCAAGTAAGTCCACTTGATATATGGCTAAATGGCATAGATTTA
The DNA here is from genome assembly GCF_004664715.2 of Peromyscus leucopus. NCBI lineage: Eukaryota > Metazoa > Chordata > Mammalia > Rodentia > Cricetidae > Peromyscus > Peromyscus leucopus. The sequence continues at coordinate 2,227,270 of NC_051084.1, read as the reverse complement.
TTTAATTGAACTTCAAAATGGATTTGTCACAGGCCAACAATGGCAGTTGCACCATAACAAAAGAGACTGAAGTACGCTTCTGGAGACATCAGCAGGTGTCCTTATGCACAGTATATTGACCACAGGACAGGTGTCCCCTTCTGTCATCACATTTACTCATACATTTGGACCCTACCATCACCAGCCAGTGGTGCCAGTTATGATCTAAATCTAGTCTAGACATGGTAGAGTTTCTGACACTCTCCATCCTCATCATTCTGCCCCCAAGAGAGGCCATTTCTTAGAATTTTGACATATGTGGGTTTCTTAAAGTAGAAGCTCTCCCACTCACTTCCAATCGCAACCTAGATCTTACTCTGAAGGTCTCTGATCTCTTGTCTGTGGAACTGTCTTTTTGTAAAGCCGTTGAGAATCTAATGGAATCTACGTTAAATATTTGTTGCTGGGATGGATGGAAAATAAATGACTGTTATTGTAAATTCTTGTTCACTTTTGGTTTTTGTCTCTGGGGACTGTCCACCATTTTGGACAGAGATTATTTAGTTAGCATTACTTTATAATGACATTACAATTACTTGGACAGAAGATGTGATTAATATGAGCTGGGAGCAGATAATATGGCAGATAATGGATAGAAATATTCTGCAAACTGTAGGAGCTGGGGCTTTACTGTTTGGAATGGCTACTACCCTCCATTTCGATTTCAGGCCATAGCCTGCTTGAATTTAGCCAGGTGGACCTTTCAGGAATTATAATTCATACACAAAGTACACTTCTGTTATAATTGCAGTAATCTAAAACTCTTAAATCATTACATGTTGATAAGGATATGAAATGAGAAGGACTCTCATATATTGGCTGTGGGAATGCAAAACAGTGTGAATACTTTAGAAGGTCATTTTACAGTTTCTTCCAAAGCTAACTAGATTATTACCACACATTCTTTGTTTAATATTTATTCAAATAAGTTAGAGTTTCATGTCAACTTGAAAACTTACCCTTGGATGCATAGGAATCCTTACTTATAATTTTCATAATTTAAAAGCAAGATGTCCTTCCCTTGGTAAGTGTGTCAATAATGGTTCTTGCAGACAAAGGAAAACTATTTGATATTAAAATAAAATGAGCTCTCAAGCCATAAAAACACATGGAAGCACCTTCCACATGTATCATTAAGTGGAAAAGCTAACCTGTACAATTTCACCTGAAAGACGCCCTGGCAAAGGAAAATGGAGAGACAGTACAAAGATCAAAAGTTTCCAGGGGCTAAGGGGATAATCAAGTACATACCTGGCACACACAGGATTGTTCTAGAAGAGTGTAACTACTCATGACATTATAATTCTGGATGCATGATTGTATAAATTTCCCCAAGCTCAGAGAATGGACAGCTTTAGGTGAATCTTACTGTATAGATTTAATGTGCTAACCACGAGTCAATGTAGATTTAATTATAGCAAATGAAGCACTCTGGCCAGACACATATAGTAGTGGAGGCTTCATGTGTATGCAGGGACAAGGGTTATAGAGAACTTGGTAGTTTCTGTTTAGTATTGCTGTGAAGATAACCTGCTCAAAGTATAAAGTCCATTTCAAAAAGAGAGAAAGGAGGTTGGGGCTGGGTGGGCATTTCACGTGTGCGGTTACCCATTTCTTCAAATCTGGTTTCTTTAGTGGCTAATTGAAACACTCAAGCCCCGGAAGCTGAAGAAACACTTTCAAGGTTACAGAGAAAAGTCAGTAGATAGAGACATGGGTCCTCTCTGATCAGGTACTAAAATCTGTGCTCATCTCCACTCAATAGTGACGTCTGTCAACTAATAACATTTAGCCCACTGGCCTCCCTCTGCTCCCTGCCATTGACCTGCACTGTGCTTCGTGAGCAAGGCAAGTCTGTGGTCCAATATGACTCATTGGCAGCAGCCGGAAACTGGTACCTGACAAGGCTTATAAAAGTCATTCTGGCACTGTGCCTTCCTCATTACTACACTCGGAATAATTAAAACAGCCCTTTGTCTGTGGAAACTTACATCAAAGGCCCTGACAAAGAGTATCTCCGGTGAGAACTATGATTATCACTGTTTTATGGCTGGGGAAACTGAGGAACGGATTTGTTAAGTGGCTTGCCCCAGGTCCGCTGGTGAATCAGGGACCTGAGACTACAACCTCTTGCATCACAATTCTGTTCTTGGTCCAAAACGCCAGCCTCATTCATTAGACCAATATTACCATTTCCTAGGTAAAAATTAAGGGATTAAGTCCATTCAAATCATAGCATCTGTATAAGTGTGAGGGAAAGGTTATGGTCTCTCTGGGAACTAGGTCAGAAGACTAGAGTTTTAATTAAGCTTCTGGAATAGAGACCCTGGGAACGAAATCACACCAAGACAAGCCACACTATGTGGCTATGTCCATCCACTAGTGAATTTCAACTTCTTATTTATTTAAGAAATCTTATACCATCTTGCCTTTGGCTTATCTTGTGCTTCTAAAGTGCAGTGAGCTGCCTGCCATTATGTGAAGAAAAAGTCAGGTGGGAAGATATTTCAGTGTATTGGAAATGTGAACTGACCTGGCATTTCTCATTCACTGGACAGAGTATTTAGTTTGTGTGAACACCAATTAGTGGGTTCACTTGTTAATTCGGGGAGAATTCTATAGAGATTTAGTCCCAGGACTTATCTTCAAGGCATGAAACTGTATTAAGCCTATTTGCTGAGATATTCTCACCAGCTGGGTACGAATCTCATGGTGATGAGAAATCAACCTCACAATTGACCACGAGAAGGAGAGATTAAAATGGACACTTTAGATGACGGGGGAGATGGGTAGGAGTATTTGGTCTGCCAGCAAGAGAACCTGGATTCTACCCTTTGGTACCCATAGAAATATTAAACATAGCTTTTATGTCTGTAACCTCAGCACTGGGGTACAGAAACAGGAGGATATGCAGAGCATGTTAGTCAGATGGCTTAGTTGAAAATAATGAGCTTATGGTCTAGTGAGAGGCTGTTTTAAGACACTAAGGTGGGTAGGAAAATACCTGCTCTCGCCTCCACAAGTACATGCATGGGTGTATGTACCCACCAACTCACCCACATGCACCCATGCAGCACTACGCATGCACACACGCAGAGAGTCCCCCAGGTGACATTGATTCTTGTTGTTGCCTACTAGCTGGATATTTTTTCACTCTCTGCCTATAGAATTCTACTCCTGCCTCAATTGTCATCTCTTATTGAAAGGTGTTGCATGCAAGGCTGTGTTCTACCTCTCCTATAGATACTTATGGATATCATCATGTCTATCTCAATCCTGCTACTGTGTGTCTATTGCTCTGTGAAGTATTAGAATGAAGGTAATATATGTGACAGTTATTTAGACCAGAACACAGAGGAGCAATAAAACTGTGTGACATGGCCTTAGTGGAGCAAGACTGACATAAGGCTTAATTGGTCTTATTTAAGACTTCACCCAACTGCAGTTTCACCCAGATCTGGCTTCATTCTGAGCTCTGCTCTCCTAATGTTTGGATTTTCCCATTCTTTGTGTCATGCTCAGAGTCTGAACAAGTACCAGTCACATAACACATGCCAATTCTGCAATTGAATAGAGTTGCAGCAAAGGAGCATCTATTTAATTATGTGAAACTATGAGGGGAAGGCACAGCAATAGTGCAGTATTCTGAGCTTCATAGTGTTCTGTGCCATACCTTGGCCTTAATGGGGGAAGGAATGCTCACAGAATGTTAGAGAGAGAACATAAACACACAGGAGCTCAGCCCTGGGGTTGAGCCTCTAAGCAAACATCCCAACTCCACTATTTCCATCTAGCTTTTATTACCACCTCATGGTTTGGGGGAAGTAAAGGGTGAAAAAAAAAATCTCCTGCAAGCAGGCGGAGAAGAAGACAAGAGTGGAGGTAAATGGGCATATAGAACACACTCGACATATTGTGTAACTTCATGTGACCCCACCTATCAGCCTTTCACAGAGTTTGCAATCCAGAAAATAATAGCAAGAATTCATTGTGGGGTCAGTCTAGGCTTACATTCTTAGATAAGCTGCTTGGGAGTTACTAGCTTAGGGCCCCAGTTTCTTATCTACACAATGGGCATGGACACAAGTATCTTATAGGTTCAGGAAGGACTAAAGATTGTATAATAATATGCAAGGGGACAAGAGGTATGGCTCAGTGGTTGTCTAACGTGCATTTGGTACTGAATTTAATCTCTTAAACATCTCTCCCCGCCCTCTTTCTCTGTGTGTGTTTAACTGTCTAGGAAAATAAGTATTCTGCTCACACATCACACAGCATTGGACTTGCTTTCACTTCTCTTCACTGCATTATAAATCATGCTGCAGGGAATGCAGCTATGAGTAGATGATTTCATCCTGTATTTCGGGTTTTACTCAGTCTTGTCTTGGATCTAGAGGGTCATCTATCTATCTACCTCAGTGTAACCACCTTTCTTTCTATAAGATAAGCATATGGCCTCATTAGAATTTGAAATATTGATTGGCCTGAATATGAATATTTTGGTATTGTGACAGAAAATGTTTATCGAAAGTTTTAATTCTTACTTTTTGGGTATTGTTTAGGGAAAGAACTCTGCCTTAGAAGTTTCAGAATTCATGCATGCAATTGCTCATTTAATCATGGATTTTATTGCTACTTATTCATGTTCTCATATATTATAATAAACAACTGACATGCATACAAAAGCCTAAACCAGTGGGACATGCATTGTTTGTATTATGTCTGGAGTAGCTAAGACCAGTGTTGTCCAAAGGAACACTATAGTTTTGCTATTCTAAGCACAAATTTCTTCTGTTTTTTCCTGCCATATGCTAGAGCTGTCATGTAAAACTGTTGGAAATTATTAACCTCCACTTAATAAATATAATATTAAATGAATTTACCCAGTGTTGAAAAATCTGGCATAGGTCCAACTTCAGGGTGAACATAAATCATCCTGTAAATTGCCTGTTCTTCCCTCCGAGGGCCTGTTGTGTGTGGAAAGTACATTTCATTAGACTCACTGAAGCCCCATTTATTTAACAGCTTTCTTCCAATCTAATATCTGCCATCTAAGGTGCTATGACAGTAGACATCATGGAGATTCAGAGCAATGGAAAGAGGTAGATAAGTACACCAGCATGAGTGGAGTAAATTATACATTACAATGCCTTTTCTCCACTCACCTGGAGGTTCCTTTCTTCACCCAGTTCACCTCTTAAGGGCTGTTCCATTTGAAAGCCATCCTTCACACAGGGGAGTGTTTACATGGCTTGGTATAGAGTGGGTTTTAGTAACAGGCTTATTCCTCTGGATTAGCATTTTCCCTTTAGAACTGTGAGCTTTGAGGAGTTCTTATCAACATGCAAATTGAAATTCCCAGAATCCAGGGCAAAGGTGATTAGAGCTTATGTAGAACTCAGTAAAGAAGACATTAAGGAATTTATTCTAAAAATAAGTGACTTCAGTCTACCCATCCATTCTCCTCTCTCTCTCTCTGTTGTTTCCTCCATGCTACCCTCTGTTACCTTTTTTTGCCACATTGTGACTCAACCAACTTCATGGAAACATAAAAGCCCATTTTGATTTCATTGCTTATTGAATTGTATAATTAATTTCACACAAAATTAAATAACAAATACTATTTAGCTACCTGACATTGATCTTTGGGAATAATCAGTTCTTCCTCAGGGGGCTACTTACGTGTCTTCCTGCCCATACACCCGGCTCCTCTTCAACATAATCATTTCATGGTATAAATTTTATCATTTTTCCACCTACATGGAAGTTCCCTGGTGAAATGCTCAGTTTTGTCTAGTTGAATCTTTAAATGAATAGGATCACATTGCCCATATTTTTTCGTGACTTTTTTTTTTTTCATTTTTGGGTGTCAGGGTCCTCTCTATATTAATGCACACACACAGCAGTATCGATTCCTTGTCACTGTGTTGGTGTATTCCAGAGTATGGAGATGATGCTAACTCAACTCACTAACGATGAGCACTCAGATGGCTCTCAGGCTGGTTGCTGATGAATCATGCACTATCTAGGAAGAACTTCAGTTTTCTCCACGGTAGTTCATCTACTTGTGTGATGTATCTGTAGGAATCCTCCATGGACTCCACAGCTCTGAATGAGAGTTCTAACTGCTTTATAGTTTCATTGATACATTTGCGCCACTCTTTTATGATTGAAAGGGTAACTCATCAGGGAGTTGCATATTTTCATATTCACATCTTTAGGTTTCATATTTCTCATTACTAAACAGTCCAAACATCTCATGGGTTTGGACCATTTTTATGTTCTCATCTTCGTCCCTATCTATACATTTTTCTGTTTCTATCAAGACTGTCTTGGTAAAAAATTAGCTTGGTGAAAAATAGTCATAAATTTATAAGATCCTCGATTCTGCTTTAAAAGTCTTCATTTAGCTTATCTTTTTGATTCTTTGTTATATCTTCAAATGAATAAAAGTCTTAAGTTGAATGTAGTGAAAAGGTCAATCTTTTCTTTTAAGATATGTGCTTTTTATGCTTTTTTAAAAATTCTAAAGCCATAAATATACTCTCTTAAATGGCTTCTAGAGGCTTTATTATAGAAGTAACCATCTTATTCAATAAGAAACACAGAACTAATGCAAAGATGAAAACCCAAGAGGTCAGAGCTAAGAGCCTTACCCTTCACTCTGCAGCTATCCTCTTCAGCCAAAAGAACTACTTTCTGTGTGTTTGTCTTTATAAAGACTTTCTATTCTGCCTTCTCATTGGTTGTAAACCCAACCACATGACTGCCTCGTCACTGCCTGTCTGTACAGACCTCCAGGTCTTCTATGGTTGGTATTGAGATTAAAGGCGTGTGTCTCCATCTGGCTGTATCCTTGAACACACAGAGATCTGCCTAGCTCTGCCTCCCAAGAGCTGGGATTAAAGGCGTGCACCACTACTGCCCAGCTTCTGCGATGGCTTACTATTAGCTCTGACCCCCAGGCAACTTTATTTATTAACATACAAATAAAATCACATTTCAGTACAAATAAAATATCACCATACCTAGCTATCACATAGCTAGGCCTTTTACATTTACATCTTGATTCCCTCTGAACTGATGTCTTGTTTGGATCACTTATCATTTTAGAACTGGTAAATAAGCATTATTCCAGTGCAGTTTGTCAACTAGCTTATCCTCACTCTGTAAGAATAAAGCCTTTAGTTTTTGGGTCCCTGTGTGTTTATGGATTTCTATTTCCCCCCATTTGCCTCTGCTCCAGCACTGCATGAACTTTCTGCACTCTAGGACAAGTCTTGACATCTAGCAGGGAATGTTTCATAAACATGAACTGAGGCAGGTCTTGGTTATTCTTAGATTTTTGTTCTTACATGAATTTTAGATTCAGTTGGTGACATTTTAGGAAGAGTGCTGTTAAATGTTTATTGCTGTTACATTAAGTGCATAGAGTAGTTGGGGAAATTAGTATATTTCAGATATTGATTGGACTTAGAATTCTATAGAGCTTGCCATTTATTCAGATTTTCTTTAACATTTCTATTGAGTTTTAGGCCACCCATGGGTGATTTATGTATTTTTACTTATTAACTGTTGTGTATACTATATAATATACACAATATGTTGTAAATAGATCTAAAATTTTTATTTATACTATGTCTTGTTTTTATAGAAATTTTATGAGGTGTCTTTATCTTGTTTTATCTCAAAATGAATGATTCCAACACCCTCTCTCAAAATTTAATGCAGTTACAGGTTTTTGTTTTAACTAATGGTTCTTGTCTAGTTAGGAGAGTTTACATTACTATTGGTTTGACTTTATTAGCTTAGATATTTTGCCATATATGAACCTTAAATCTCCTCTTATACTTTTTACATATTTGCTGAGATTTTTTAGGAACATTAATTTTTCTTTAAAAGAAATCCCTTTGAGACAATAACACAATTACACCATTCTCCCCAACCCCATACCTTTGTTCTTTTAAGATTATGCATCTCTCTCTTCCTGTTTTTTTTCAATTTGCAGTCTGTATTTACATTTATGTTCTTAAAAGTTTTTCTTTCTTCATTTTTGTTTTTGATTAATCTTATTACCATAGTATCTCTTCTATTTACCTATGTTCTCATTTTGCCATTTTTCTGTTTTTGAATGTTATTTTGTAGTTTTTCTAAATATATTATTTTTCTTTTTTCAACATAGTGAAGTTAATTTATAGTATCACTTAGCTATCATCTAACGCTTCATCTCTCAGTGATTTAGTCATATATTTGTATTTTGAGGATTGGCACACAGGAGCGAACAAAACCATCCTCTACTGATCAGCTATAACTAGACATGCTGTGAGAGAGCTGCTACCCCATGGCTCCTTCTGATCCACACAGTGGGCTGTCTGGGATTAGATGATCTAAGCTGGCTTCCACTCTCATTTTTTCCCAAGTTATAAATTAAATGTATGTCAATTGCTCATGTCTTTCATCTTTCCTAGACCAACAGACTAACTGGGATGTGGTGGTATTGTGTTCGCCAAAATATTGTGTACTCTAATAAATTTATCTGGGGTCAGAGAACAGACAGCCACTAGATACAAAGGCTAGAAAATGGTGGCACTCACACCTTTAATCCTAGAATTCCAGAGATAGAAATCCCTCTGGATCTCTGTGAGTTCAAGGCCACATTGGAAAAAGCCAAGCATGGTGACACGCCTTTAATCCCAGAAAGCCAACCTTTAATCCCAGGGAGTGGTGGTAGCAAAAAGATATATAAGGCGTGAGGACCAGAAACTAGAAGGTTTTTGGGCTGGTTAAGCATTCAGGCTTTTGAGCAGTAATTCAGCTGAGACCCATTCGGGATGAGGACTCAGAGGCCTCCAGTCTGAGGAGACAAGACCAGCTGAGGATCCGGCGAGGTGAGATAGCTGTGGCTTGTTCTGTCTCTCTAATCTACCAGCATGGACCCCAATAACTCGCCTCGGGTTTGATTTTATTAATAAGAACTTTTAAGATTCCTGCAACACTGGGACATGATATGTCATTATTGTAACAAAAATGTAAGGGATAGATTCTATTTTTACAAACATTGTGATGGCTAGTCTTGGTTGCTAACTTGACTACATCTGGAGTCAACTAAATGGCACCACGAGGAGGGGTTTTCCTAACTGTACTATGGGAGGTAAGAAGATGCACCCAAAATCTGGGGGGCCACATCTTCTGGCAGCCTCAACTCTATAAAAAAAATTGTACATAAATGAATACTGGGAGGGTATAGGTGGTCCTTTCCAGGGAAGAACATACTAATTGACTGTCCAGTGTCAAATGGTCAACCCTGAAAACATACATACAAGTAACATTATACAGACTGAACAGCTTATATTTAGTGTTTTACATATATATATATACATATTCATATATGCATCCAATAACAATTAATGAAAAAAGGGTCATGAATTTGAATGAGAGTGGGGAGGGTATATGGGAGGGTTTGGCTGGAGGAAAGGGAGAGAGAAATGTAATTACATTAATCTCAAAAAATGAAAAAGGCCAGGAAGAAGGAAGCTTTTGTTTTTTTGTCTGCTTGATTTTACTCCCAATGGCAAATTCATCTATCCTATTGATAAGTATTCTTTCATTGATATCAGAACCTATTCCTTCAGAATTCCAATGTAGTCTGATGATGAGCAGCTCTCTAGTAATCCTCCAGGATTCTAGGAACAGATTTGGACTGCTAAAACATCCAGGATCACAGACTGAACAACTACTGGATTCTTGGCCTATCCATTGTGAGACAACCATTGTTGTACTATGTGGACCTGTAGCCTGTAACACACACACACACAATCAATTCTGTTCCTTTAGAGAACCCTAATAAAAACACATTAAGTCTTTACTCTTACAATGTCTGCTTTTCTTCAGCGAAACAAGACACATTTGCACTGTAGACATGGTAAGATTGAGACAGGAGTGAATATCTCTGCAACACTTCCCAAACTCCAAACACAGGTTTATTGTTATTCTTTTGTTGTTGTTCAGTACCACTTATCTTTCTGCGCAACTCAGCACACAGATCCAGAAAAGGCCATGTGTTCTCTCAATCAACATGAGAGCTCTTGTCAGCCGGGATGGAAGTCTTCATTAGAATCCAAGTATACTTGCATTGTTATTATCAATATTTTTGATGTTCAAGAAAAATATTTGGGATTAATATTTCAAATCAATATTTATTTTTAGCTGATGCAGTAAAACATGAACATTTTCATTTTTATTGTGGCATGCTAAATTCGGTGCCACTCTTACAGCTGTGGTCAAGCATCTCACAGGAAGAAACTTAAAGGAAAAAAAGGCTTATTGTTTTACAACTTGAGGGGACACAGCACATTCTGGGGGTGGGGAGGAAGGCACAGCTGCCACATCAAGTATCTAGTCAGGCTGCACCTACAGTCTGAAAGCAGAGAATGGTGAGGCTACTGCTCCAGTCTCTATTTAAAGCTTTATCTGTCAACCCCAGGCCATGTAACGGCACAGCCACATTCAGGGCTGTCGTCTTTCCACTTCAGTTAAACCCACTTTCAAGACTCTCGCAGGCCTACATAGAGGCATGTTTTTATGGTGGTTTGAAATTCAGTAGTGACCAAACTGACAATGAAGATTAGCCATCCCAGATGCCATGCAACAGTTTAGTGGCCTGTTTAGTACAGTTAGGTACATATTGGATAGCGATTGAGTCAGAAGCAATGTGTCTGTCTGCTCAGACATTCACTATTTCATTTCTTTCTTTCTTTTCTTTTTGTTATTGATACCCTGAATCTTAACCATGTTGTTCCTATGTCTGGTCCCCTCAAAGTTAACCTTTCTGTGCCAGTGATGGCTGAGTGACCACAGTTGGCTCTTAACATATTAATGGCAATGTTTTGCTGAATCTTGGCTTTCCTAATTTTTAGATACTTGGAAGTTAAATAGGAAAATAATTTCCATTGTCTTGTAAGTACTCTCATTAATTTATAACAATGATTCTGCAGAAAAATATTGGTCAATTTCTGTTCCTTTTTAAAATGTGGATCTGGGTTTGCTCTTTTGCTTTTCAATGTCTGTCCAATAGATATACACTTAACTGTGATTGCTAAGTAGCTATACTTAATGTACTTGCAATGTTTTAATTTAATATCAAATCAAATACTCATGTTCTTTTACCTTTTTTTTTTTTTTTTGCTATCGTTAAACAGTCCTCTTTTCTTACAGAGAAATCTTTGTCCACTGCTCTGAAGTTTCTGAACTATAGGGGAAGAATTACATATTAAAATATATAGTTACTTTCATTGTTTTGTGTTTTTAATGTGTATGTATGTGTGTGTGTGTGTGTGTGTGTGTGTGTGTGTGTGTGTGTGTGTGTGTGTATGTCTGTAACAGGAGCTACCACCCCAAGCCTTATGCCAGGGATCTCCAGCGCCTTTGAAGGCTTTCCAGAAAGGTAATAGCTGCACATTTTGAGTGGAATTGTGAATTGCTTCATTTTACCACACTCATGTGATCATAGATAATATTAGCTTAAAAGTATTTTCCAACTTTCTACTAATTAGTGATTTAATCTATACTTAGTCTTATTTGTTTATACAGTTATAGATTGCTTCAATATTGCTTTGTTCAGATAATCATAAGGAATATCAAGTAAGTCTTTCCTTCCTTCCTTCCTTCCTTCCTTCCTTCCTTCCTTCCTTCCTTCCTTCCTTCCTCCCTCCCTCCCTCCCTCCCTCCCTCCCTCCCTCCCTTCCTTCCTTCCTTCCTTTCTTCCTTTCTTCCTTCCTTTCTTCCTTCTTCACTCTCTCCCACTTCATTGTTTATTCTTTTATCAGAGGATCTTGCTATGTATCTTAGGCAGTCCATGAACTGGTGTTGATTTTGCCTTAAGCTCATGGTAGGTGAGATGGCAGATAGAAAATAGGATGCTTGTCTGTCTTTTTTTTTAAAATTTCATTTTGTAATCAATTAAGGCTCACGTAAGAACTGAAAAACAGTATAGTTTTCATTGACTGTTCCCCCCAGCTTCCTGTAATGACTCATATGTGCCCATACATAATCTTTAAAATAGAAGTTAACTTTGACAAAATACTTTTGAAGGAGGTGTTTTCTAGTCCTTTGATGATGTCACTCATCACTTGTGGTCTGCATAAATGACCCAGATATTGAAATGACCTTGTTTTAGGCAGATTTATAGTTTTAGACCTGCACATCCTGATTAACAAATCAATTAAATACTTAATATCCATGTTTAACAAAATTTTCCAAAAACTACTGTATCAATCAAAAAGGTTTTGGAAATCTTTAATAAATATTTTATTTTATAAATAGACATTTTCCTAAGCATTTCTTTTAGTATATTAGGATTTTCTCAGGGTGGGTCTTAAAGATTTTTTTTTTTAGAGAAATTCAATTGGTTAAATAAATGATCTGTTAGTTCATTTTGTGAATTTAATCTATGCATAACTTTATCAATAGAAATTTTGTGATAAATACTGCAATTATCAGCAAAATGTTTTACATATTAATTAGAACGTGTTATTCCTCTTGTAGGTGAGCAAAGGAGACTCAGAAAGTTTTAGTACATGACCTAAGGTTACAGGGGAGGTAGGGATTAGAGTCTAGTTTTAGACCCATATTTTATCTGTCTATGAGGGCCATACTGTTCTATTACGCTAATATCACTTTCAATTGGTATTGTGTCTATCTTGGACTTCTATTCAGATCAAACTGCAATCTGGATTTATTCTTTTTCCTATGACAATCCCAGATTTCAGTAGCAAAAGTTAGAAACTGTTCCTTTTGGTCAAGGGGCATTGGCAGTAGGTCATGTGACCATCCTCTCAGTGACATCTTTTTTTAAAATATATGTATTATAATATGTGTATATATATATATATATAGTCATTTAATCTGTAAAAGGGAGGCAATGTCATTGAAAACTGTATATGAGAGAACAACGAAAGCTGTGCTGCAGTGCAAACCAGGAAGCTATCTCTCTTCATCCTCTGGCGGATCACTCGTCTACTTTGTCCTGGTGTGTAGACATCAGCTGCCCAAATCATTCCTGGAGAAGCTCCAGGCTTGAGGAATGTGACACTTGGCACAGACATAGGTGCTGCCCCTTTTCTGACAGGTGTCTCAGAGTTAGGGTCAAGTTAGGGGATTAGCCCAGAGTCTTTCATGTGCTATCATTCTTGTCTCTGGTCCAGCTCTTTTTTTCCCATAGGTCTGAAGGATGATGATTGAAGGGCAATCATCCCTGCCCTAGAAAGGGAAGATGATGGTAAGTTCTCCCACCACCACACATCATGATCCCCTCCTTCATGGAAAGAAGAAAACCTGGAAACTCAGTTAGCAGCCTGCTTGACTGAAGTATTTATGCCCCACAGTAGCCTTTTCCTTAGAAGCCAACAGTTTCAGTGGCTGCTCATTTTCTCTCCTGATTTATTTATTGATGTTTGCATCCATAGAGGTCTCATGCTAAACTGGGACCTTTTCACATGCTGTGTGGAAAACTTGATCATTTGCGTCTGGTTATTTTTTTTTCTTCTTGTAGGAGACCCCCATTTTCTGTGTAAGTTTTCTTCATGCCTCCAATAATTCCCAAGCAGAATGAGTGTTTCTCTACTTGGTTTTCTCTGTGGACATGGTGCCATTGTTTGCTTCCAAATTTGCTTCCACATTACATGTCTCAGTTTCACTCATCTCTGAGTTCCCTTCTACATACTTGTCACCCAGGCCAATTTTGTTTGTGTTTCTATGTGAATAAACAGACGCTCTAGCATTTGTGAGGTGTGTTGTGTCTTTTAGCAGATTGTTTTGTGCTCACCACAAACCAATAGGTAGGCTGTGTTCCTTTTCTTTGGATATGAGAGCACCAACATCTAGAGTGGTGACTCAACACTCCATGTAAGTAGACTCATGAATATGGTTCCTTATTCATACTGAGTGGAGGTCAGAATGGAACATAGCTGATTAAATATTTATCATATTATTTAAGGGCTGCGTCGATAGGAATTTTTTGGGTCTTTACCTTTATACGTATACAGAGAATGGTTTTATCATGAGGGTATTAGAGCGAGTCTTCATTGCCTGCAGAAGAAAGTTCAAACCCCACGTCAAGGAATTCAAGCCTTTGTTCCCAGTCTAGAGGTCCAGGTTTGTCACTAGGTACTCTGCTGGGGGCCACAACACTATATTCTTTGCTGGAAAACATTTTTCTCTTAAGGGCTAGTTGTTGATAATTTGAATTTTATATGCCAGGCAAAATTTGCTCCATTTAATCTTGCTATGATCGTGTGATGACAGCCAAAGACATCCCTTAAATGTCCAGAGTGGCCATGTTTCAATAACATATTATTTTCTTAGGAGACACATACTCACAGCAAACTCCCTATTCATCTGGCTCTTCAAATCTTGCTCACTCTTCCAAAATGTTCCCAAGCCTTAGCTGCTTGAGTAGTTTGTATCTGTTAGGTCTGAGCTCTACAACTGTGCATTTTGATTGCTTGTGGTTTTCTGTAATGATCTTGGTATGTTGCAAAAAGTTTCTTCAATGAGGGATGAAGACTATACTTATCTTTGGGTATAAGGACAAATATTTAGTATCCAGTTAGGGATTATCTAGTTTAGAAGAGTGTCAGGTATAGGCTCTTCTCCAAGATCCACTACTTCACTGGCCCTGGGTAATTTGGTTAGGTTTCCTGTACTGGACATGATTGCATTCTTCTTATTTTTTTGGTTTTTCAAAACAGGGTTTCTCTGTGTAGCTTTGTGCCTGTCCTGGATCTGGCTCTGTAGACCAGGCTGGCCTTGAATTCACAAAGATCCACCTGGCTCTGCCTCCTGAGTGCTTCTTGAAGTTCAATTACAGAGCTGTTGGTTACTACCCATATATGTGTGTCAATACTGCACCCTTAGACATTAACATGCCATGCTCTGAGCAGATGTGGTTCATAGGTGTCATAGTAGAGTAGGACTGTGGTTTGTTGCCTTCCTTTGGAAGCTTGTGTGATATCTGCAGATATACCCTTAAAGTCCCAGCAACACACTGTCTAAACATGAGTGGAACAATAACAGTAGACTTCTAAAGTGAATGGGGGAACTCCCAGAAGGCCTCAACCCTATACAAATAACTATAGGCAACTAAAGAATCCAAAGATCAGGGTAAACAGTCTTCTCCAGGGAAGAGTACACCCAACTGGTTATCCAATACCAAATGGTCAGTTAAGGAAATATATGTACAAGTAACTCTATACATATTGAGGTGGTTATATTTATGCCTTTAGGAGTATATGTGTATATATATGCCTATATAATGCAGTAACAATTAATGAAAAACACAGCCATCAATTTGAAGAGAGAAATCAGGGGTATATAGGAGGGGTTGGAGGGGAGAAATGGGAGGAGAAATGATGTAATTATATTATAGTGTCAAAAGAAATTATAAAAGAAAACTACTTTATTTTAAAAACATGTGAGATTTGGATTTAATTCAAGTATCACAATTTGACCACATGTTGTAGAGAAAGCATAAAGGCAGTAGACATTATTTTATTCCTCCTCACTCTTCAGATTCTTCCCCTCTTCCATGCTCCTCCATTATATTTTCTTTTCTTGCTACTTTTTTATCCTTTGTTTATGCTCAGCCTGTATCTAGTCCTGCAGGCTATTCTTAAGTCAAGATGTCTTGATATTGCTGGTTCTGTGCAATATATAAAATTGAATGCAGGGCCCAGGGAGACAGCCAAGGCAGGAAAGTGCTGGATGCTCAAGAGTGAGGACCTGAGTTTGCTCCCTCAGACCACTGTGTGCCTGTGATCTCAGAGCTGGAGATGCAGAGACAGGAATGTCCCTGGCAAATTCTGACCAGCCATCTTAGCCACATTGGTGAACTCTAGGTTCAGAAAGAGACCTGTCTCAAAAAAGGAAGTGGAACATGATAGAGAAAGACATAGACAGAGAGAGACAGAGAGAGAGACAGAGAGAGAGAAATGCATTGGAATCTCATTATTGATTATTCTTAATTTTGAGACCATTGCCCCAAATCTATTTTCATGCTGTATTCTACATTATTCTTATTTTCTTTCCCGACATCCTAGCCTATCTTCTTTCTCTCTCCTTACCTTTTGTGTGTGTGCATAATGTATGTATACATGCATGTGGACATCACAGGATACCTTCACATATCATTCCTCAGGTGCTGTCCAGCTTGTTTTATGAGATCGTATCTCTTATTGACCTGGAACTTGCTAATTAGGTGACACTGGATGACCAGTGAGCTCAATAGATCCACCTGCTTCTACCTGCTCACTCACTGTTAAGATTACAAGTACATACCAAAACATGTCTTTTTCTACATACATTCTATAGAAGGAATTCAGTACTTGGTCACCTGATCAATGTCTTCCCATCCTTCCCCCCTCTCTTTAGAGTTGAGTGTTTACAGTTCTCCACTGTAAACATGCTGGGCCTCACTTTCTCTCTGGTCGAATCAAGTTCTGCTCTCACTGGCTCTGCTGACTCAGGTCACCCTGAATGGTCTCCTATTTCAATCTTGCACAGAGATTGTTGCTTTGGTGACATCATTTCCGCCATGTTCTGGGTGGGTCAGAATCTGTCTTGTGATTGTCATTTTCTTTCCAGCTATAACTGGGCCCTCTGTGCCTGGTCTTGTGTCAAGTGGCCAGAGGATATAGAGATTCAAATGACGTAGTTTGTGTTATTGAACAGCCAGTGTGGCAGAGAAGAGATGCCAGCAGTTCTACTGTAGCATAGAGCACGTGCTTGGGGAGCCAGACTTGGGAAGATGAGTTGAAGACGAGAAGAATAAGGACAGAGATGACTTCAGTTTTGGCTCTGAGTTTTGTTTTCCTGCTTATGAACCTTCTGTAGCCTCATTGTCTCCGACAACAATTCTGATACTCTCTGCATCTTCTTTGGTATTTTTTTAAAACTTTCATGCATTTTCTACCCCATTCAATCGCACTTCTCACTACTCTCCACTATCAATGGCTAGCCTTGTTAGACTTTATTGCGTGTAGCATGATAGCTTTGCAGCGATGCCTAATGTTCTTTGTCATCGGTTACCAACTGTGTCACCTCAAGTGCACACTTAATCACCCTGAATCTCGGTTTTCTCATTTAAAATAAAACTTTGAACATTTACTTTTATATCTGTTCATTTTAAAATGTTAAGAATTTCCTCAAATACGACACTGAAAATGTCTTCCCTAATCCTTGCCACTTAAGCCCATTGAAACTACGGTTTTTTTTTTTCCTACTTGCATCTCCCATCTTCCTCCCTACCTCTCTGAGTCTTAATCACATCACTAGATCAGCTCAAGTTTTTCTAGCCATGTGAAATTTCTATAACCTTTTCAACCCAATGCTGGCTTTTGTCCTATTCTTAAGAAGCTAATAAACAAAGGCTTAGGGTACAATGTGCTTATTTTTGGCTCTGTTCTACTATGTGGCTGTTTCACGCTTTCTGTTTAAGCAGACTTCTATCTAAGCCTGGCCCTCTCAGTGTGTGGCTCCATGATCTGAAGCTACTTAACTTCCCTGAGCCTCTATTGCCTCATTGGAAGACTTAGATTAAGAATAACTTCTCTGCTCATAAATTTGCCTTTCAGTCGCTTTTTGGATATACACCCTTAGAAAAGTTACCATCAAAAGCAGTTGTTACTTATTTATGTGCATCTTTTTCTGTCTTATCCCACCAACTGTCGTGATTGGCATGAGACTGGTGATCATGCTCATGATTTTATTGCCCCATTGCAGTACACAGAAGAGCTCATCAAATATTTTTGGATTAAAGGTAGCACGTCACTTCCAGGTGGGCTTTGAAGATTAATGGGCCACAGGTTAAATCTCTGGCCAGGATAAAGCTTCCATTTCTCTTTCAGTAAATGTACATTTCCATAACATGGCTGCCCACATTTCCCACACCATCATCACCACAGTTACTGGTATTAACTAAGGCAGACAGAGCGCTTACTCACGCCAAGTTGGCAATGCTAGTTTGAGAAGAGAAAACCTACCACAGGGCAGTTCCTGTAGAGGTGCTGGACTTTAGAGTAAGCTATGGGAACCTTTGAATGAATGCAAACTTTCATCAATACAAACACCACCACCAGGACCCTTAAAGCAAGCTAGAGAGATTGCCATTTCATTCAGTGATTTCTGCCCTTCTGCTTTTATGGTCTTTATCATTCTGGGAACAGACGACGGTTTGGCAGTAAGTCTGAGTTTAATGCTTAGTGCACTGACTGAGAACCCAAGGTCCTCCTCTCATCCATTAGTTACTAGTGCCTTTTCTTTTTCTTGACTTATCACTACGCAGCATTGGATCAGTATATAGTACAAATTTCTTTCAGGCTCTCATTGGTTTACTATTGACATAGTTACAAAAATTAGGGGTCTTGGGGAGGCTAGTGGTTGGGAAATAAATTTATGGTCCCACATGTACTATGCGAATATTCTGTAACTGAAAAATATTCTAAGCTCCAAATTTTCTATTATTTAATCATGACTTTATTTAAGTGTATCTAAGTGTGTCCACTTTCTAAATAAGAAAGCAAAAACATCCCAATGGTTTTAAGATGTCTAGGGTCCAAAGGGCACACAGTAATGGCTTGAAGATACTTGGTCTGCCATTCTAGGTTTCTTCTATTTCCTCTTTCCTTGTAATTCAGACTTACAGCTGAGATTTAGCAACTCCAAAAGCATCTGTTAAATGTCTGCCCCCTTTTCAGTCACTGGAATAGTTGCCTGCAGAGGAAGGAGAAGAATTAGGTGTGTTTCCTGTCCGCTCAACTTCCAAGACCAGTTGGGGTAACAAAAACAGATTACTTCAACAGAATGTGATGTGTACTCAACAATAACATATACAGAGTATTGCAGCTGCAAAGGAATGGATGCAGCCTCCTGACATGGGGGGAAATTGTCACAGAATGGCATTAGTAATTGAACATGAAGATGGATGGATGGGAGAGTGTCGGGTGGAACTGGAGGGGGGGTGAGGCCCACCAAAAGGCAGAAGCTGGAATCATGAACAAGCCCAGACACACGGTGAAAGGCAGACTGACAGTCTCCTATTAGTGGGATATAGAGAAGAGGGGTGGATATGGAAAGTTTGTTTCAGTGGCTAGGAACCAGGCACAGATATGTCATGTTAGGGGTGTGGACATAATCCATTAGAGCCAAGGCAAATTGGACCTCATTTGCTTCCCCACTTCCATTAGGGGCCTTGTCACCTGAAAGGAAATCCCCTTGCCAAACATGCTGTGACAGCTGTCTTTCCTTTACCTTTTAGAAATGTTTGGCTCATATGAGGCATAGCAAATGTGTACTCCACCATACGTCCTAGCTCCTGCAGGAGCCTACTGCTGGAGTAGGCAGAATACTGTGTCCATATGGGTATCGTATGCCCCAGTGTTGTCTGTCCTTCAGGAGCTGGCTGACTGTTCCATCTGTCCAAGAGTCAGAATGACTGATGACATAGACGGTAGGTATCAGGGAACGTGACCCCAGAGAGGAGCTAGCACTCTCTTGGGCTGCCCACGAAGAACTGTTGTTTTCTTGATCAGCTCTTCTGTGTCTAATTCATTTCTTAAGCTTGTTGGAGCCAACAGTGTTCCCAAGACTGCTTCCTCTACCTGTTGGTGTGGCTGTGTTGTAACTCCAAAGCGGCTTTTCACCTGAGAGCTGATGGAGTAACCTCAGGAAGATTGTTCAATGTGTGGCTTCCTTGTTTTCCCACAGCCCTGGAGGAGCCATCACCAAGCCGGTGGAAATTTCAGTGTCTGTGCGAGGAAAGGGTTTTCCTGTCAGCTGTTTGCTTTTGGAGTACACCAGGAGCTCTCTGTGGCTATTTCGGGGTGTCTCCTGAAGGGCACTTTCATTTTCAGTGACAATGTGGGAGAATCAAGAGCCTTGGATTAGAAATCAGGAAAGGGAAGGGAGAGAGGAAGAAAGAGGAAAGAAAGGCCCGACCTTTGTCTCAGACTCATTGTCCCTCTCCCGCAGTGTCCCAGGTCACGACGTCTCATGGTGGGTCTTGTGAAACAGGCTTATTCCTGATGACCCCAAATTCACAGAATTTTGTTGAATATTAAAGGATCAGATAATAAGAAAACTTCTAGGTAGCAAAGTGTTTTTTTGGGATTTGTTCAACTTTCACTGTTTAATTTTTGTTTAAAAGAGTTGCAAATTGTAATGGCTTCCCCTCTCCCTTCCAGATTCCAACTAGTATAGTCCTTTTGGGATATTTTTTTTTCCCTTTGAGCTGACAGAAAGATAAAGCTTCATCTTTTTTGAACTTAGACATAATGCTTCTTTTGTTATCTCAGTATTTATGTATCTTATACATAGCATGAAGCCCCTGCAGGTATCCGGTATGTCTTTATTTTCCTTTCTTCTTGGTGTGACACTGAGTGTAAGGAACACAGTCTGTTTTATCAACTTTAACTGAATTTCCACTTGCAGTCTTAAAAAAAAAATTTAACTGATCTCACTTCAATGAATAAAGAGCATATAGCTCTGAGAAAATTTATTACCTGGGATCATGTTTATTCTGTGATTACCAACTACATAATGCCTTTGTTTAAACTCAGGGCTCAGGGGTTTATATTGGTCATTAATGCAGCTCAGTGACATATGATTGTTTACAGCATTTTGCAGGAACGTGTGGACTTTCTATTCTAAGAGAATCACAGGATGATAATCATCAAAGGGAAGTAAGTCTGCCTGGAGTCATGGACATGGGATGGAGGTAGGTATTTCCGTTGGCCACCAGTTTCTTCATGTTTGCCGGCCTTTCTGAAGCAAAGCTGGCCATGTTACTTGAATTCTAGCCAGAGAAAAAGAAATGGCCACAGGGAAGATATGTAACATTTCTTTCCTTGGCTAATAGAACCTTTTTGTGTGTGTGTGAGTATTCACAGTTTTTCTTACAACTCATTGGTTGCTACAAACAGAACCCAGCATGAGGCTGCAAGGAAAACAGAGACTATGGAGCATTGGCACCAAACTCCTTTAGGAACTCATTCAGGAGTGTTCCAGTTCTTGTGGATGATGCAGTCTCTATTGTAGTTAAACACCACCAAGATGATGTGACAATAACCCAACACATAGCACATCCAAAAATATATATATTTGCAAAAGCAGATTGTGTCTGGGTTTGACTCATAGGCAGTATTTTACTGAGCCCTTATGTAAAGCATGGGGATACCACAACCACCCAAGTCACCCATCCTATTGAAATCCTCTAGCCTAACACCCGATTCGACTGACATGGGTAAGGAATCAAACTTCAAGTTGCTAAGATATTTAGATGATTTGTCAAAGAGGCTGATGTTGTTAATTATAATTTATACTGGATATTTTAGAGTCTTTTTCTCTCCACAGTTTAATCATTCCCAATCTTGCCTGTTTCTTCATTAAAGTATTTTCCACATCTCTTCCTATATCTCCACTTCTACTTTCAAGGGAAGCCTTTTGTTTATCATCAACAGGATTTCAAGAGCCCCTGGCCAGTCCTGGCCTCTTGCAAGCTCAGCATCTGTAAGATAAGTGGATGAATGTATAGAAAGAATCTCCCAACACAGAGCTGAAGGTCACCCATCTCTCTGAGACTCAGCTCATCATTCACTCTTTTGAATCATCTCCTTTTGAAGAGGAGAGCTTTGGCGCTGAGTACTTCTGATAGTGTCTGAGAGGTTTCTGATTCGTCACAGCAATGAGAATGCCAGTGATGTCTCATTCAAACAGTCCAAGGATACAACTCAATACCCTGTGAATATAGTCATTTCTCA
This sequence comes from Peromyscus leucopus, assembly GCF_004664715.2. NCBI lineage: Eukaryota > Metazoa > Chordata > Mammalia > Rodentia > Cricetidae > Peromyscus > Peromyscus leucopus. The sequence goes on along the minus strand of NC_051084.1, from coordinate 2,205,422 downwards.
CAGCAAAGAATCACTGAACTGACTATAAGCACCAGCAGCCTTCAAGAGCAGATTCTTTATATTAAGTGGGTCTTCATGGTGCTCTAATAATTCAACACCCAAAGGGTGCTTCTTTCCCAGCTATGCACTTATAAAGATTTCTGAAATTAAGGAATTCTGAATGTTTTGGCTTTTCGTGTCTTTTCCCAACAATGTCTTAATCATTCATGGTGTCTCATGGCTGCAGATGGCATCTTAACCTGTTATCCACAGTGGATTTTCATGTCCACTAATAATCCGAAAGGATAAAGATACTAGTTTGTTAAGTTAAGGCTTATCTGATAAAATAATTGATATTTCTAGACAGTACAGTTCCTACCCCCTTACATCAATATTTAAGCTCAAGGTCTGGGTCCACACTTTCCCAAAGTCCTCTCTAGAACATGTCCTCCTCTTGATTCACTTGGGTTTAACATGAGAGCAGTTTTATGACTGGCTGATTTCATGCAGGAGATATCACAGTGACAAATGTCTGATTCAAGAGCAAATGCTTATTAGGATTGGTAGTGACTTAGCAGTTCTGAAGTAGGAAATGGCGTTCTTAAGGTACATGGTCTCATTATTACTGTACCATAAATTTCTTTTTTACCTATAAGTATTTATGGTGGTCCTCCCACTGTGCTCCTAGGGTCTCTGTATTTCTTTTCATCTACTATGAGATGCTTACATGTGAGAGGATAAGTAAAGGGCAAAAGGTTCATCACAAAATCTCTTTGTCTTTATAGCATAGAAGAACATATTTTCATTAACAAAAAGAATGTTGGAGAGCTATTACTATAGAAACAGACACTTTTTTTTTCCTTTAAGGACTAAGGATGTTTATAAGTGGCCAACAATATCTTCCTGGCTGGCTGACTGAGGAGAAAGAGAAAGGCATATCAAATATTGGATGCTGTCTCAAATTAGAATCTTTAAAGGGAGGCACTGGAAAGAGATGGAAAATCCATGAGGTAGAGCATGGTGGTGCACAAGAGTTGTCACAGCATTTCAGGGCATACTGCAAGGCATACATTAATGAGTGGGAGGCTGCCACTTTTTCTATGATGCTTCTAGACCTCTATATGAATGGAGGACTCTTGTGTGTGCAACCCTCCCTGCCCCCACTCCTCAGGTTGTATTTTTAGGGCAACACTGAACACTGCTGTTGATTTTTGTCATTTCTTCTTTTCTCTGCTTGAATCCCAAGTTCCTTGTGGCAGGGTCTTGGCTGTGAGCAATATAGTAACAACAGCTAGGCCTTTCATGTCCTACTCACTTATCACTGTTACTGTAATTGACTAGGTCTGACTCCTCACATTGTCTAGGACTCTTGCCTCTAATATTTTAAACAACTGTTGAACACTATTCAATTCTCCTCCTGTACTTCATTGTAAATCCTCCAGTTCTTCTTTGATTACAGCGTTCCTTCCATGGACCAGTCTCATTATCACTTGGTTGTGAGACAGTTGGTTTCATTTGCCTGCTTGCATTCCAACACCCTCACTGTAGTGCTGATGATGTCCCATCCCAGTGGTAGATTCTAGAACTATTTCACAATGTAACCAATGTGATTCAAATAGAACTGCAGTGATGATAAGTCTGCTATGTCTACAAGATTTCTTGTATGTGCCAGATATAACTCAAATAACTCAACACATATTCACTCATCAAGTCAGCACCATAGCTCTTTGAGGTAGCTCTTTTTACTTTCTCTTGTCTCTTCCACTTTCGAAAAAGAGGGCAGGGAATCTGATAGGATTATCCAGAATCACACTGTTGGCAATGAGACTAAATTATAGCTTGAAGAAGTTGCTCTTCACTTTTTGATGATTTGGGGAATGGGGAACTGAGCTGTGAAAACTGTTAAAGAACAGTAATTTTTTAAAATTGATTCTTTGTGGGATTCACATCATGCATTCAGATCCCATCCATCTCCCCTTGCCTTCATATCTGCCCTCTGCCCTTGCAACCTCCTCCACAAAAAAAGCCAAAATTCAAAAGAAAGACAAAAACAGCAGCAACAACAACAGAAATAAACAAAAATCATCAAACTAATACACACACATAAAGTCTCGGTGTGGAGGCTCTAGGGTATATACTGTCACACAGTATACCCTTCAGTCCATAGATCTTTACTTGTGAGTGTTCATTATAATGAGTCATTGGTCTGGTTTGAGGCCTCTGGCTTCTACTATACCCTTGATACTGGGCCATCACTGGGACTCCTCTTGGATATACTGTTGTTGTCTTGTGTAGTGGAGATCCTGTAGCTTTGGATGTTCAGGTCGAGCCCCTTCACATGCCCCAACAGTTCATAGATGAAGTAGATATTGGGTGGGCCAACTCTAGCCCTAGTTCTGGGCCTGGGCCTAGTCCTAGGTGGGTTGATCAGCCTGCTAACTTTCCCTCCTTGACACCAACAAGGCAATGTTGCAAACCAGGCCCAGATAACACCATGGCCCCAGGTGGCAGTACAGGCCACTCAGATCTGTATGACTCTGGCTGCTGCACAGCCCTCAAATACTAACATGGACCTAGATGGTGGACCAGATCCCAGTCATCTGAGAGGCTCTTGGTATCCCTGGGCCATGGATATCATCACAGACCCTGACTGTAATTGTACCACAGACCCAGACATGATCCTTGTCAGCAATCCAGGCCAGGACAGCACCCTGGCCCTGGTTGACAGTGCATGCCACTCAGATTGGGATGGACTCAGTGGCTGTGTGGCTCATGAACATCAACATGGCCTCAGGTCTTGGCCCAGATCCCTGGAAACTGCATGACTCTCTATGGCAACAGGAGTCTCATGCACTGCCAATGGGGCCAGGATCTCGTACAGGTCAAGCTGTGGCTGGGGCCATGTCTGGGTACCCATGGGCCAGCGGCAGTCAGGGTCTGCACTGAAGAACAGTTTTTTTTTTGTTTTGTTGTTTGTTTGTTTTGTTTGTTTTGTTTTTTGTTTGTTTTGTTTTGTTTTGTTTTGTTTGTTTGGGTTCTATTTAAACTTGAATTTGCTCATTCATTTCAAGATACATTGAAGAAAATTTAATTGACATTGCTGCTCAGAGTCTTAGGTCCTAGAGATACAGCTTTAAATGAAGTTGGCAGGATCTATGGGTCTCTTGGATTTTGTTATATGGAGGGAGACAGAACATAAAGAACAATATACCTAAAAGTTAGCACTTTGTGTAATAACAGAGAAATAAGCTTGGGGATCAGGAAACGTGTATTTATGGCTAAGAGCTGAAAAGCAAGGAAACACCAAGTAAGGAAGGATGAGATGGGAAAAGGAGCTGCTGTTTTCAAAGACAACCGCCAATGCAAATGTGGGAACTCGCTAGGCAGGTTTGCAAACAGTATGAAACCCAGCAAAGGAGACAAGCAGTGTGGGAAGGGCTCAGTCAGGCCTTTTGCATGCAGAGTACAGATTTTATTCTGTGACTGATGGAAAACTACTGAGTTACTTTCCAGTGGCTCTTAACCTATGGGTTGAGACCCCTTTGGGTGGATCTAATGACCCTTTTACAGGGGTAGACTAAGATCATCTGAAAACTCAGGTATTTCCATGACAGTTCATAACAGTAACAAAATTACAGTTAAGAATAGCAAGGAAAATAATTTTATGGTTGGGCGTCACCACAGCATGGGGAACTATGCTAAAGGGTCTTGGCATTAGAAAGGCTTAGGACCACTGCTTTAGGCAGAGTGGGGCATGGTGATCTTTCAGATTTGGCAGGCTTCCTCTCGTTACCTGTGGAGGAAACCAGGGTTAAGGGTGGCTGCAGGCCATGCAAGCAGTAGGTAGGAAAGATGTGGGCCTTGTGCTTGGTGATGATCATGGAGACAGAGGAGCAGAAACTGTATTTTAAGGGCTCTCTGAAAAGAAGAGCTGGCATTAGAAGAGCTGTCGCATTCTATTTGGGTAAGGTGACTGAAAGGTGGAGAGCCACACCCCTGTCCAATGCTATTCCCTCTGACAGTGGGTGTTCCTTCAGTCCTCAGAATAGCTGCTTTTTGTTGAAATGGTTTAGGCTACGAAATGAGGCATTAACTCATAGTAATAGACTTTGACAGAAACATAAATCAGAGCAGGTCACACAGAGGCAACAGAGCAAATGTGTTCAGACCTTCACTGCAAAGGTGAGTATTTTGTGGGGAAACTAGCCAGATCTTGTGACAATTCAGTGTCCCATAGGATCCCTGCAAATTCCATGGCAGAATGTATTTGTGCATCTCCATTGCCCTTCACATTCATCTATATGACCCCTTCTTATCTTCTATCCCATTAGAAATATGTTGAGAATTTTGGAATCACACTTGCTTATAATCTGCAGTAAGCTAAAGGGGCTGGGAATGGAGGCAAAGAAGGAACACAACTTGCTTCAAGGTGTGCTCCTCCCTTTTTAGTCCCATGTCCCTGGATCGACAACCACAGCAAGAGGTTTCTGATGCTGTGCACCTGCTGCTCATGGCTGCTTTGCAACATCCCCGACAGCCTCTCCGCTGGCAATGATCCCTGCAAAAGCCTGTGCTGATGGAGCGTGTGAGACTTCCTCAGATGTGCTGTGTTTCTGGAAGGCTGGAAAAGGCAAGTCTATGTTCGTAATATGGCTATGTAGTACGCCCCAGAGCTAAACTTTCTTCTTAATGGTGTGAAGTAGAGTAGCTCACAGCTACATGCTCAAATTCAATTTGCTCACATGCTGAGACACTCTTCCTTCTGTCTGGATCTCTTTTTGTTTGTTTTGTTTTTGTTTTTTTACCAGGCTCTGTGTAGCTTTAGCACCCCTCCCCCATTATCAGCTCACAATTGATCACTGTAGAGAATTTGGAGATTGTAGACAAATACTGAATGGGAGTAGACCAATAATAAAGATCTCATTATTCTGGTATCCAGAGGGAAAGTGTTCTGTGTTTTCCTTATTTCCTTCCTGGTGCTGCGTTTATTTTTTTTTTTTCTCTGTGTACCTTTTGTTTCTTTGCAGAACAGAGTTTACATCGTCTATGCATTTTTTTACCCTACATCTTCCCTCCTACCTCAGTCTCCACAGTCCTTTCCGTTACATTAAACACTCTTGGTGAGCTGCCTTTTACTCTCTAAGGGCACACAATCAGCAGGAACTACTCAGCGTTGCCGATACTGGAGCCATCAATCCAAACATGGTCATTTACCTCCGGGACCCTCCAGCCTGGCATCAGTAGAGACATTTTCATTTGTTCTATCTTCAGTGTTTTAGTTCTACAAGCTTTTCTTTTCTTGTGCCACCAGAATTCCCATAAGGTCTGTAGTAAGAAAGAAAGAAAGAAAGAAAGAAAGAGAGAGAGAGAGAGAGAGAGAGAGAGAGAGAAAGAGAGAGAGAGAGAGAGAGAGAGAGAGAGAGAGAGAGAGAGAGGGAGGGAGGGAGGGAGGGAGGGAGGGAGGGAGGGAGGGAGGAAGGAAGGAAGGAAGAAAGAAAGAAAGAAAGAAAGAAAGAAAGAAAGAAAGAAAGAAAGAAAGAAAGAAAGAAAGAAAAAAAGAAAGAAAGAAAGAAAGAAAGAAAGAAGAAAAGGTCTGCATTGTCAGAATGTAGTTCCATGTGTTTATATAATCTTCCATTTCGGCATCACGGAGATCCTGCCTGCCTTTTACAGACAAAGAGGCAACCACAAGGAGGACTCCATTTGGGTGAGGATATGTAAATCTCGAGTGAGTCTTCACATTTCAAACCATGGTGTCATTCTGTAGGAAAGTATTATGGGGCTGGGGAGAGAGCTCACTTGGTAAACTCTCCACACAAGCATGAGGTACTGAGTTCAGACCTCCTCACCTCTGGAAAGCCCAAGAATGGAGGCAAGCCCCTGTCCCCTCAGTCCTGAGAAGACAGAGACAGGAGGATTTCTGAGGCTTGGTGCTCACCAAGTGTAGTCACTTTGGCTAGCTTCAGGCTTAGTGAAACTCTGGCTCAGAAAAAGTGGAGCGTTATTGAGGAAGTCACCTAACAGTGACTTCTGGCCTGCAACTCCCCACCCCCACACACACACGGCATGTGTTTGCTCATCTCCACACATACAAAGAAAATATTGCTTGATCAGCTATCACATGTCAAGTGTGACACAGCCTTTGGTGGTCTTGTTATGATGATTTCAGAGGACTTGGATAAATTCATTCTTCACAAAGTTATTTACTGAGAACAGCTTAAGCCTCGAGGAACTTACAATTTAAAAAAAATTCCTCATCTGAAAAATTGGAACATTGATGAGAAACACCCCAAACTTCCTCTAATCTAGAATATTCTCTTGTTTATATATTGTGAGGTTTTTCTCTGAATCCCAGCCCAGAATCTCGGATATGAGCACTAGCTTTGAAATTAGGCCATTTGGATTTATATCTAAGACTCATTATTTACTTAGTCACTGGATGCAGGCATGTTCCTCATGATTCCTGCATATGGAGGTGGTAATAACACTTAGTTCTACTTTTTGGTGAATGTTAAATATAATAACTCATGTAATATTCCTGGCCTACTCCTTAGCACACCTTCAAAGTGCAAAGCCTTGTCTCATTCTAGGCTCATCTTATTCCTGCCCCTGGAAAAATGAACAGTCTCTATTGATAGATAGTCATTGCCTTTATGGCTTTATATATGTCTATATTGTATAAATGCTATTTAAGGCAAAAGGGGCTTATTTTGGCTCACAGTTCATAGTCTATCATGGTGAAGAGTCATGGTAGTCAGCACTTGTGACAGCTGGACATATGTATCTATAAACAAGTCCCAGGAAGCAAAGAATGGTCAGTACTGGTCCTCAGTATGCTCTCTCCTCTTTACACAGTCCAGGACCCAAGACTAGGAAATGGTGCTAACTACTTTTAGGGTAGGTCATCCCACCTCAATCATACTTATTAAGATCATCCTTCATAGGCATTCCTAGAGACTTATTTCCTAAGGGATTCTAGATTCTGTCAAGTTGATAATCAATATTAATTGTTGACAACACCATGGAGACCTATGTACGCAAAAGGAGATTATCTTTCTTTGCAATTTTGGGAGGCGGTAGGTATTATTTATTCCTCTTTAATATCAGAGAAAATAAAAGAGATTAAGCAACTGGTTCCCATGGAAACCAGCCCTGGTTAGATGCTATGCCATTTGTCCAGTTGCAACAGACAGGCAACCTGGACCACTAGCAATGTCTTCCATAATGCTTACAAGAATGGGTGGTGTGGAGGACAGAGCATCATGGGTTCTGTCGAATGTTCCTTCTGAGAATCACTGGCTCTAGTAAGGAATGCTGTCAGAGAGCAAGGGGAAAAGCCCACAATACCTCCTGGTGTACACTTTACAGTGCTTGGATGATACTATTACCATGGAGCTTGTATCCTAAGGTTTCCATCACTGAACCTATGCCAGCTGACTTATGGAGAAGGCACAGATTTTTGGGGGGCACAAAAATCAGAATATAATTTAGTTTTAAGAGTCATAAGCAATAAGTCCTATAACTAATTCTTTCCCACTGGGTTGGACTTCTCCTTTAGACAGTCAGTTCTACATACTTCCCAATTCCAGTTACTGGTGGTTTCAGCTTGAAGGAGCTCTTCAGGACAGGGATGATTGGAGGCTGGATGGGCGCCATTCTCTAGTGAGTTACTGAAGCGTTTCTAGTTCTGTGTGTTGAGTCACTGCTCACTGCCGGGAAGTTTCCTCTGTATATGTCCCTATACTGCAGCCTTTTGTTCAGGGAGTTCTCAGCTAGACTGTGGTGATGTGAAAGGAAGTGACTGGGCTTGTCTGGACCTGATGGAAGTTATAGGGTCCTCATCCATGATTTGGGATGGGAGAAAGTTTCTTTGAAGAGGAAAGGCTTTTATCCAATCATCTAGTCCTCCCATGTGCCATGCACTCACTTGACAAACATTTGTTGAGCTTGCTTCATGGCCAAGCTCAGGATACATGCTAGTAACTTAACAGCTAAAAGAAGGCCTTGCTGTAATGGATGGTGTATGAAATCTTAAAGAAATGCAAGAGAAACTCAAGGAGGGAGATGGGTAGAAGTATGGGGAGGAAAGAACGATATAACAGAGCAACAGAGGCAAAACCAACGAAACGCTCCAATTATTATGTACAGAGAGCCACAGTACTCATTCAGTACTCAAGACCTAACTAGCCAGGGTTCTCTCTCCACAGAAGGAATTTATCCATCCATAGGCACAACAGACTCATCTACCCCTTCAAAGCTGGTGAGGGACTTCGTGACTGCCTATAGGTATCCCTATATTTATACCAGTTATCAATACATAGTAGGTGGTCAAAAAAGTCTTGTTGAAACCTTTGGTGAATTAATGCTGGGCAGAGCAGAACACCGGTCTTTGAATATGTGATACAAATTTAAACTTTTACTGACAGTAGAGCAAAAACAATGTATTTAATAATTAATGAATGTCAGGAATGAACTCTGAATTAGAGCCGATCGCAGCCACATGGTTGACACCCTCTATTCATGTCTTATGTGGTAAATGCCAGCATAGATTTGCAGAATCCTGAGCTTATTTGTATGTCTGGAGCAGATGAAGGGATGAAGGGTGCTGTGCATAACTTTCAGCTCAGCTCTACCTGGCATTCATTCACTTAATAGCCCAACAAAAGTATCAGCCACATACATTGGATGATGAGCATTATTCTTAAACCTGTTGCTCAAGAATATGCAGACTACGAGAGAGACGGGGGGTGGGGTGGGGAGAGGGGGGCAGAGAGAGAGAGACAGAGAGAGAGAGACAGAGAGAATGAAACAGGGAGCCGATATGTTTTATTCATTGAGCATTTCCAGAGTACAGTGTGACAGATGCTGTGGGAGACTATGGCACATTTGGATTAATGAGGCATGGGCCTGTCTCTTGAGGGCCCTTCCCTGTGTGAAGTTTCCCTGGACCTCTTTCCCTGTTCAAATGAAACCTGTTGCTTCTGCTCCCCCCCCTCACCTCACCCCACGTTCTCATCTATGTTGAATTTCTTCAGTGATTCTGTTGACCTGTCTGTATTCTCCAGAACCAGTGTGCTTCTTTAGAGTAGGATTGCCATCTCATTCAGCTTAGAATCTCGTCCCTTGGAAAAGACTGGCAGCCTAGCAGAGGGCACAGACAAGGAACCAGCGTTGCACTGGTATCTCTCAGAGCCGTGTAGAATGGGCGTTGCACTATCAAGAGCAGAGAATGACGGCTTGCCTGGGAATGCAAACTGCAGATGCTTACACAAGAAAAAACTGGGACTGGGAGCTGATGCTGGCCTTGTCAGGAAACTGGAGGAAGTTTTAAAAAGTTCCCCGAGGAGTTTCTTTTGTCTATAGTGGCCTCCCTTCTTTCCTTATCCTGCAGGGCCAGAGCAAATGCTTGCGAGACTCTGCTGGTGGTAGCTTGCCAGATGTTGAGAGGGTTCTTATTCTTCATGATTTCTGGCAGCCCATTTTGCAGGTGGGGACCTTGAGGCCCAGCGAGAGGGAGATATGTAATGGCGGCAGAGCTGGCTGCAAATTGCTGAGTTTCACTTGCTGCCCTTAAACATAGCTGCCACTTTATTCCCTGTGTTCTCCTGCCAGCTGCAGATTTGGAGTTTCCTGCCAGCTCGGAGAGGATTTCCTTTTGGATGGTGTTGCTTCCTTATCTACCGCTGTTGTTGAAGAGGAGCCAGCTGGGGCTGTGGGTTTCCAAGATTCATCTAGATGGCAAGGCAGGACGAAGTTTCCTCTAACTTCAAAAGACACTCTCCCCCATCCAGTTTGCATTGAAATCAGACAATCCTACAGGAGTGAGACCAGGGAACTGAGGAGTACACATTGTAAAAAGACAGGGAAGGGAATGATGAGGTTAGGATGGCATTCACTGAAGGAATGGGGTCCATGGCTGTCCTTTCTTCAAATCTTCCCTTCTATTTGCATTGAACACTCCCCCCCACACACACACACAAAGAGAGAGGACACTATGTTGTTTCTGCTTTTGGTCTCAGCTTATTTGTTCTTGGAAAATAATTAATATGAAAATAAAAATGTAAAATGAATCACATAAGACCAATAAGAAAATAAGAAATTTAGCCTCTTCTTTGACATGAGTGTTTTATTGAACTAAGTGATATGGGCAAAGTTTTGGAGTCTAACCCAATTTTAACAACATCTTACTTTTGACTCTTGCCTTTTGTAGTCCCTTTCCAGTCCTCTTTGATCAAACAAGAGAAAACCACCATTAACTCATGATTTCCTACTTTCCAAGTCCTGTTTTAGACATGTGACAACTGTTAACCATTTCAAGTTTCACCACAACAGTCTGAGGAATATGCTATTACGATCATCACATTACAAACGACAAAGTAAAACCTCAGAGGAGTTAGCAGGCATGCCTGAGGAGTTCACAGCCAATGGTAGCAGACAGATCTAGAGTTGGCATAAAGTCATGATTTAAGGCTGACTTGATCTGAACAATACCCTCTTTCTTGTTCATTCTTTGGACCATGGCGGATAGTCCCATCATTTTAAAATCCTCAGCTATCATTGACAAGTTCAGTGCTATGATGCTTTTGTTTATACTGCACAAGAAAGAGATGTTTTGGGAGGCAAGGGCTGTTCTACTCCACAGAGGCTAATGCTGACGTTTCAATGGAAATTGACTGGCTCATTGAGTCATTGACCAAAGTCTTTACTGGAGAATTGAGGCAGGGTGATAGTCTCGCATGGAAACTCAGGGTTTCTCTGGGCAGTTTTGGTGCCTGTCCTGGATCTCGCTCTGCTGATCAGGCTGGCCTTGAACACACAGAGATTCTCCTGGCTCTGTCTCCCGAATGCTGGGATTAAAGGCATATGACAGCTCTGCCCGGCTAGAAATTGGGGTCCTGTTAGATGGAGGAATGGAGGGTTGTAGGAATGCTTTCTACTTAGGCAACCAAAAGTATTTAAAAGGTACAGATTTTTGAAAGAAATTTTTGGAAATAAATAACAAAAATAGAGGCTAAAGTAGCCATTTAGTTTGCATAGTGATACCTCACAAAGATTTATAAGTATAGCTAACTTGATGTGAATAAATTAAGTATCACTGTAGCAATATATTAGGATTTCCAGGTTGCAAAATATTTATAACATGGAGTCTCACAGTTTCTATCACTTGACATAGGATATATTGTCTCCATGACACACGATATAAAACAAGAAAAAAGACTTTGGGATCCAGGGGCTGTGGCTATAGTTTATTGATACAGTGCCTGCCTAACATAGGGAAGTGTTTGGGTTCAATACCCAGAAACAAACATCCTCCAACACACACACACACACACACACACACACACACACACACACACACTTTCATGCACACATATTCACACAACACACACTTAAACACCCATGGAGGTAACAGTATATTCACACTCGTACATGCACTCTCACAGACACTTGCAGCTACAGATTTACTCACAGACACACTCATAGACACACACACCACAATGACATATACAGAAATGCTCACAAATAAACAAAACAAAGCAATAAAGACAGGAAGCATATTAGTAAGAACTTGAGTTAAGGTCTTGGGGCTTCCTCAGTTATCTTTTCATTAACATAGTACAGCTGAAATACTAGACTTATTTTTCAACTAGTGTAGACATCTTGTGACTGGCAGATTATAGAATAGCCCAGAGTGGAAGCAGCCCATGCCTCCTCTTCCCAAGAAAGTTAAGGATGTGCTGAGATTAGTATCATCTGCTAAGTAAAAACAGATTGATTTTAGAGCATCTTGGAGTCCTGGATTCAAGACTCACTACCTTTGTGATCCCAGCAAGGTATTTGATGACTCTGAATTGGTTTTCCTGATCTTGTAAAAATCTACATGACATACTTCAAAATGACTAAATAGAATACAGAAGATTAAGACTGTATCATGGTGTCTGGTATACTATAGACATTTAGTGACATGTGATCTTTAAGGATTGATTGTCTTTGCCAGGTTGGATTGAGATAGTTCCTGGGGTAGGGTACTTTTAGAGTTAAAAGAGGCACACTTATAGATAAATGAGAAGTGGTTGGTTATTTGAAACAGTATTAATTTCTGTTATTCCGAGAGATATCCCACCCTTGATGGGTGGCAGGGGGACTCTTATTCATTGGTTAAGTGATTTGACCTTAAATAGGAAATGAGAAGGCTGGACACTCCATGTTTCCTCATTCAAATGCTGACTACAAGATCCTTAACCAGATAAAGATCCTAAGACTGAGTCTGACAAGATAATTGTACTTGTTGGAGAGGATTTGAATGAGTTGGACGTCCTGAACAGATGTGGGAGATCCTTAGTCTGAATGGCAGCCAGGTCACCTTCCTTAGAGACTTCATTGTTCTATCAGGATTTCTCCTTCCTACTTTTGGGGAAAAAGGCAGCCTGGAGAGCAATGATGACATGCACGTGTCTTAGCATTTACAGCTCACAGATAATGTTTTTATGTCAGCCTCTCCTGTGATGTGCTCCACAATGGAGTGAAGGAGAGATGTTGTCATTACCTTCTACATTTGTCATCCCTAGTTTTCAGATGTGAAAACCAGAGCTTAAGGGGGACAGAGTATTCTGTCTTAACACACAGCTAGGACGTGGTTCTAGTAGAACTCAAGCTAAGAACTTCTGAATTAAGAGTCCCTTTGTAAGAACATCTCTCTCACTGGCTAAGCACAGTAGTCACGTCTTCCTTCACTATCTTACTTGAATCCAAACGTTCTACTCTTAGACTAAGGGCCAAAGCCACCACAATGTAAATGTCCTGAGCTAAAATGCCTCCACTGAACCCTTTTCTGGAGCCATCTCCATCATCTGCGCCTTTTCCAGACATAGAAGACAGTTATCAAGTTTTCTTTACTGTTAGAATTAAAATTTTCTAACCCGCATGGAACAAGAGGGCAGGGTGGGTGGTTGATGACTTCTCTGTGTAGAGGTTATGAAAATGGAAAATGACCATTTCAGGTGTAGACGATAACTTGAAAAAAAATTTTTGGTTTAGGAGAAAGCTAATTATACATCCATACATGGTATATTTTCTCCTCTCCAGCATGTGTGTGTGTGCACATGCACAAATGCTAATTATGATCCAATGAATCCTCTAAAAAGGATAGTTAATTGGTTCTAAAAACACTTCCATTAAAAAATGTCTGGGATTCTGTGGAGTGCACAGGAAGCAATGACTATGATTGCTCAGTTGAATAGTCAACCTTTATTTCAGTGCACTAGGCATTATAGCACCACAAAAGACAAGGAAGTCAAGTTCTATCTAATATAAACAAAATTAGTAAATACTTTACTTATTTGCTATTGTCTAGAGAGCAGGAGAGTAAGAGAACTTTTCCATAAGAAAGTAGCTTAAAAGTATGTTAGTTAATGTTCTGTAGCTGTGGCCACAGTACTGTTTAGAACATCTTAAAGTGGGGAATGATTTAGATTGTTGATGGTTTTAGAGGATGTAGTCCATACTGGATTGACATTATTCATTTGAGCAGAACATCATGGGATTGGGAGTCTATGGAGGAGGCTCTTCCCTTTATGGTAGTCAGGAATCAGAGAGGTAGAGGATGACCAGGTCTAGCTAAAGTCACATCACCGGTGACTTCTTTTCTGCAGCTCAGCTTCACCTCCCAGTTTTCACCACCTCAGAAAGTACTTCTGCTTACTAAGACCCAAAACTCAACACATAAACTTGTGGGAGGAGACTTTGTATTTAAACTATACAAAACCTTTAAAGTTTGACTTCTGTTCAAGTAAATTGAGGTTGCCATATACAGTGTGGCAATAAAACATACAATGGTTGAGTTTGACCTCCATGAGTACATAACACCTGGGAACCAAGACAAACTTTAATAGAGAAATTGGAGATAGGCTGCCTCTCCATTTGTACTCAGCTATCAAATTATTGAGATTCATTAATTGAACAATTTCTTATTTGCACAAGTTTTATTCTAGACCATAGTAGTTTGATTTGAATAAGGGAGGGAGAACAAGATGATATGGAAATTTATCTTAATAGCACTCCAAGCCAGACATGTATAAGGTAACATGGATGCATGCCAAACACACCCACTTCTTCCATGGCCCCAACTGAAGCTGCCACTGTTGCTTCCCGGGTCAACTTCCTGCCTTCAGATCTGTCCTTCATTCTTTCTGTGTATGTAGGATGACTTTTCCAACACAAATTTGTACGCCAGATCCTCCTATGGCTGGAAGATGTTCTAGGTTCCACATTGCCCTTTAAATAAAGATCAGAGTCCTGTACAAGTCCATGCCACCCTGCTTATCTCTCCTGTCTTATATTGTTTTTGTTCACTTCTGTCTCATGATTGCTTTTCCTACAGTTTCTTAAATGTCTTGCCGCATTTTGCTTCCAAAATTTTGCATGCTGCTCAGGATGTTCAAGCTATGTCTACTACTGCTGACAGTACTTGTCAGTTTGTGTATTGGGAAAGTAGCTGAGGTTACATGGAGACAAGCTCAGGAGTTTCAATAGAGGAACTTTCTCAGTTACTACTTTTAAGGGTAAAGGGGAACTCCATTGAAGATTACACAAGGATGGAAATTGAAAACTGCAAGTGCTCCTGGCAAAGGAGAAGCATTCCACCAATATCCTCTGTCTCTCCATGCTTCTTTTAGCTTTCATTTCTCTGCCCCTTCCTTTGACTTCTCTTTGATTCTGTTTCTAGTTAGATGGATGCTACAAGGTAGAAAAGATCTCCTACAATCACTTCTTAGTTACTGGGGCTACAGTGAGGGTTGTTTTTATTAGCCTTGTTTCATCTACGTGACTGGCTACCTGTGGAATCAACGTACTTGAATACCAGGAATTGGGAAGGGGAGTGGGATCATTCCCCAAACTCTAAATCAAGTGCTTATAGCCTATTTAAAGGAAAGCATGCTTACCAGTGAAAAGAAATGCATGCAGGTCCTTAATAGAACCTACTTTTAGTCATAGATTGATAGTGAGGAATACGAGAGATGTGAAAACATTACAAAAGATATATTGCACATTTGAATAGCTTTTATAAAATGGGATATAATTTTTTGTTCAAGTAAATGCTTTTAATATTAAATAAAAAAGTCAACCAAGTATTGATGGTAATGGAGTCCTACTATGGGACAAATGTGAACTCTGTAGCACTTTGATTTTTTTTTTTTGTAAATCTAAAACTGTTTTAAGATTCAGGCTGCAAATATGAAATATGTCTTATCATATATAGTCAATACATTCTTATAGCTCAAAGTTGTATTACACTGCCCTCAGAGAAAATAGACAAAGTTATACACCTCAATGGGGCAGAAAGAGAGAACAGCTCCTCTTTTGGTGGTAACAAACACACTTATAGCAAATTCTTTTTTTTTTTTTTTCAGAAGTGTGTTAGAAATGGAAAGAACTATTAAGATGAAGTTAGGCATTAAAGATGTCTCTTTTCACTATGTACTTCCATCCATGTTGTAGTTAGAGCCAGGATTTAAGTCATGCTTTAGTTTTATTTTTATATAATTTTACTCATGTATCCATCCATCATGTAATATTTCCTACAATAGTATCACTTTATTCCACAGACTAATGAAATATGAGTGCAAAAACAGAGTTGATGCTTCTGTGAAGTCTAAGCTAAAGTGTAAAAAGACTTGATGAAGACAGCTTGCTAACAAATTCAATATGGGAAATCATTGGAAAGAGAAAGCCAAATGACCAAGAAAACATCTGAGGTGGAAACCAGGGTCTGCACTGAGATTCACCCTCCTGGGTGTTAAGAGATTGCTCCACTTCAGTGAGTCCTTTAGGCAGGGTCAGTTGTGTCTGTTTCACACAAGAGATAGTTAAACTCTGAACACTTGATCCATAACCAAATCCATAACCCTGAAACTTCAATGAAAAGATTGATAATTGCATAACCACTTACGTGTTTTGAAGCAAAGTACAATGTTTGCCCATTTAAACTTTTTCAATTAATGAACCAACTTTAAAATCCATTCATATTGAGTAAAAAAGTTTCTATCATGTTGGATAATTGTAGTAAATAAAAAGACTGAGTTGTTGAGTTTTTTTTTTCTTGTTTGAAAATGCTCTTCAACAGCTGATGAATTTTCCATATTGCAAATAACCTCAAGGATCAATGTGTTACATTTGATGGTATAAATCAGAGACCTGGAGACATATACAAATCCTTGTCTTGTAGTTCTTGGTTCTTTATACTTTATATTGATTTTGTTCATATTTTTTTCTCTAACCTTGTCATTGGATGTGTATTTTTTCCCTCACAAACAGGTTAGGTAAAATGAAAAAAAGTAACTTATTTAAGCTGAAGTATGTTACAGAGTTGTGAAATCTCATAAAAGTCCAGTGCTGTTAGGTTTTTGGAAGCTTCCTCATAGAGGTTTGGTTCTAGGTATGAGCCACTTTGTCTAGGACTTGCTCATTACTGTTTTTTGACTCTGAAGATCACCCATGATGGTTTGTCTTAGGTCACTCTCCCTGCTTCTGGGAAAGAATCACAGAGGCTCTTTCATTCTTTTTCCAGCTACTGATGAGAGGCCCTGAGATAGTGTTGACATCTTTGAAGATACATCTTCATTTGCTTCTGTTGAAACAGCAGCAACTTAATAAGAATCTTTCTTATGAGTGTGGTGCTTACTTGGTTTACAAGTCTTCTCACATACATTATTTTACTCTAGCCTCATAATGAACCCTTTACATAATTTTTATAGTTGAGAAAACTGAAAATCAAAGAATGGAGTGGGCTGGAGAGAAGGCTCAGCAGTTAAGAGCGGTTGTTGTACAATCATGAAGACCAGAGTTCAAATCCCAGTATCCACATAATAAGCCCAGCAATGCCCAACTGTCTGTATCTCCAGTTCTGAATGATATGACACTCCTTATGGTCTGTGTGCACAGACCTGATCACCTGATGTTTGTTGTTTTTAATCTAAGAATGAGTGTGTGTGTGTGTGTGTGTGTGTGTGTGTGTGTGTATGTGTGTGTATATGTGTGGGGGTGTGCACGCTCCCACACACATGTGGAGACCAGAGAAGTATATTGGTCGTCTTCCTCTACAGCTTTCTGCCTTATTGCCTTGAGACAACTCTCTCATCAAACCAAAAAGCCAGAAGCTTACCATTTTTGGCTACGCTGACTGGCTAGAAAGCTTCTAGGAAACACTGTACCTGCCCTAAAGTATTGGGAGTACAGACATTTATGGCCATGCTCAGCTTTTCTTAGGTGTTGGGGATTCAAAATCAAGTCCTCATGCACACACCTACAGAGACATCTCCTGAGGCCTCTTATTTGATATTTGGATGAACAA
The DNA here is from genome assembly GCF_004664715.2 of Peromyscus leucopus. Classification (NCBI taxonomy): domain Eukaryota; kingdom Metazoa; phylum Chordata; class Mammalia; order Rodentia; family Cricetidae; genus Peromyscus; species Peromyscus leucopus. Next base: position 2,188,093 of record NC_051084.1, on the reverse strand, counting down.
CTTCCTGAATGAAGCACAGACATAAAGCTGTTAAGATTGACCTGTCCCTTTCAGATTGCTCATGTCTCACAATACTTGTATTAATTTTTATGAATCTAATGAACAAACAGTCCATTAGTCATTAATTATATGGTGGCAATTTCTTAAAAATAGATTTACATTACTAAAAGTCAGAGCCTCATTCTGGGAAAGTTTGGGGATTGAGATTTGACAACGACAACAAAAAATGTTCACACATTCCTGCTTGGAACTTTCCACACATGGCTTTCACATGCATCTCACATAGCATGAAAACCACAGAGCAGCAGAACTATCCACTTTAGCACACTGCCATTGTTTAATTGCACAATTATCAGTGAGCAATACAGTGGTGTGAACATGCGCTCTCAATGATTGCCACCATTTCCCATGGAGTGAGCATGTATTTATTTACCACATTATTACTGCAAAGAAGTGTGTGATTTTGCTGGTAGCTATGTAATTAACTTGTATCTCCCTCTATTATTTTAGCTTGAACCGTATCTGGTGACTTTCAAAGAGCTCTTAGGAGCAATGCAGCACACCCTTTTGAATTCTACTGAAAAGAATGTGTACACAGTGAACAAATTCATAGTCATTTTAAAGATAATTATGGATGTTAATTTCAGTTTAATTCTTATCTTTTCCCTAAACAGCAAACAACCCTTCTTGCATGTAAGGTTTCTCCTGATCACATTACCATCTTTATTCAAATATTTGATTTCTTCAGCATCAGCAAAGCAGTACTATTCTAAATGTCAGAGACTCTGAAGATTACGATACAGGTTTATGAATATGTGACATTCAAAGACTGCCTGGAATGGAACTCTTTCTTGCACCTATCCCCCCATTAAGATCTTTACTTGTCTAAGTGACTAAAACATTTCCGTTTTCTTCTGTTTTGTACATTTATTGTAATATCACCCCACCTCAATAAACACTGGAAAAGAGAGAAAGTGTTTCAGTTCTTATTCTGTAGTATTAACTCAATATGCATTGCAAGTTGAATATTTCAGTACTTTTTCCTGTACACTTGTGATCAGTGAAGTACAGTAGTATCCACAGTTGGCAGACAATGTAAACTTTCCTAATTTAAGGCTGTGACATTTTCTCCTGTTCTCTAACACGGCCATATGAGTACCTTCAGAAATAAACAGAGAATACATCTCCATAATCCTTCACATCAGCATCCAAAAAGCTTTGGAAATTAAATCTAAATCAAGGAAGCAAGCCCTGAGATGTGGAGAAAAGAAGGAAGATTGGTGTGAGACTGGAATCATTTAGTGAATGTCATAGCAGCAAGGTCCAAGGCATCTCTTATTCTTTTCTTGTTCTCATAAATCACAGACCAAATAGAAGCAGCCAGCAACCTTGCAAATGAAAATACATGTAGAAAAGAGACAGCAAATCTCAAGAGAAAATGTCTCTTTCCAGCCAGAAGCTCAGACAAGGGCAGCTTAGCAAGAGAGGGAACTTTCAGCTCTCATTTGTCAAGTACCACAGACAAAACCATAGCCTCACCACATCTTATCAGTTCATGCCATGGGGAACCTGGATGCCCACTGTCACTAATGTATAGGAAAAGCCCCAACTCCCTTGCTTAGATTATATTAGAGAAAGTAGCACAGTGGGATTTTCATCTTCCTTTGCAGCAATTATATCAACTTGTTCACATTTCCCATTGCCTCCCATCTCACCATCCACTGCCAGCCAAGATGGTATCAGTGGAGGATCTGGGTGGACGTTGTACACCCACACATCCAGGAGTAATGAGGCTCTCTACTTCCTTGTATAGATAGGAACTAGAAGAGATGTCTGGATTTCAACCTCTGCCAAGTTGTTATGGGATGGTGTTCTTCTGTTCATGTTCGTTTGATAAGAAACGAAAGATGCTAACATGGAAAATTTAATGTCACACTCGCAGACGCTCAAAGAAGTGAAGAAGTCACTCATTCTATGAAGAATCAGGAAAATGTTGAATAGAAAATTTCAGTCAACAGACACAGGCACATCCATGACAGGGATGTTAAGTATTGTCTGGCAATAATGTTCAAGTTCTCATTTAAAAAAAAATATTTCTGTGACCAATTAAAACAATTATAAAAAAGGAAACAATAAAGTGAAAACACTTTGGAAAAATGTACAAAAAAGCTAATTAGAAAATAAACCAATAAATTAAAATAAGTAACTCCTTGGATACTCTCAACAGCAGAGTAAAATTCCCTGAAACTTAAGGTTCAGCAATGGAAATGTCTCAGTTTGAAAAAAAATAAGGAAAAAGATTGCATGAAGGAAAGTATCAGTAGAGAACAACCTCAGAATGAGAGTGTGGTGATGGGCTAGGAAACTGGAATGGGCACCCTGCAAGGAGGGAAGGAGCTGTAGAGGAAGAAGGAGGGAAGGAGCTGTAGAGGAAAGGGAAGGGAAGGAGCTGTAGAGGAAGAAGGAGCTGTTGAGGAAAGGGAAGGGAAGGCGCTATCCAGCAAGGGTGGGAGAGCAATAGTACACAAAAGACATGAAAGTGAAAAAGAGGTTATGGGGGTGGGAGGAACAGTAAGAGGATCAAGAGGATGGAAGAAAGAGTAGGATAAGCACATCAATAAAACCAAATTTTTCTCAAAAATGTATACCAAAGCCTAATGTTGGGCATGGTCATTCAACCTGGAGTCTCAGTGACTTACATGTAAGAGTCATGCAAAGATCCAACACTGATATCATGAAAGTCCCAGAAGGAGAGAAAAAGCAGGTGGCACTAAAAGTTGTTTGAAGAAATAACCACTAAGTTTTGCAAATTTTACCAAAGACACCAACCCATAAATTCTACATATTCAGAAGCCTTAACTATGATGAGTTCTGAGACATCTATAGCAGATTATCACAAGACCGTATGGCTTAAATATATAATAATCGAAACTCGGAAAACTAAGTCAGTAGGACAGGAAAATGACACAAATAATAGCACATTTCTCATCAGAAACTATATAGGCTGTGAGTAACAGTAACTTTTACCAATTTAAAGAAGAATGAAAACATTATTTGAGAGTTCTCTATCCATAGAAAATACCCTTCTTGAATGAAAATGAAATAAAGATACTTTCAGAGGAAGAGAAACTCAATGAATCTATCAAGAAAAGAAGTTCCCAAAATGTAGTTCTTTAACAGGAAGTAAATGACTGAAAAGAATTATTAGGTACAAGGGAAGAAGGGTAGACAGTAGGAAGAATAAAAATGTCTAATAAAAAATTACAAAATTGTCTGTATTAACTGCTTTTTTTTTTTGTTGCTGTGATGAAACCCAGTGACCCAAAGCAGTGTGTTTATCTCATCTTATGGTCCCCGAGGGATAAGAGTTCACCACGGTGGGAGACATGGCAGCAAGAAGCTCATACTGGTGATAGGAACAGGACACTGAAAGATTGCATCTCAACCACAAGCTGAAGGCAGAGAGAGAATTGGAAGTAAGAGCGAGGCTGAACAATCTCAAGGCTTACCTCCAGTGACGTATTTCCTCCAGAATGGCTCTGCATCCTGAACCTCCCCAAATAGTGCCACCAACTGGGAATGAAGTGTTCAAATATATGAGCCTATCGAGGACATTCTCATTCAAATCACCACACATCCTGATTTGCTTATTAGAATATGTCAAAGCAGAAAATATTTAAAGCGTTGTTATTTGTAAAAGAAAGTAAGGGGATGGAGTGACCCTGAAGAAGGAAATCAGCAAGAGGCTATTTGTGGTAGCTTGCACATGTTCCTATATGAATCCACATATGCGGCAAAACGGCACAGGTTCACACTTACATCATACCTCTGTCAGTAGTAATTTTGGCATTTGCTTGGTTAAAATACCATTTGGTGAAACTAAATGAAGGATATAGGAAACATTCTTCAAATATACTACTCAGATAATTAATCCTTGTAAGATTTATAGCTATAAATATTTTAAAATTTTAAAAATGCAGAATAGGAAAATGAATCTGAATTCACATAGAAAAGAAATGCCTTTACATCAATATTTATTGGGATACTATTCACAAGCTACAAATTATCAAATTAGCCTTGATATCTATTGATAGAAGGATAAAGAAAATGTGGTATGTCTGTAATTTTCCTCCCTGTTGGCTAGCTTTGTTGTTCCTAGATGGTATGATGCAAGCTGATGGGTGGGAATTGTCAACAGTGTTACTTAGCTGTGGACCCTGTGTGTGACAATACTGTCCAGCCAGGTAAGAGGCACCTATTTGTGCAATAGTAACAAGTCTGTTATGGGGGCAACTGAACACTTTTTGATTGGATTTTATCTGAGACCTATTCCAGAGGACGGAATTCATATCTAGATGTGGCTGGCAAGGTCATAGCTTTAGTGGGGATGTTACTGTTCTTTTGTTAAATGAACACTATGTGCCTACCAAGTTGTCTTGTAAGTCATTATTTTTAGGTCTATAAAACAGTGCTGCTGTCAACTTTAGCTAGACAAGTTTCCTTTTGCATGAGACAACAGCCACTGCAGAGACTCAACCGGAGAAAGGATGAGGAAAAAGTGACTATTGGATGATCAGTACTAAGTGGAGTATGAACTTGACTTTCTCCAAGGTTCAGGGACTATTACAAAAGGAGTCAGGGGAGAGAAGACCTAAGAGTGAGAGGAAGCTGGAATAGGGAAGTGGGGTGGGATGGAACTGTGCCTATTGAGCCTGACATGGCTGGCTATTGTACTCTTAAACTCAGCACAGCTGTGATTAACTGCACAGAATCTGCACAGATTTTTGGGATCACCAGCATCCTGTTGTGGAATGGAGAGGTGTTTAGGAGCCCCTACCTCTTCATGAAATGAAACTTCAATACAGCTTACAGTTGATGATGGAGGGAAAGATATTTTCTACAGTGCTGTAGCCACTGGTAGGTTGTCAATAATTCTGTAAGCAAACTCTAATCCATGCTCCTATAGGCAAGTCTAATGAAACATATTGGGTCATTTAAAAAGACAGGGAAATAGAAGGAACTGTATATGGGGAAAGGAAACCAGTCAGCAGGAGAGGGAAAGGGGCAGAGAGGGTAACAGGGTGAACATGATAGACATACATTATGTTCACATACAAAAGTGTCACAATGCAACCCATTATTAAGTATAATTATTATGTACTAATAAAAACAAGATGAAGGAAAAATGCATTGCCAAGGTAAAACCACATTCTACAAAATGGTTGCTGCCAGAGGAACAAGAATGGGCTCAAGAAATTAGCATGGGGGCACATGGAAGTTGGAAAAACTTTGAAAAATACTTTGTATCTTAGGAGGGAAGTGCTGGTGTTTGTTGCATTGCTGTTGCTACATTTTTATGTTCAAATACTTGGTGATTTAAAAAGAAGCAGAAATGAACTTGAGTATTGCTACACTGCCACTATTGGTTCTGCAGAGATAAAAATGTATCTGTCATTTATTTGCCTTAATCAATTTCTAGTCATTTGAAAAGAAAAAAAAATGTGTACCTGTTCACAAGAAAGCATTATTAAACCATAAGGATGAATTAAATCATGACATTTGCAGGGAAGTAGATGGAATTGTATATTATCACACTAAACAAAATAAGCAAGACTCAGAAAGGCAAATATTACAAGTATTGCTATATGTGTGATATCTAGAAACACACACACACACACACACACACACACACACACACATCCCTTGAAAGTATAAAGGAGACCAATAAGATGGAGAAATGTCCAAAGAAAATAATGGAGGGTAGATCTGCACAAAGAACAGACGTGCCTGAAAATGTCACAAAAACCCATTGTTCTGTACCATACATATAAGCCTATGCTTTTTTTTTTTTTTTTTTTTTTTTTGTCAACTTGACACCATAAAGAGACACCTGGGAAGAGGGAACCTCAGTTTAGGAGTTTCCTCTATCAGAATGGTCTGTGGACATACCTGTGGGAACACTTTCCTGATTGTTAATTGATACACAAGTGTACAGCGCACTCTTGGCAGTGCCAGCCCTGGGCAAGTGGGCCTGGTTTGTATAAGATATTTGATTATTAATCCAGAAGTGAGCTGATAAGCGATGTTCTCTGTGGTGTGGTCTTTGAGTTCCTGCCTCTTGTTCCCTGTCTTGGGTTCCTACCTTAGCTTCCCTCTACGATGGAGATGAGGACAGAGATGATGGATTGTCACCCGTAAACTGAAATACACCCTTGCCCTCCAAGTTGCTTTGAGTCATGGTGCTTATCACAGCACCAGAAAGCCAACTATAACAATGTGACAAGCAGAAAAATTATATATTTGGATAATGATTAAATAAAAAATTCAGCAGCATCTCTGATGGCTTTCATAAGCACCATGATGAGTAAAGAAGACACATACATAAAGTTATATGCTATCTGACTGTACTTTAAAGGCAAAACATAGGGAAGGGACAATATATTTCTGGGATAGGAAGGTACATTTACTACTTCAAGAAAATTTTGAGGTGATGTAAATGTTTATCTTGATGGTGGTAGTTATACAACTATTTAAAGTGTTTTAAAACTCTGTATTATGCCTCTATATACCCAGTTTAATAAAGTGAAAAGATCTCTCCATATCCAAAATAGTTGAATGTTTATGTTGTTTTTCCATTTGTACCATTTAAAAACAATCTGCTCACAAATACCTTTGAGCAAACAAAATTGTTTCCAGGGTCTCTGTGTTAGGTCTGTGATGACACTCCCCAGAAACTATATTCCTAGGTGCATGGAGAAGAACAGATAAACGTTATGGACATTTCATAGCCACAGAGACATCATTTCTAATAACTTCCTAGTTGTATGTTTTCCTTTAGCCATTTTATCATGATACTGAGGATTTAGAAGTTCTCTTCTTCCTTCCCTACACCAGTGTGGGCAACAGGATTTTGATAACTACTGTCAGTTGGCACCCCATGGTTCAGAGAGTCTTCTTGATAATTGAAGGGTTTGCATAGACTTGCGACTCTGTAATTACGGTCTATAGGATTAGTTGAGCAGAACTGAACCCACGCTATTTACAGTTCACTAAGCATTCCCTTCAGCATCCACATATGTATGGCAAGCTATAAATACTATTCACTTATAACAAGAATGTGGTTCTGGTAATTACCAACAATTTTATTCACCAGAATGTTGGTGACATCTGTGGATAGGAGAATTAGAATATGTCCCTCATTCTTTCACTTTTCTCCTCCTCCTCCTGTTCCTTTCCTGCTCCTCCTCTTCTTCTTCTCCCTCCTCCTCCTCTCCTCACTCTCTTTCTCTCCTTTGTCTTTTGGATTTTTCCCATTGTCTTCTGGTCCACCGCTATTGTTTTCTACCTGTATTGCATTGATCTTCAATTTGGAGGTAGGTTAATTTCACTAGATTAACTCTCAGTCACAAATTGGATTTCATCTAACCCAAGATGCTCAAAATACACATTTTAGCCTCTGGAGCCTTCATCTATACGTTTTCTAAATTGCATGAGTATTATTATTATTATTATTATTATTATTATTATTGTAATTTGATGTTTGGTATCCATAAAATACTTTACCCCAAGATTGAGCTTTCTCTATTTTTTATGGAACTATGCCTATTTTGATCATCCATTTTTAAGTCCTTTATCCTGGAACTAAAATGATGGGACATATTTCGTAGCCTCTCTTGGCTTTTGGCTTGTGTGCACAATTTCTAGGTAAGTATCACTACAAACAAGACAGGATGAATACAAAACCATTGATTTGTTCTGACTTCCTTTCCACTCTTAAAGCATGGATATGTTTGATTTAGTTCACTTGTTTAATTTTCAGATTGCTCTTAGGAGGAAACTCTAACACTAACAGTTTACATGTATGCAACATGGTATCAAAGCCTTCCACATCAGAACTGCTCCAGAGAACTAGTCCCTAGACAAAATGGTGGCAGCACTGAAGAACTGGCTAGTTAAGTGTCACCTATGTTTGCAGCAGCCTTCTGCTTTTTTTTTTAACTGCTCTGTGCTGAGTTTGAACTTGAATTCCTTCCTTTCCTTCTTGGTTGCTGTCTGTTGAGTGCCAGCTCTGTCCTAGGATTTGGAGTGTTTCTCTGAGTAAGTAAGCATGCAGACGGAGAACAAATCGTAAACATGAATTAGTGACGTTGTATGTGAGAGGTAAGCGCTATAGAAAGACACCAAGAGGCCAGGGAGTATAACAAGTGCCAGGAGCCCAGCAATGGGGCCACAGAAACTTGTAGTGAGAAGTTAAGACAGACCTTATAGACAAGAGATATCATAACAAAATATTGCTGTCAATCTAAAGAGTGTTCTGGGAATAGAGAGTAGAGACTGAAGATGGAGTGTGAATTGTTCATGAATTGAGGTTCAGTGACAAGGGATGTAGCAGAAAGAGGTACAGTAAGATAATGGGGGATCTAGGCTCTGTAGGGCACCATTGGACTAGAATTCAGGGTATCTGCTACAGAACATAAGCCGGCTTTTGCCAGCTGCTTTATTCAATAGGCTTTGTAAGAAAATCATTGTTAAATCAGTTAGTGTGGATTTCACTAGCCGATTCTTGATGCACAGATACATTGGAAACACCCAATCTTGTTTCTAGCAAGACTGGGGAATAATTCAAAAACTGTTCAATCATCCCCTGTAAATATGAATTAAACATTTACAGTTGTATTAAATATTCGGAAGATAGGAACCAAAACAGTCTATCAAGTAATTGTACATATTTGTGCATTTACAAAATGCATATTCATGAGAACTATGTAAATATATATTTAGTAATTTCCTCTCTCGTTTGAAGAGCCACGTCTGATCTACAGATGGCAACTTTCTTGCATTTAATTATGAGAGCAGCACAATAATTCATTCTGAAATTGTCCTCAGAGAAAGACCTTTGTCTGGCACTTGCTATGAGTTCACTGATCTTTGTACTGAGGAAAAAGATTCTGGACCATTTCTATCCTTGCAGGAAGCATATGGAGAAGAAATGATAGTTATTTTCTGGAAAAGCATTCCTTTCCTCTAGTCTTATTACCTATAGAAGTGGTTTCCATCCTGTTTGCCACCAAGAGTCACAAAAGAAAAATTGAAGTGGACGCATGTCTAGATTTTATGTGGCTCTGACATTCTAGACACACTGTCACCCTTCTTTTCCCATTAAAAAGGCATACTGGGCTGGGCGGTGGTGGCACATGCCTTTAATCCCAACACTCAGGAGGCAGAGCCAGGTGGATCTCTGTGAGTTTGAGGCCAGCCTGGTCTGTAGAGTGAAATCCAGGACAGGCACCAAAATTACACAGAGAAACCCTGTCTCGAAAAACCTAAAATAAAATAAAATAAAATAAAAATAAAGGTTTACTGGGTCAGCTGTGGTAGCATATACATCTGATTTGAAACCTGGAATGTAAAGGCATGAAGATTGCTTCAAGTTCAAGGCTAGTCTAGTCTGCATAGTGAGTTCTGGGTCAACCAAGGCTACAGAATAAAGCCCTTATTTTTTTTTAAATGCACGTTGGAATTCCAGGGATTGAGAATAATGATATTTTGGGTTTATATTTAATTTGGTCTAATTTATTCAAAAATATGTTCAACTTCATATGCCATCTACTATTAGTAACGTGGCTGGCAACCTCTCATAGCCACTCATGTTAACTCTACTGGGTCCTGTCATATCGAGGGACTCTCTGAATAAGGAATGAGGAGAGAAAATGCTTTCTAATTCATGGGATCTTACAGATATCAGGGTTGCTCAAGAGAGCAACTATTTCCACTGATTGTAAATATCTGATCATGTCCGTTAACTCATTCACTTAGAACTGATGTATGTGAGACCCAAATATAGGAAGGCATTGGCAACATCACCTGTCTTCCCACATGCTCCACTGTTCAAGTTTGAAGAAACTAATTAATTAGCTAGACTGGCATTTGGGTGAGTCTGGAATTTGCGATGGTTCTGGAAACAGACTGGGCACGGCCACTACTGTTTAGATTCCTTCTTTGTATGACTAGGAGATTTTGACTTTGCATCAAGGAAGGACTTCTGGTCTTGGAAGTTGATGCAGTTAATCAGCTTGAGGTGGGCTTTGTCATCTCATCTAGTCACTGTAAAAACAACTCCTCAATATAACTTACAAGGCTCTTTGGGATCTGTCTCTCCAGATCTCTGGCTTTAACTGGGCCCCTTCATTCATCTGTGCTGCACCTCTCTGACCAACTTGATGCTCTTGAACTACACTAGGCTCTCTGCAGAGCAGCTAGTCCTTGTGCCCACAGTATTGTGTATTGCCCTAGTCATAGATAGCAGTGCTGTTCACTGACATGGTCCAGTTTTTTACTAAAAAATGCCCTTCTCAGTAGAATCTTACATAGTCATCTTACTCAAGACCTCAACTACCTTCCCAACATTTCAATTCACCTCCCTTGATTTTTTCTTCCAACTCCCCCCATTGCCCTCCAACAGCACCTTTTACTTATTCATCTTGTTTACTGTCTAGCTGCCCAACAAGAAGTACATTCCACAAGGGCAGGGGTGTTATCTGCTCCGTTCACTGCTATATCATTGGCATCTTGAACAGTCCCAGCTACAGAGTAGGATTCAATAAATATTTACAGTATAGATGAATGCCTGCACACTGAAAAACAAAAATAAAGACCTTCATACTGATGATTTGAGAACACAAATCTTTTGAGAAGCAATCATGTAATGAGGAAAGATGAGAGGGAGACAGAGTATGTGTACACCGGAGGCTGTGCTGACAGATTTTTCTAAAATCATCCCAGGTCCCACTTCTAGATTTTCATAGTGAAACCCGGGTTTCACTATGGTCAGTTCCTAACCCCCACCCTGTCCTTCATTTTGAGCCACCTTATATGGATTCATTTTTATTACTACCAAAAAAATCTATGCAAAAAAGACTAGAGTCAAACTAGGTGATGCTAATTATTTTCTCCTCGACACACAGGGTGCCTTGGAGAATGGGATTCCCACGCAGCAAACAGCTTTGTGGGTTTTCTTTCCTGCTTCCTCTCTGATAACTAGGTCACAGACAACTGGTGTTTCCCATGTGGCAAATGGAGCACGAGTATGCATAGAAATCGCCGCCTCTTCTTCCTTTGCTTTTCAAGCATTGCTGAATGCCTCCTAAGGATTTCGTCTGCTTGGAGATCTGCTAATGTTTCCACTCTCGTGGAAGGTAGTGGCGCCAGGGGCTGATGCATGCTCTGACTACTGACGCGAAACACGCTTTGATGAATTAGCGCAAGATGGCCAGCCATTTACTTTAAATTTTACCCTTGATTCTTCCTCCAGCAAACAATTAAGGAGCAGCAGTGGCTTCCTGCAGGGGAGACCAATGCCTTCTGTCCTCTGTGGAAACATCTTGGCATTCTTCCAAATGATGAATGGCATGGACCGAGAGCACCAATTTCCCTCAGCTTCCCAACACCCGAATAAATAAACATATAAACACGTGAGGCAAATTCAAAGCACAAACAAGGAAACCCATGTAGATTACCAGCGAGCCCTGTGCCTCAACAAGGAGGCTGGAGAACATATCCTTGACCTTAGTAATATGAGGAGCCAGGGAGCAAAGAGAGGCCGCATGAATAAGTGGGCCCAGTGACAAGACACATGTCCTCCTCCCTGGGTGAGTAGCCGCATCCAACCTCAAAAGCTCCCGAGTAAGAGGAAAATGTCTCTTTAACAGCATTAAGGGACAATTTATTATGTGCATCCTTCCAGGGAAGCACAAAGCCAGTGCAGCCCACTGCATTTGCATTATTTCCAGACAACAGCGGAGCAGAAAGGGACACTGATTTATTCCAGAGCAAGCACAGGTGAATTTAATGTCTGTTGGGGCCGAGCCAACAGACTCGGTGGGGTTTCGGAATGACCTACCAGCTTCTTGGGTTGAATTCCATTTCCCCAAACCCGCCTTTCCCACTCACAATCACCAACGCACTTGCAAGCAGAGGGGAGATGGTGGAAACAGAAAATCTGACTTTTATGCCTTTGCCAAGCTAATTCCTTTCAGTGTTGCAAATAGTTTAATCCCTGTAAGATTAAATGATCTCTCTGGTAAAACAAATCTGGTAATACCCCCTTGGAGGACTGTACTGAGGACAAAACAGGTGAATGTGGTACAAAACCATTGGTGAATAGGCTAAGTGTCATTGTTGGGGGATGACGTCAATTTGGGATTCCTCAGGCACAAATACAATTTGGGGATTATCTTCAGGTATTATTATTTGTCTAGCTCGACCAACCAAGGGATTTGTTTTTTTCTCAAAAAGAATTGCCCAGAATGGGAGAGTCACAGTTAACACTTAAACTTTGGTACTAGAGAGTTATTAAATGCAAAAGGTCATAGCGGAAACTATCCTGGGCATGTCTGAATCAAGCAGATTACTTGGCAGATGGATAAACTGAGGCTCGGGGAAGCAAAGCAAACTGTGAGATAGCATCTTCAGGGACACTTCTAAAATTACCTGCTTATTTTGCACAAGTTTATCTTAGAACACACCACACACATGAGGTGTTCCAACATCCTGGTGGAATGATAAGAATAGTCATAGTTAACACCATCACTGTAGCTGTTGACAATGGCAGCTTAGGCTTTTCTCTCCGGATCTATATTTCAGCATCTCTTATTTAAATATCAAACCTGGAGCTGGAAAGATGGCTCAGAGTCTAATAACACTCACTGTTCTTCCAGAGGACCAGAGTTTGGTTCCCAATACCTACATCAGTGGCTCACAACTGTCTGTAACTCCAGTTCCAGAGGACCTGTAACTCCAATGCCCTCTCCTGACCTCTGCAAGTACTCTCACATGTGACATAATATGCACGTATACATACACACAAATAAATACACATCAAGCCTTCTAAGTAATAAACTTACTGATTAACTAAAGTATTGCAACATGAACGTGGCTCATATTAAGCCAGTCTCAGCTTGGTAAAAGCCAAGAGTTTCATAGCTGTCATGAGCTCTTTTAAAGAGCATTTCCTTCTTGTTGTACCATTGAAATAATTTTAAGCTATGCAATTTGCAAATAAATTTAATTCTTAGTTAATAATTAAATTCTTACCACAATATGGACAAGTAGACAATATTATTTCCATTCCCCAAGAACAGAAAATTGATGCTCGGAGAGTCTCAGTGAGTAAGATGTGCCAGTAGTGAATATAATAGACTATCTGGATTAGAATTTGAACCAGGATGTGTGTCTCTGCCTCTACCTCTGTCTCTGATTTTATTTTATTTTGTCAGACAGTCTGGAGCTGGAGTTACAGGTGATAGTGAGATGCCTAATATGGTGATGGGAACCTCCCTAGGGCCCTCTGGGAGAGCAGGTCTCTTAACCACTGTCTCTCAGGCCTCAAGTTCAGATATCTCCATCTCTTCCAGTAATATAAGTGATCTGCTTGGGGAAATGAGAAAAGTGAGGGGGCCCTTTAGGAAAGAGGGAAAGAGATAAACACAGAAGAAGGACAACGGTGGGCAAAATAATAAAAAAGATGCCTGGGAAACCACAGGAATCATACTATTAACTGTTTACAAAAGGTAGAGGGGACAAAGCACATCATCATATATGGAACTACTTATATAAATATACATAATATAGTTTCAATGAATTTTTCTCATCTGGACAGACAGCATTCTTTCCAAGAGCCAAAGAACACCTAACGAAAACCCTAGGATCAGACATGAGAACCCTTTTTTTGACTTGTTAGCCAGGGCTGTCCAAGAGACGTCAAAAACCAAAATAGGCATCTTTTAATCTGTTTCTTCATCCCTCTTTAGCTTTTCTTTTCTTTTCTTTTTTTTTTTTTTTTTTTGGCACTGTAGCAGTTTGAATGAAAAACATCTCTCAGAGGTTCATGTATTTGAACATCCAGTCCCCAGTGGGTAGCACTGCTTGGGACAGACTGAGGAACTTTTAGGATGTGGAGGCCTGTGGAGGAAGCATGTCACTGAGCATTGGCGTTGGGGGAGGGAGTGGGGGGGCAGACTTTGGGAGTTTAGAGTTGTGACCTGCTTCTGATTGATGCTCTCTGCTTCCTGAGTGCAGTTGACATGTGATCTGCCAGTTCACTGCTCCTGCAGCCTGCTGCTGAGCCTTCCTCACTGTTGTGGACATCTAGACCTCTAGATGCGCAAGTTGAAATAAATGCCTCCTTAAGTTGTCTTTGGTCGTGGTATTTTATCACAGAAATGGTCTAACTAACTCACTCAGAATCTTACTTAGCATCCATCTCGTTTCCAGGATTGCGGCTGAATGAGGCAGAAATAAATAAGGCAGTCTCTGTACAGAGTTCACTGAAGAGGGCTTATAGGTTCAGAGGTAATTGAAATGCACATGGCCTTTATGAAGCAGCAGCTCCATTGAGCACAACCCATAGGGGTTAATAGATACAGATAAACACTTAACTGATGGGAGAGGCAGATAAATCCCTGTCTAAGGGACTGCTGTCACCTTAGCAGTGGAAGAACAATTAACTAGAGTCTCAGCAGCCACCACTTGCAAGAGGGCTGGGCTCTTAAAATCCCTGCTCAAAATCTTTACTCACTGATGTATGCCTCCAGCCCCCCACTTGAGTGTGATGAATGAAAGGTGGGTATGACACACCCAAATGGAATCTGCAAATCGCTGATCCTTTAAATCCTACTTTTGTAAATACCAATAAAACAAGTCTCAACACTCATCCCTCACTTCAGGGAATTCATTCAACCTAGAGCCCTGGAGGAGGGAAGCTCCATGGGAAGAGTAGACTTCCTCTCAGAGATCTCACCAGAAACTCAAAGCTACCTCCCTGCCCCTCCCCTTCTCTTGATTAGGAGTCAATTATTCTGTAATCCCTCTGGTTCCCGCCTTTGCCTGCCTCCACTTTGTCTAAGTGACAGAATTGATTATATCTGCCAAATGAATGACTCTACCCCAAAGTGCTATAGTCTGGGAGCAATACTTCATAGGTCCTCTGTAAATGTTTGTTCAATGAATAAATGAATGGACAGATGAATGAGCAACAGCCAAGTTCAAGCACTGGCTTTGTCATTCACCAATTTGCCCAAATTCAGTGCGGGTGTTTAATCGGGTTGTTCCTCAGGTTCATGCCTTTCTAAATTGTGCACAGATTATACAGATATATTTCAACTAGATAAAGCACATGCCATTTATTCTGCACCCCAAACAATGATTTTTATTATCTTTGTCCAAGTATGCTGTTCTCTCTCTCTCTCTCTCTCTCTCTCTCTCTCTCTCTCTCTCTCTCTGTGTGTGTGTGTGTGTGTGTGTATGTGTGTGTGTGTGTGTGTGTGTGTATGTTGTGTCTGTGTGTCTGTGTCTGTGCCTCTATTTGTGTGTGACTTTGGAGCCTCAGGAGTGATGTTCTGAAAGTACAAAATATAGAACTCAAGTAGGGAAATCAGACAAAACCAGAAAATAGAAAGAGATGAGAAGATATAAGAAAAGTAGATCATCAGATTTGTCACTCAAATTGAGTTGTTGGTTGATGTTGTATTGCATAGCTATTAGGTCCTGTGCATTGAGAAACAGGACATAGACTATGTGTCTGAAAAAGGAGGCTGATACTCAGTACCATATGAGAGAAAAGGAAAACCATGTGAGTGTGTATTGGGAGGACCTGATACATTGTAATATACAGAAGAAGGAAGGTGGAATTGCTCTCAGGCACTCTAAGGCTTCATAGTTGCTATCTCTTCCAGTATCTGTTAATTCTCTTGTGGGTTTTTTTTATATGTTCACTCATTTCTTCATTAAATGTATATCTTTGGCCTGTTAATCTGTTAATAATCTCTGGGTCCTAGGTGAATGAATGTCATATCATCCTTAAATCATGATCTTTAGAGTTCTATGAGGACCTCTTAGTGTTCATAGACATAGAAAATAACCTGGAAAACAAACGCAGGAGTCAATTCAAACAAGCATGAAACTTCATGGGTAGAGCATGGGTCATGTGTTGTTGGGGATTCAGGCTGTCATAGTGTTGCAGACAAAGAAAGTAAATGGGAATGGGAAAGTAGTATAGACAAAACCAATTTTATAGTGAGGAGTTTGGGACATATGAACTGGAGGTGTGAGAGCTAGCCCCATCAGAGGTACCGTGATGAAGGGAGAGTGAGATATCTATCTTACAAGATCAATGATGGAAAGAGAGCTTCCCAGGGGAAGCAAGGGGCTTGACATAGACAATGAAGGGCTCTGTATGAGCCAGAGTAAAGAAGACGAGAAGGACAATGAGCTACTGAGTAGTGGAACAGGGAGACTGGGGGTGGGAAGGAGGCATTTTCTACTTTACAATTGCCAAGACTGTAATTGTGAGGTTGGAGGGCTTGATGGTTCATTTCAGTGAGGTGCCAACCCCAGCATTTCCCCTCTGCAGGGACTCACTTGACCTCCAGGAATAAGGAATGGGTTTGGATTATTGACGTCCATTCTAGGCTTTTGAAGTGGGAAAATTTTATGATATCTGAGGACGACTCTACCAGTCCAACCAGGACTGAATTGAGATTACCATGCTGTTGATGGAGAAAGCTGGGGGAAAAAAATCACCAAATCCCTCCAAGTTCTATATATATTAAAATTAAGTAGGGCTAGGAAGATGGCTCAGTGGATAAGGGCACTTGTTCTCCAATCAAGAAGACCTGAATTTGAATCTTTAAGATCCATGTGAAAGGCCAAGTGTGGCTGCACATGTCCATAATCCAGCATTGGAAGATAGAGACTCATGAAAACAAAGAGCTCACTAATTAGCCAGCCTAGTTTAACCAAAGGGTTTCTGGTTCCCTTTGAGACCTCATCTCAAGATTATAAGTCAGAGAGCAGTAGAGGAAGATGTTCTGTTATGGCCTCTGCATGTGCCCCCTCCCCCATCTGTATGCTGCACACACATCAAAAGAAATAAAACTCTATCTAGACTTATCACAGCCTCTGTGACTTCTCTTCTCTCTATCTTATGTTTTCATGAGTCAGGGGAAGCAGTATGTCAAGGAGTCCACCCAAAGAATATTGTAGTCTCTGTCTGCTTTTGAACTCCCATCACGTCCAATTTCTTATGCTCCTGTCTGAAGGATATAAGAAAAAAAATTCTGTAAAGAAAGGTATCTCTATCTCTCATCTATAGTACCTTGTACACATCTCCCTACTGGCTCTCCCTCACAATTACAATCAAATTATCAATCACGTTATTATTGTTTTGTAAACACGAATGCAGAACTCTACCTATTTCTCTTGTAGCTCTTCCACCCACTGAAGGGTCTGATAGACAGCTGACAAAATGATTATTTGCTGAACAAAAAAATCATCAGTGGTGGATAGTGTGTGCTCACTTCTTGTGATAGTTGTCTCTCTACAAAAGATGCTCCTAGGGACAAGGGTTTGGGGGTGTGGGAAGCAAGTATTCTCTCTCTCATGTCTATTCTGCACATTCTGTGTGCTTAGAAGGAATTTGCCTCAGATGAAACTACATGTGGTGTCCTGCAGCAGCTCATAAATTCCACTTGGCAGAAACAGCTGGGAGAGCTGCCGAAGAGTCTGTGAAGATTCTATCCAGTAGTTTCGGGGTGGGCCTCTGGAATGGAGAAAATTGTGGTATATTTCACTCCCTCTTTCCTATTTTCTCACTTTACCTTAATTTCTCTCCCACCTCCAACCACCCAAACATTTGTTCAACATTGTTAAGAGACAGTGTATTAGAACTAGTGTTTGGAGATTTGGCTTGGGAAGCTAGATCATCTTCCTCCAGTTAGTAATTAGGTTTGGTTACTCATTTCTTTAAGCTTTAGGGAATCCATCTGCAAAATGTCAAAAACAATCTACTTCTTAATGTTATCCAGCAAATATGATTAAATACTATTTGTAAACCTGAAATATATATATATATATATATATATATATATATATATATATATAGTGTGTGTGTGTGTGTGTGTGTGTGTGTGTGTATTGGATTCTCAATAAATGTTATTTGAATCTGACAGTAGACAGGCAGAAAGGTCAAGGTTCTGGGAGCAGTTCAGGATGAGGGAACACATGAAGAACTTGGATGTGGGTAAATGTGGTGATTCATTTGTTGTATGTTATATTTGTCAGGCTGGGGCGGTGAAGAAAGACATGCTAGTGTGAAAGTTTTATTTCCCAAGGGCATGAAGAACTTCTTTGGCAACTGTCATCCAACCCTAAAGGTACTAAGTCCTAGAAGAATCATGATCAGAGGAATGTATACAACCATCCAAGAAACTTTAGGGAGCAAGTAGAGGTCATTCCTCTGGATACCACTAAAGGGCGCTTCCCATGGTGTGGAATGGGGCAGAAAGGAATCATTGGCCCAGGCTGGCTTGCAGAGCATCAGCATCAGCACCTATGTCCAGAGAAAAGTTCGCCTCTGTCTGTGTTCTCACACAGAGCTACGAGGCTAGCTATCATTTTGTGCTTTGCTAGATGGAGACTAAATAGACTTGACTCTATCAAACCAATTTGTGTGTGTGTGTGTGTGTGTGTGTGTGTGTGTGTGTGTGTGTGTGTGTGTGTGTGTGTTTCTTATATGCAACTATGAAAGGAACTTAAAACTTATGGATCCTAGTTAGTTGTCCTGGTCTTATGCCCTGTCTTTCCTGTGACTATTCTAAGGCACGGCTCTAACTTTGCTGGTTGTAAATAATTTATCTCATCTACCATTTTTTTTCCAGTTCTTGTACAGTTCAGACTAGTACTTGGATGACACTGAAGATATTGAATCAAAGTAGTCTTAATGGAATTGGCTTTGGGCCAGATTTTTCTAAATTGAGTTTGTGCACTCTAGTGGCAGAGTTTCAGTGTGTTAGGAGTCATTTGTATTTGTTAGTAAACACTGAGAACAACCTGAAGTCCCCAGGAAATGACAATGAAAATAGAAAAAGTAATTTTACTGCTGATCTACAAAGAAATCTGTAGTAATGTTAGATGAACCGCAATATATTAAGGAGTGGGTGTTGGTTTTTCCTAGATTTTAAGACACAATTCATGAAGTCAAGGTTCTTCCTTTTCTCAGTCTTCCCTGGGTTGCTAGACACACTCTATTTCTTGGGTTGTGATGCACAGTGAGCCACAAGAGAATGAGAAGTCTAGTTTGGTGCATCCTACAGTGCCTGTGATAGAGAATATGCCAACTGAATATATAAGATAGTATTTTCTTAATATTCATATGCTCCTCTTCAAATGAGTATAACTTCTGGAGGAAGTATCTTTTTTATCTTTGGTGTTCTGGAACCTGGCACATAGTCAGTTCTTGATACATGTTTATTTCATGCATAGTACAACAAATCTCTTTTCCATTTTTATAAATGAAGCCAGTGATGAGTCATGGAGACCAGTGATCAAATCTTGCCTCTGATGCTCACCACTTAGAGCCATTTTCATGTCTGTAAAATAAAGACTACAATTCTTAATTTATAGGATAGATGCCAAGAATCAATGAAATGTTTTGCATAAGGTCTTGACACATGGTAAATCTTCAATAAGTGTTAATCCTCTATTTTCATGCTTCAATTCATTTCTAGACAATTATTTATGTGACGTGGAATAGGATTTGAAAAAACTGTGTGTGTGTGTGTGTGTGTGTGTGTGTGTGTGTGGTATGTGTGCATATGAATGCTAGAGGATAACTCTGGGTGCTATTCCTCAGGCATCATCTACATTATCTTTAGAGATAGTCTCTTACTGGCCTGAATCTTATCAATTTGCCTAAGCCAGCTGTCCAATGAGTCTCTGGAATCTGCCTGTCCCCACCTCTCTAATGCTGGGATTATAAATGCATTCATCTAGCCAGCAGTTTTAGGTGTGGTTCCTAAGGCTTGAACTCAGGTGTTCAGACTTGCAATTCAAGCACTTTGCTGTCTGAATATCCTCTCCACCCTGAGCCCTTGAAAAGGCTTAGTTTTGTTGTTAGTTCAAAGCTTTGACTTTGTTGTTGAAGAACAAAGTTATTGATATAATCTCTTTCTCAGAAAATTCCTTAATGCCTTTAAGATTTAATTTTTATATCAATAAGATGGGTACAGTACTTACAACTGGTCTCTACTAGTGCTCTGAGAAGAGTGAGATAATGTCTGCAAGGAGACTGGAGACTTGGAGATGAAAGGAGCTGTATAAATTCATAGACTGAAGGTTCTATGCTATTATTATTCACTGGGTTGTTAGAGTCTGTTAGTGCAGGAGGCTGCCTGACCCACAGACAGCTCTGTCTCTTCCTAAAACTCATTTGAGACAGTCTTAAAGCACCTTGGGTTGGGGGCATTGCATTTTTTTGCTCCCTCCACCACCACCATCATGGTTTCAGTCATTTTCTCTGAGACTGAAGGTAACTTTTTGAAGAAGCAGGAGGGATGTCAAACCAATCATGGGAACAATCACTCATGGTCCATAGGTCTGGGGTTCAAGTCTTGTCTGGTTGTAACAAACACTGGGCAGAGCACAGAACTTCTCTAGGTCTGAGCTGAATGCACCAAAGACAGACTGGGTGATCACCAAGCTACTAACCAGCTTTAGAGTGTGGATCAGATGCCTAAATGTACACAGAGCATCTAAATGTACACATTTGAAGTAATGATTTAGCAACAGAAGAAAAACAGAAGTTGATTTATTCAGTTGTAGGGAGGGTGTTTTGGGGACTAGGGGAATGGAGGTTGGAAAAGACAGTCAGGTAGGGCAGGGATCAGGAACCATCAGAAAAGCTGAGGACTGGGGTTGGTCAGACTTAGGCTTTTCTTCTTCTAGAAATCAATATGGTACACCAAAAACAACCTTAGGGAGCTGAGGCTGAACGGGGCAGGTTCAAATCCTGGCCTCATCATTAAGCAATCCTGACTTGGGGCGATTCATTCCACCTTCAGATTCTCATTTAGGTTTTCTGTAGAACGTGAATGAAAATATCTTATGGGATTGTTTTGAGGATGAAGTAATGTAACACAAGAGAGTACTGTTAGTCTTCATTACTCATGCATTTCATTTTTATGAACCTATCCCCTTGCTTAAATAAACTTGTAACCCGAAATCCATACTCACATGTTTTATACAGTCATTCTTTGACATACGCAAATGTCAGGTATTTGAATCGATCACTGCACAGACATTTCTGGCCAAGGTTGAATGAGGCAACATGCCACCTTCTTATTCAGATCAATCTTCAGCTTCTTTAGTGCCATTTTTCTATATGTTATGCTTTGGCTGGTGGCATTTCTCTCTGTTTTAATGACCTTATTGTGTGAGGTTCCTAAGTCCAAGAAGATTGTGGTGTGCCTTATGTACAATCTGCACATATAAGACAAGCTTCCTATTGTGTTGGTCATTAGTTCAGTCTTAACGAATCAATGATGTGTATTAAGTAAGGCATCTTTAAATAGAAACACGTGAAATAAAGCTCTTTGTTACTTGCTTATGAAGTGTTTTGGCCAGGGATTTATTTTATAGATGAAGAAATAAAGGCAATTGGAAATTGCCTAGGAAATTGAAGAGAATGTGCACAGAATACACACTTATTTGGTTGCTGCTTTGATTTTAGGGCCAAGGTAAGAAACTGGATTGGATCTTATGTGCAAAGCCCTTGCTGATTTCTCCTGTTTCCAAAACACCATGGTTTCAGTAGGAAGTCACACACACACACACACACACACACACACACACACACACACACACACACACATAGATGAGGGGGTGGAGAGAATATACAGATGCTGTGACTGAAGGGATAAGACCTTCAGTAATTCAATGGTAGGGTTGGGAAGAGTGCTAGAGAAAATACATGATGGAGCTGAAGGACAATCGGCTTTGACTGCAGAAAAACCATCAGATGCTGCTTTGGGGTTTTGAGAATGCGTGTATTTTCTGGGAGCCCCAAGTTCTTCATTTCTGAATATGATCCAAATTAAAATATTTCCATGGAGATCGGAGATAGTGAAGGGAAGTGTGTAGCACATATGGGTCATAAGATAAATGGCTATCATTAATTTGGGTATGACTGTGACTTTGGCTTCCACTGTTTGGGTGACTGGGGTGCTACCCAAACACAAACTCTGTATAGATTTGGGGCCACTTTGGGGGGACTTTCCTTCAAACAGAAAAAGGTCCATGGGCAGTGAGAAATCTCTCACGCTAATATTCTCTCTCCTAGAATGAAATGAATTGTTGAAAAGAAACAGCTGAGAGTGGAGGCTTCCGCAAAGTAGCAAAGAACAAGATGAAGTATACATGTTGCATGGATAGCTCCACTTCCTTTCCCATGGTAGGGTTGAGCCTCTGCAAACCGGGTATTACAGGGCACTTAACATAACCTTCAAGACAGCTCAAAGGCAGTCTGGCTTTAAAATCTTTATGAAGGTGGTGTTTTATGTTTATTCTTTTATTTTCTTTCTCTCCCTTTAATTTGATTTGAAAGGAGCAAGGGGGCTATGATTCTATTTTCTATGCTTGCAAAACAGAGACACGAGATATTTACAACCAGGGGTAAAATCTTGTCAGGATAGAGACATTGGCTACTTTTTATAGTGGCAGAGAACAAGTCCCCCCCCCCCTTTGGTGTTGATGAAGTTATTACATCTTCAAGTGTTTTTTTTTTTTCATGTAATGCACACTAGTGTGTTTTATTATGTTAACAGCCTGAGTAATTTTCACCCCCAAATAAGATGATGGGTGACAGCCAGTGAATGAGGTCTAAAAGGATGTGAATCTGTCTCTTTCAGAGCCCAGATGTGCTGTGAACATTTTCTGTTTATTATTATCAGACAGTGCAAACAGAACCACTTTAGTAGATTTGCACTGACTGAAGTTGGAGAGAGAGTGTGCATTATAGGACAATAGGTAGTCTTCTAGGTTCCCAAGTAAGCTAGAGGGCCACCCCTGGAGGCTCCATGGATGAAGATCACATACATATGGGATCAAAAAAGTTCCCAGCAATGACCCCATTTCATACAGCTGAGGACCATGACCACAGCTCATATTTTGGATGCAGGCGCTAAAGAAAAAGAAATCTCACTTTTTTTTTCTGCTTCCAGAAATCAGCTGCCATCACCCTTCCTAACCCCAAACTGGTTTTCTTCCAGGAGCTGCTCTCTCAAGCTGTGTGTTCTTGGTGAATCTCCCTCTCCTCTTTGTGGCACTAACATCAACATGAAGCATTGCAAAGAAAGGTGGGAAAGCTAGTCTCCTGTTTTTACATCAGGGATGAGAGGAATTCTTTAGGCATCAGAAGAAAGATGTTCAAAATGTCCCAGTCAGCCAGAAAACTCTAAGTGGCTACCAAAGCTATTTAATCCTTGGTACTTGGAATAGAAGATGAAAATGGATATAAATCTGCTGCTTGGATTTAAATAAATGTTCAGAATATATTAGGAAAATAAATGTGGAGAAATACATATAACTGCTGCTTGGATTTAGAAATTAGAACCTAACTGTATACCCTAGTTTCTGAAGCTGAGCAGTCATTAAAATTATAATCAGAGAAATCATGACTGTGAGGGACTATCCAATGGATTGCAGAATATCTGATGGCATCCCTTGTTTTTCTATGAGATAACAATGTCCCCACTCCTTTGTGATACCAATAATATTTTTGTACATTGACAAATGCCCCAGTGGAGAGGTAGTTAAATCACACCATTTGAGGACTACTGGTATAGACCATGTTTTATGTTCTATGTGAGTCGGTATGTGTGTTCACTCACGTATGTAGAAAGGATGTGAGGGAAATTTGACTAATCCAGATATTGATGGGCTGTAAAAAATGGGTCTGAGAAAGAGGGGCTTCTCATAAATTAATTTGATTATAAACATATCAAGTATAAAATCTTTTCTGTTGTCTTCATAACTCCATTTATGCCTTCTGCTCAGTAAATCTTTCCTGCATGAATGAAAAAATAAAATAAATCCAACTTTATTCTTTGAGATAGTTTCAGCTCAGGCAGTGTACATTTCTATATCCAGAAATAGATACCCTCCTAATCATAAAGACTATGTTGGCCCCAAGGTAGCAGGAGTCAGATGTGAGATCACAGATGTTGAGATCACCTGTATGGTGTACATTCAGCTGTCACAAGTTGTTTACCAATAGGAGCACCATGTTCTATTTCTCTCTGGAATGTGCATAGGGAACCCCCCGGTGCATCTTTTAGCTGAACTTGGGCCTAAATGGGATGCTGGGCATTTCTAGTTCAACCAAGACTCTCAAACTGCCTTTTTATTGTTTGTGTACAAGCTCAACTAAAAATTTCTGGGAAACTTTGGCTTTTGGTTATTGCATTTGCCTCAGTAGCTGCTGTGGAACAATCCTTTTCAGCACTATGAATATACATTACTCTCATTGGTTAATAAAAAGCTGACAGACTGATAGTTGGGCAGGAAGTTAGGTAGGAAAGCCAAACTTTGAATGGTGGGATGGAGAAGGGTAGAGTCAGGAGTTACTGGCAGACACAGAGTAAGCAAGATGAGAATGTTGTACTGAGAAAAGGTACCAAACTACTTGGCTAAACATAGATAAGAATTATGGGTTAATTTAAGTGTAAAAGCTAGTTAGTAATAAGCCTGAGCTACTGACCAAGCTAAGTAATATAAGTATCTGAGTCAATTATTTAGGAAGGGGCTGCTGAGTATTTGGGAGCTGTTGGTGGGACAGAAACTTCTGCCTTCAGATTCAGAAGCCTTTCCAAGAAAAGAATGGATTTTGCTTGACCTGTGAATGGGAGGAAGATAGAGCCTGAGTTTAACATGGCATCTGTACTGAGGAACTGGGACAGAAAGTCAGAGGGAAATGGAAAGTCATTATTCCACAATGACTGTTGCTGGAACACTTTGGATGACAATCATCCTTCCAGGCTACATAAATAAATGTTGCACTGACAATAATGAGAATTGTCTGTCATCTAAATGCTTTAACAACAATAACAACAACAAACAACCCAATCTCCCAAACCTCCCAATCTCTACTTTAATAACTTTCCCCATTCCTGTTTACTCTGAACTGGTAAAGATCTCCATGTTGGAGGTGGCACCCCTGGACACCAATACCACAAGCTGGTGAATGATTTCCATCTATGAGGTCCTTCTGTAAACAAAGGAGATGTTCTGCTTCTCACTTCAGCCCAGTGCAGCAGCTTCTAACCAAGCATATTGTTAGAAAAAACTGAAGGCCTGTTTTGTTTCCAGTGCAGGGTAGATCTCAGGGATCATTATGGATGAGTTACAAACTCACAGAACTGCTGCCAAAGGATACATCAGATGCAAACCACCCAAGCTTTTTACCTGAAGAGGAGGTTGAAATGGTGAAAGGACTTGCTCAGGGCCACACAGCTGTTTTGTCCCAACCATCAGTCCAAGTCCATCCTGGCCTTAGAGCTTCTGACCACCCACAAGATGGATTAAAGCTGGGCTCCAGTAGAGTTAGTGTTGGGCAATGTGAGGATAAATTAATTTAATGGAAGTAAGTTGCTATGAAAAGCAAATAGAAATGCATGTTATGCTAACACTTGATGTTAAGAAATCCATTCAGTATGGCTTCACAGTATATCATCACCTTCATTTGGTTACCACAAAACACAGTCTCAATCAAAGCACACTTCTCTGTGACATGACACAAAAGTAGAGTTAAGAATCAGAAAAAAAAATCTGTGAAGTTAGAAATGAGATGGGTGCATTGTTCCACAAACCAAGATCTCCAGCTGCCCATTACAATCATGTTTCTCTTGAATGGCTTCCCTCTTCTTAAGTCCTAGCCTGGGTTCTTCAATCATACTAAATTGTAAATGACTGGCAGCAAATTGCCATTTCCAAGTCCAAGTCTGGAGTCAGTATGGTGCAGTTATAATGGCTGACCTATCACACCTATCTGGCACATTGCAGAGAGAGGACATGACATCTGAAAAGAGCAGAAACTTCTCCATCAAAGAATTACATGGCTCCAAAGTGTCAGCAGTGCAGAGGTTGAGAAACAACACTCAGAGGTTGGGCTAGTTGCATAAGCTCTTAACACAAATCATCAGATGAGCACCTTGAGAGGAACCTGATATTTACATAGCTTTGTACCTATGATTTTCCCCAGAAAGGCAGAGCGAGAGACCCAGCTATGCGAATGGACAATCTCTAGCTCCCGTCAACAGGCATCACGAGCATCCTGGCACCCTTATGCTTGCAGGATGCCTGGTACCCACCTTCATCAAATATCACATCCCTGCAAAAATCCTAGGCCAGGAAGCAGTACCCTGTTCATCATCCATAGGAAACTGTAGAGGGAGACCATTTCTCAAGGCTGTGCTGACAGAAGGAATCAGATTCTCACTAAATCCTGCCCTGTCACCAGAACCAACACTCTACCACTACCTCATAATTCAGAGAGACATATGGTCCTAAAAGACTGAATGTTCAGGGGCCAGTACTGTTCATATAAAATAGGCATCTTTGGACATTTACACCCAGGTTAAGTGCCATGTGTACAACAAATGCCCACCCCCTCAAAGATGCCCATACTTAACCCTCTGAAGCCTGTTAATATGTTGCTTTACACAGAGGAAGAGACTTACGAGTGTGATTAAATCACAGACTTTTTGAGCTGGGGATATTAACTGGAATAGCAAGGGGAACTAACAGAATCATGGGATTCCATGGAGAAGGAGAGCCGGCGTTAGGGCAAGGGCCATGAAGATGGAAGGAGGTTGGGAGTAAGGGCCAGTAGCCAATGGATAGCTCTCAAAAGGCAGCAAAAAAGGAAGGAATGGATTCTGTCCCAGATCTTCATAAAGAATGTATTCCTAAGGACACCCTGATTTCATCTCAGTGAAGCTGATCTGGAATATCCAGCCTCCAGAATGATAAAGACAAAAACTATATGGTTCTAATTCACTGAGTGATAATTTTGTGTGTTATAAGTAATCAACACTAGCATTGAGATGAAGTAAACTTGAATTTTAAATAAACAGTAAATTTGGGGGTGATAAAAAGTTTCATGCAATTTTTGTGTGCCCTGTGTTTTATTTTGCCAAGCTTAGTAGTCCAAAGTCCTTACCACCTAGCCATTGAATCTTCACCATTTTTCCCTTTTCCTGTCTTCTCAGTCACTACAGTGATATTATTCCTGCTACTCTGGGTTAGTCAGTAGCTCAACAGAGTGAAAATTGTTAAGACCTCAGACAAATAGCTCTAGGTGAAAGTTATTATTCTGTATCATTGCCTATCAATTATTTATAGTTTATAAAGTAATACCATTTGTAATGGGTCATATATTTTTCCACTATGTTGTAATATCATTGAACTCATCAGAACAACCACTGGGGAGATGAATTGGTTTTGTGTAAACAGCAATGCCTCTATTTTTAACAAGGTGTGCGCATTTCTGAACTTGAAAATCACTGCTGTTTTAGATAGAAAATTTTTTTCTGAGTTCAAAGGGAATGATAGAACCTTCCTTTCCTAGGAATTGGGGCTGAAACTGAAGTAAGGCAATTTTCTTGTGTAGGGTACAAGATGTAAGGGGACTTTCAATGGAGAAACTCAGAGGCCTGCTAAGAAAACTGGCTCCAGCCACCCACAGACATCAGAGATAATCTCACCTCTTTACATAGCCTAAAGGAAACTCAGTCTAAGGAAAAGCTGTAGACAGGCCTAGAACCAATTAGATGACTGCAGCTGATTTTATGGATGCTACTCAAGAGGTTTTTTGCAAAGTTCCCCCACTGAATTTCAGACGCCTCACTCCCAACCTTGGGGCCAGGCTTTCTCCTGACTCAATTCAGCAGGTCAGTATAATATCCCATTCCTGGCTTTAGTCACTGGGCAGTTAAATCAAATATAAGCCCCAGTCAATAGATGATATACCTTCAGGCGACCGAGGATATACACATGGAACTGTGACTGGGGGTTTATGGAGAGAGAATACAATTCCTCTTTCTTTCAGAGTGTTTACACTACAAATAGAACTCTTGGGATTGCTGCTGTTATTTTAGTACCATGAGGCAAAACAAGAATGAGAAGAAAGCAATCACCTCTAGTCTCAAAAAGAGAAGCCAGAACCTTCAGGAAAATCTTCCAAGAAGACTTGCTACCCATGAACTCTTCTGTAGCATGTGCCAATAAATTCATGCTAATGTTTAACCCAGTTTTCAGCAGAATCATCTGTGATTTCCAGAAGATTTCCCAATGGGTCAATGGACATATGACTAACTTAGAAAAGCCATGCACTGTCTAGCAGAATGAACGGTAAATATGAAAAGGTTCCACTCGGCCTTTCCTTTACATGAGACACTACCTGCCTGCAGCTATCGGGCTTCCAGAATATGGCTAGCATCGCTGAGGATTTAAATTTCAGATTTTATCCACTGTAATTAATGTAGAAGTAAATTTACATAGCCATGTGTGATTAATGGTACCATGCTGGACAGTGCAGCCTTGCAAACTACCTGATCTCACTACATCTGCCATCTTATCCATTAAACCTGCTTTCCTGCAGGTTTCCCTTTTTTTTGTGATCCTGTGGAAATTAGACATGTTTCTAACAGTGTAATGTAATTTTTAAGGAACAATTATATGTTTATTGTGTCAATGCCACTTTATGGGAGATTTTTGACTTATTAAAATTATTATGTGAAAATGGAGTCTAAATTGGAGGTCTCCATTGTGCCCCTCCCCTTGGAGATGGGAGCTTG
This sequence comes from Peromyscus leucopus, assembly GCF_004664715.2. Lineage (NCBI taxonomy): Eukaryota > Metazoa > Chordata > Mammalia > Rodentia > Cricetidae > Peromyscus > Peromyscus leucopus. The sequence goes on along the minus strand of NC_051084.1, from coordinate 2,159,408 downwards.
AGTTTGTAGGAGGCAGAGGGGTTGGAGGATATCAGGGGAACATGGCCTACTGAATCAACTAAGCAGGGCTCACACAGCTCACAGAGACTGAAGCAGCAAGCACAGGGCTTGCACCAGGTCATCTACATAAATGTTATGGCTGCTAGCTTGGTGTTTTTGCAGGACTCCTAACTGTGGGAATGAGTATATTTCTGCCTCTTTTGCCTGTTCTTGGGACTCTTGTTCCTAATGTGTTGCCTTGTCTAGTCTTAATAAGAAGGCTTGTCCCTTGTCTTATTGTGTCGTGTCTTGTTTTGTCCTGTCTGGTAGCCCTCCCTTGGAGAATTGCTCTTTTCTGAAGACAAAACAAAGGGGGAGTGGATCTGGAGGAGAGGGGATATGGAGGGATTAGGAGGAGGGGAGGGGAGATACCGTGGTTGGGATGTATTGTATGAGAGAAGAATCTATTTTCAATTAAAAAGCAAACAAACAAACTAAGTAACCAACTAGCTAACTAACTAAGTAAACTCTACTATACAGCCCTGAGGGCAGGCATTGCACATTGTGACTATGAATTAGATGTAGCTCAAAATATGGATCAGGTGCTGAAAGGTCATGATTTAAGGCTGTATGAAAATGTTTTCTCAATATTAATGCTATTGTCCATATTGCTGGTTGTTAACCTTGATCTTTTCCTCTGTGTGTTATATAGTAACTCTCAATGAGCTTAGAGAGTCTTATCTGCTCAGCCCTGCAATACCCATGGATTTCAGGTTCCCCAGGCATCTCTCTCAACTGCTGCACCAACTTTCCAACCCATCAAGCGTCACTTATCCTTGTTCTTCTGGCTGGCCTCCTTAGCCTGACCTCTGAAAACCAGTGGTTAAAAAGAGGTGAGTACTAGTAGCATAGACACTGAAAGCAACAATTAATAAATGGGACCTCCTAAAACCGAGAAGCTTTTATAGAGCAAAGTCAATAAGACAAAATGACAGCCTACAGAATGGGGAAAGATCTTCACCAACCCCACATCTGACAGAGGGCTGATATCCAAAATATAGAAAGGACTCAAAAAGCTAGACTTCAAAATATTGAACAATCCAGTTAAAAAATGGGCTACAGAACTTAACAGAGAATTCTCAACAGAAGAATCTCAAATGGTTGAAAGAAATTTAAGGAATTGCTCAACATCCTTAGTCATCAGGGAAATGCAAATCAAAACGACTCATACCTGTAAGAATGGCTGAGATCAAAAACACTGAAGACAACTTATGTTGGAGAGGATATGGAGCAAGGGGAACACTTCTCCACTGTTGGCGGGAATGCAATCTTGTACAGCCACTCTGGAAACTAGTATGGTGGTTTCTCAGAAAATTGGGAATAAGTTTTCCTCAAGACCCAGCTATACCACTCTTGGGCATATCCCAAGGAATGCTCAATCTTACCACAAGGAAACATGCTCAATTATGTTCATAGCAACATTACTCATAATAGCAAGAACCTGGAGATAACCTCAATTGAAGAACGGATAAAGAAAATATGGCACATATACACAATGGAGTACTACTCATCAGTAAAAAAAACAATGATATCATGAAACTTGCAGGCAAATGGATGGAACTAGAAAAAAATCACCCCGAGTGAGGTAACCCAGACTCAGAAGGACAAACACAGTATGTACTCACTCATAGGTGGATATTAGATGTAAGGCAAAAGATAACCAGACTACAATCCACAGCTCCAGAGAGACTAGCTAACAGGGAAAGACTCTAGGAGGGACACATGGATGGTCCAGTGAAGAAGTAGATGTGATCTACATGAGCAGACTGGGAATGGGGGGGGGCTGTGATGGAGGATGAGGAATGGGGCATGAGAACATAGGAAAATGGGAAGGTCGAGCTGGAACAGGGACAGAGTGGGAGAACAAGGAAAGAAATCCCATGATAAATGAAGACATCATTGGAATAGGTAGAGGCACGGTGCTAGGGAAGCTCTCACGAATTCACAAGGATGACCCCACCTTAGACTACTGGCAGTGATCAAAGGGGTGCCTAGACTGGCCTACTTTGGTGACTGGTCTAGTGAATACCCTAACTGCCATCATAGAACCTTTATCCAGTGACTGATGGAAGCAGATGCAGAGATCCATGACCAGATGCCAGGGTGAGCTCTGGGAATCCAATCAATGAGAGAGAGGGTGGATTCTGTGGGCAGGCAATGTTGAGATCATGATGGGAAAACGTGCCTATGGTGTGACGCCTTGCACAGCCTTGGTGCAGTGGGGAGGGGCTTGGACCTGCCTCAGCTGAGTGTACCAGGTTCTGCTGACTCCCCATGCTAGACCTTGGTTTGGAAAATGTGGGGATGGGAGTGCGTGGGAAGAGGGAAGAGGTGGGATCTGTGCTTGGTATGTAAAGTGAATAGAAAATTTCTTTAAAAGAAAAAGAAGAGGTGAGTAGAACATACAGTTCAAACTAAAGCCCCCATGGCACATGTGTATATATGTATGTCAAATATATCTGTGTGCATGTACATGTATATGCTGTATTCTATAAGTTTGATATATGCTTAATGGAGAAAATAAAAATAGGATATAGTAGTATCAGGGGACAGGGAAACCATTTAGATAGGTTCTGGAAATAGTTCAGGAAAAAATATGAGAAACAAGGTTCAGCATCGTGACACTCGAGATAGTAGAGTGTTCGTTACCAGATTTGGGACAAGTAGTTTCTGAGTGGTCTTTCTGTTCATGTGTTCACACTTTGATTCACTTATTCCCTGTCAGATCAGATCCTTAGTTTTGCCCAATGTTCTGCTAGACTTGTACCTTAACGATTGTAGGTACTAACTCTTGAGGCTTCCCAGACCTTCCCAATGAAATGAAATTCTCTCCTAGCTAAACCCACTACCTGAAACAGGATAAGAAAAAAAAATTACTTAAGTACACCATGCCACTTCTCCTTTCTGTAGCTGTTTCTTCCTGGGTTAAGAAAAGATTATGCAGGATTAAATTATCTCTAGTATCTGTTTTAATTTAATGTTTTATAATAATAGTCTATGTTTGTTCGGTAAAAACCATATCAAGAAGATAAGAAAAAAAGAAGGGGGAAAGAGGAAGGACTGATAGGAAAGAAGGGGGAGAAACTTATAGACAAGACCAAGAGAAAAATCTCCTGCAATAAGAACTATTCATGCAGGTGTTTCAGTTGGGAAAATGAAGAGATACTATTCCACATGTGAGTCCTGGGCTCTGAGTAGTGCTTTCCACTTCCCCTACTTCCTGCACTCCATCTCTGTTCCCCGTTCCCCCTTCCTAATCCTGGGTGAAGCATAGGGAACTGCCTGCTACTTTCTTGTCTAGCCTGAGCCTAACCCAGTACTCAGAGCCCTACAGAGAGAATCTGTCTCTCTAATCTGCTCCTGCTGGTCCTGTCTTCAAGACACATTCACACCATTTTCCACTGTGTCCTCGGCCTTCGGTGGGGCTCATGCATCTTAAGGGGCAGTCAGGCAAGTAGCCCGAGGCAGCCTGTGTGCCAATGTTCTCATTCCCAGGGCCCAGTCTGAATGTAAATGACCCAAATCCCATTACTGGGTTTCTGCTTCACTCATTACCCTGAGTTTTTCATCTCTTCTGGTAGTCGGGGAAATATCATTTCCATTTTCAGGAGAAGCAGCTCTGCCTTACAACTTTGCAGGGCAGTTTTTTTTTTTTTTTAAATTATTGCTGTGAGTTCTTTCTTGTACTGCGTTTTATTCAGCCCTTTACAACTCCTTATTTATGCAGCTTTGAACAGGGAGAATTCTGACTAAAAGAGTGGCGAGAGAATTGTTAAAGATTAAAATTTTCTAAGATTCTCCATGGGGGCAAAACTATCTGTTACAAGACAGTTTTATACTTTGGGGAAAATATGTTGTCTCTATAGAAAGACTTTGATGGAGAAGTTATTACAAATAATAAAAGCTCATTTTGGAGGAAAAACATGAGAAACGCCATCCCATTGATCTTTCAGCTTAGTCCCAGGAAGTAGAGGATGAGGACAAAGCTAACAGTGCTCTGACCTGGCTGTTCCCTGAAGTACTCAGGGTTGCCAAGGAAGACAGAGGAGAGACATAGAATTACTTCCTAGTGTGCTCCAAAGAGGGCAAAGGTGACTCATTAGGACAGAAACTAAACACCTGCCAGAGGCCTCACATGCACATCCCATGAAAACCCTGAGTGTGAGATGCACCGCCGCCCTCAGAGTCTGATGTGCTCGAATGCTTGGCTCTCAGCTGTTTGAGGAGGTTGTTGAACAGCCATGGGGCTCTAGGAACAAGACCTGAGAGTTGACTCTTTGAAGTATTTACCTCAGAGATGACAAGCGTAAGAAGCCCTGCTAGATTCTCAGTGGAGTCGGCTATCTTGGTTCAGAGATGAGGGAGCAGGGCCTGACTAACCCCTACTATGCATAAATGAGGAACTAGTGAGAGCTAGGGTTTTCTATTGGTCTATACCAATTTTAATGTCTTTGTGACCCAGGACTGACTGCTTTTCTCATTGGGACATACCAAGTTTAAGTTCCCCATGTGACCCACATGGCATTCCTAATAGGAACAACATTTCCCATGAGGTGAGTCAGTGGTGCCTTACAAGATACTTTCACACATATTTTCTTATCATATTGTCTTAGTACCTTATGGGTTTAACATTTCATAACTTCTTGTGAAGAAAGACATTAAGACTTGTTTCCTAGATCGCATGGAATGTGTCCAAGGACATATGACCTTAGGGCCTTCGCTACAGTCCCAGATATTTGGGTTTAAATCTTAATTCTATGGCCTCAGGCAAAATTCATATTTTCTCTACATCTTATTTTCATATCTGTTGATTGGTGATATTATTCATCCATTCTGCCATTACTTATATAGCTGCAATAGATGAAGCTATAAAAATACATTAGTGAACCAAAAAAAAAAAAAAATCCCCATCCTCATTGGTTGTGATCCAGTGAGGAGAGACAGAGAGCAAAGTCTATTTGAAAGTAATGGGTGCTAATCATATGATTGGGAAAGAGACTAGGGTGAGTTGGAGGAAGGAGCTCATAACAAAAGAAAGTGACCAGTAAGACAACAAGAAAGTCAAATCAGTGAAAATATCAAAAGGTCTTGAGATACCTGCACAACTATCCAGGCAAGAGTGAACAGCAAATCCAGAGGCCTGAGACAGATGTTGGGAGATGTTGCTGTTGTTTCAAGAGCAAGGAAGCCACAATGACTGCTCTGATGCAAGTGAGGGAGAAAGATGGAAGAAAACGGGTAGACACTGAAAACGGGTCAAAAATCATGCAATGCTTTGGAGGACCTCTGCAAATGCTTAGGTTCAGAGGGTGATGCTGTTTTCCTGTAGTAAAAAGCAGCCAGGGTTGGCTTTTAGTACAAGTCTGTGATAATCTACCTTCAATTTGGCAAGAGCAACTTGAGCTTCTATGTTAGGCTACACTGAAGGGATCAGGAACTGAGGCCGATAGTGAGGCTTTGGGGTTTTGACAGCCAAAGAGGATGGAATTAAGAACAGAGTGGACATTTTTTTTTTTTTTTTTTGGTTTTTTCGAGACAGGGTTTCTCTGTGTAGCTTTGCGCCTTTTCCTGGAACTCACTTGGTAGCCCAGGCTGGCCTCGAACTCACAGAGATCCACCTGGCTCTGCCTCCCGAGTGCTGGGATTAAAGGCGTGCGCCACCACCGCCCGGCCCAGAGTGGACATTTTTTAAGGTGGAGAAAATGGCAGAAAAAGGACTTTATCATGAAATAGAAACAGCCGGATTTGTCAATGGATTCTGACCCGAACAACTAGAAGAAAGTTGCCTTTCACTAAGAATTTAGAGCCTCTCTGGGAGGGTGAGGACAAGTTTACCAGTGACTGAACATTTTCTCCAAGTATCCAATGTGCGGAAGAGGTGTATGCCTATTCCATAATAGTTATGTGTTATTAGTGGTGTTATCATTCACCTTCAGTCTAACAATTTGTCGAAAACATGTGTCCAGTGGCCTTTAACAAATGAACTTGATTCTTGATCCCATAAATGATTTCATGGGCCATTCACCACTCAAAGCCAGTTTGTCCCATCAGTCACAGTATGGTCCTATCACCATTTCATTTAATAATCTCTCTACACTCTCCCCTCCCCTCCACCCTGATTTGGTGAGTATGGGCAAGAATACAAGCTGAAAGTCAGTGCAGCTCAATCTATGGCTTTATTCAGCATCCTTTATTTTTAATATAACATAATTACAATGTTTCTCCCTTCCCTTTAATGTTCAGAGTAAGTCCAGCCCACCTTCCCATGTTACAAAAGAGGAGGCTGAGGCCTGGAAAGGTGGAATGGCATAAACTTAGCATTATTACCTACACGATGAGGTAATGATGTTATAGATGCCTAGGGATTACCACAGCTCTCGTACTTCAAGCTCTTCAGCAAATGCAAAGCACAATAAAAATCAGGTCACAGCAACAACCCAAAGCCCAGGAGACACTCTTGTGTTCTCTGTCCTCATCACTCACATCTAAGCCAAGAACAACTCCTATTCACTCTACCCCAAAGTCCAACCCACTCTGCCCTCCTCTTTCCACAGCTAAATTTTCACCTTTGTATAAGGCACCAGCACCTTCACATGAAAGATGGGAATGGACCATAACTGGTTCTCAAATGTCATTCTAGCCCTCCTACTACAACCTAAACTGGATGGTCTAATTAGAATTTGAACGAGCACAGTAACTTCTTTATCCAGTTCCCATCAGCAAGTTCCTATAGAACTTTCCTCGACTTGCTCACCCCTCAGGATCTTGCTCCCCTCTTCTTTTGGATGAGCTCTTATACCCCTGCTGCAACACTCAGTAGGTTCTAGGCTTTCTAACCTTTCCACCTGCCTTTGCATGCCTAGTTTCTCCTTTTGAAGTATTTAGGTTATTAGGAGGGCTCTAACAATTATTTCTTTTCACGTTCATGCCCTTCAGGAATCTTCATCTTTGAACCCGGTGACTTGCTTTTCAAGAACAGAGTATGGCATGTACAGGTGATGGTATATAACATCCAGGGTTAGGTTACAAAAGACAGTATTTCTATCTCTCTCTCTCTCTCTCTCTCTCTCTCTCTCTCTCTCTCTCTCTCTCTCTCTGCTTTCTTGCTTGCTCATTCTGATGAGGTAAACTTCCATGCTCAGGGTGCCATTTGTTCAGAATAAAGAGTGTCCTGCCAAGCCGGGCGGTGGTGGCGCACGCCTTTAATCCCAGCACTTGGGAGGCAGAGCCAGGCGGATCTCTGTGAGTTCGAGGCCAGCCTGGGCTACCAAGTGAGTTCCAGGAAAGGCGCAAAGGTACACAGAGAAACCCTGTCTGGAAAAACCAAAAAAAAAAAAAAAAAAAAAAACCACAAAAAAAATAGCCGGGCGGTGGTGGCACACGCCTTTAATCCCAGCACTCGGGAGGCAGAGCCAGGTGGATCTCCGTGAGTTCGAGGCCAGCCTGGGCTACCAAGTGAGTTCCAGGAAAGGCGCAAAGCTACACAAGAGAAACCCTGTCTTGAAAAACCAAAAAAAAAAAAAAAAAAAAAAAAGAGTGTCCTACCAAGAAGGAAATAGTACGTCTCTCAGTTCAATAGCTCTAGAGAAACTGAACTGTGCCACCAAGAATATGAACAAACTCAAAGTCATACCAACTCCATTTCAGCCACAAAGTGGCAACAACCCAGCCAGTGTCTTCACCACAGCTGCAAAGCAACCATGATTCAGAGATTCAAGCTAGGCTGTGCCAGCATTTCTGACCCAGAGAAACTTCAAGACAATAAATGTCTTAAAATAATGTGTTAGGAAAAAATAGACACCATTTTTGAACATTTTCTCTTATTTTCCCCTCATCTGGGAGCTCTCTTTCTACTGAGATCTTGAAGGACTGACTCTATCCTCAGTCTCTCAGTCTTTGATTCCCTCCCTCCCTCAGGATTCCTTCCCTGCCCAACAAAATTCCCAACCCATCACTCTGCTTCATTATTTTTTATCCTCTGCCAATAAGTGAGGAAAGATTTGGTGTATTTGCTTGTTTGCCTGTTTCTTCCATTATTTCAGAGGCTGTATCAAGAGTAGAACCCTCCCTAACATGTTCATATCTGACCCTCAAAACCAAAAATACAGCCTGGCATATAATCCTTTATCAATAACCTTGTGTTGAACATATGTGAATGAACAATGCCTGAAATGAGTTGCAAAAGGGACATGGAAAGACAGAAAGGGATAAAGCACAATTCTTTGTAAAGCTTAGACAACTCCCAGCATTGGTTCACACAATTCATCCCATCTATCAGAGTAGATTGAAATTTCACAGGACACCAGGGCTGTTTGTTTTTTTCAAGAACAGAGTATGGCATGTACAGGTGACGGTATATAACAAGACTTCATAATTTCCTTGCATGAGTTTCCTGCAGATTTCAGCTGAATTTTAAGGCAACAAAAACCCACATCCTCTTCCTTCTGGTTTCCCTCCCCCTCTTTTCCTCCTCGACAAATCCACCACCCAGTTTGATGCACTTCCCTCCCATGTGAAGAATAGTCAATAGGTAATAGAAATTACCAAGCTCTTAAGGCAACATAATTATGTTTGTTAAATGTCCAAGACTCAAAAATAGATCAAGCTCTTCTGAAATCCATGTGTTTGTTCGTTGTTGTTGTTTTTTTAAATTATGGAGACATTTCTAGGTTTAGAATAGTCTGCCAACTTGTGAAAACATATTCTTTTCACTAGGCTGGTTTCTTCTTTCCTGCTTAAATTTAGTCTGCAGCTTAAGGCAATAGGCTAAACTATATCCTCTGACTTCTACTGCAAACAGAAGGTGGAAGATTATCTCCTTTCTAAGGAAAAAAGCTGAGGAATTTGTGTTGGCTTTATTCTTGAATTCAACATATGGATAAGAACACCAAAATGTTGGAAAGAGGGGTAAATTATCAAAATGGTTCAACAACCTTCCACAACCACTTTCAGATAAACTTTGTTAAAAACCTTATGCAAAATACTGTCAAAGACATTTATCATGTGATAACTCCTCTTGATTTAGATGTTCAATAAAAGAATAATGTTTAAATCCGTTTTGGTGTACTTATCCATGAGAATACAGACAGTGAAGCCATGCTCTTGAAGACCTTCAGAAAATACTGATAACAGTAAATGAGATTCATTCAAGTAGATCTTGGTTTTCAAACAAGAATATTGTCTTTGCTGGATCTTTCCCTGCCATTTTTATTGCAGGCCCTTCCTTCCTCTCTGTTGTCCTCTAAAAAGTTTCTGAAGATCACATCTAAAGTCTCATTTCCCCTCTTAATTAAATGTGTCTAATGGAATGTTGACCCTTTAGTATAATGTTAGTCAAAACTGGGCTGTGCATATCCCTAGATTATAGTAATGGCATTGAAGAAGTTACTAAGATCACCAGAAAGTTCTATCCCCCAAAACCCTAAAACTAATTATTTTTCCACAATGAGAATGTGATTCATTCACTTTTTGTTCTTTTTATTTGTCTGAAATTTCCCTTATATCCCTTACACAAAAAGTAAATTACTCAGAAAATAAATGGTTGAATGGGGAGCAAAATCTTTACCCAAGTTTTCTGTGATCTAGTCCTTCAATTAGAGATGAAAAGAATATTCAACAATAAGAAAAAAAAAAGACAAAGGGAAGATTCCTGTAAGTATATGGGGGTAGAGCTTGGCGAACACTTGAAATCCCTCCTACTGAGACCTCGGCCCTGTTCACAGCAAAGCAGGAAGGAAAATCATTTCATGATACAAGATTCCAGTCAGTTCCTTCACCTAGTTCCCTGCCATACAGAATTATGTGGAGGACAAATTTCTAAATTGCTCCTATAAAACAGAAAATCATAGTAGAGAGAGTTATAATGATCTATTTTACATATGTCAAGGTATTTTTGTACATATTTGATATAGCTGTTGTATTGAAAGCCAGTTAGTAATTAAAGAACCACATTTTTCAGACAGTCTGTATTGCAATGGTGTCCAGGCCCAACCACAAATAAACTTGGGGAAGGCATACAAACCTAATGGCTACATTGGCTGTACCATTCGGCTCTTCTTGCTCTTGCCTAGCCTCTTCCTGAGAGGCTACAGTCTCCCTGGGGATTTTAGTCTGTTCTCACACTTGTTCCTCAAATAGTACCCATCTTCCCTGGTAGGGCATTCCCCAAAGCCTCTGTATGATGTAAAGCTGCAGGCCTACTCTGCTCTCCTTTGATTAGAGATACGCAGTTATAGGCTGTAGGTCAAAGATCCAGAGGAGATGGCTTTCTGAGAGCACACATCCCTCCCTTTATGCACATGAAAAAGCCTGGGTTTGGATTTCTTCAAGTTAGCCCAATCTGGATTTGAATAACACTTTTGACACTCATTGTATGTGTCATCTTAGTCTTTTGGGGTGTCTGCTTTTCCATGAGTATTATGTGACTAATTAATTATCACTTTGAGCTATGCACAGTTATTTTTTAAAAATGAGACTATACACATTAAAATACCAGATAACCTCTGAAATTAATATTATTCCACACATCCTCCTTGCCCTGCCTCAAAATTCTCAAAGCCTTGGGGTACTCTAGATGAGGGAGGTGAATGGATGAATGCATTTATCATGAAATAACTTATCTACCTAGCTCTTCACTTAACCCTGGATGTATTTTTGCTTTTGTGTGTGGATCTCTCAAAAAATAGGGAAGCCTCTCTTGGCCCAACCTTGGCCCATCTGATTTTCTGAATTCTGAGACAACTTTTTTTTAAGCCACCCAATATCATATGTATTTTTTAAGCCACTCAATGCCATATGTTTGTGTGGTTTCTCCCAATCAATGTTCAAGCAAAATTCCTAGTACTAGTACAAAAAGTACTGATGTGTCTGGGGATTTATCCTGTATCAGTAAACGAAGTATTAATAATCAGCAAACTGTGCCATCATTTTGTGAGGTTCCATGAACTCATCTAAGCTTTTTATCTAAGTGACTCTTGTGATGCTCCAAGCAATTCTGTTAAATGGGTGCTATGCCTACCTTTACTCGCCACATAAGCTGCCTAAAGGATGTAGTTTGTGACCCAAGTACAGCCCAAGAGAAGTCTAAATCATAAGCTAACAATGTTTCTTGTCTTTTTAATGATTCCATATTAGTTTTGTACATCTTTACATGAAATCTTCAATGGTGTTTCTCAGTTCTTAAGTATAAAATACTCACTACTTATTCTTTTTTTTTTTTTTTTGGTTTTTCGAGACAGGGTTTCTCTGTGTAGCTTTGCGCCTCTCCTGGAACTCACTTGGTAGCCCAGGCTGGCCTCGAACTCACAGAGATCCGTCTGGCTCTGCCTCCCAAGTGCTGGGATTAAAGGCGTGCACCACCACCGCCCGGTACGGCAGCAGGTAATGTGTAGCCCAGGCTGGCCTCGAACTCGTGATCCTCCTGCTTCTGCCTCCTTCAGCAAATCCTACCGGCGTGCGCCGCCGCCGCCACCACCACCGGCTACTTATTCTTAAGAAAAATAATCAGTGTATATTCTCCTTGCTATAGTGTTTGACTGTTGTGAGATATTTCCTCTCTTATGTTGGGACTATTCCTCAAAGTTCCAAACAAAATCAACACCCTGAAAAACATAAACCATGAAGCAGGACAGCTTCATCATGTTCCTCACTACTGCAGGTGGTCCTGGGAAATATAGTCAGAATCATATACAAGCAGATCCTGCTAGTCAGTAATAATGACCAGGACAGCTACTTGAAGGTAGATGTTTCTGTCTTGCCAGCAACTCCCAAATACCCAGCAACCACTTCCCAAATAATTCAGAGGCTTATATTACTTATAAATGCTCAGCCAGTAGCTCAGGCTTATTACTAACTAGATCTTGTACTTAAATTAACCCATAATTCTTATCTATGTTTAGCCAAGTGGCTTGGTACCTTTTCTCAGTACAGCAATCTCATCTTGCTTACTCTGTGTCTGCCAGTGACTCCTGACTCAGCCTTTCTCCTTCCTATCAATCTCAGTTTGGCTTTTCTGCATAACTTCCTGCCCAGCTACAGACCTGTCAGCTTTTTATTAACCAATGAGAGAAATACATATTCATAGTTTTGAAAAAGATTGTTCCACAGCATTTCCCCTTTTTTGTCTAATTAAATAGAAAGGTTTTAACTTTAACATAGTAAAATTCTATGTAATAAAAATGGTTGTTAAGTAAGTATCACAGTTAAAATCTCTAGTCTATTTTTATTTGGCAAAATTAGAGAAAATATTTTATGATCTATCTTATTTTTGTGAGTCTAAAGTTTCACATCTAATTTTACCTTTTTATCATAACTTAAAAAAATACTGTTAGTTTAACTATCTAGTCTATCAAAGACCCCAGAAGGAGCAAATCTTACCTAATGACAGGGACATCAGGCTGCCTGGACAGTCACACAAAGTTCCTCTGTAATGTTGGGGCATACAGGCCTAGCATATCTTACAGACTTTCTTGTGAAGCAGGGAATTTTTAAAGACTGTCCTACCTTGTCTTGGCATAATTTGGCAGTCACCTTTCTTGCGTCCTGCTGGTCGAGTTTTGACAGTAACTGTCAGCAATTGAGGCATGGGCAGTTTCTTTGACTACATAGGTAGCTTTTGTCATAAAGAAAACAAAATCCATATGGAGTTTCTTCAATGTCTATCATCCTCCTTTAAGTTATTGGTGCTATCAGGGGGAGACATGTCTCACTGTTGAGAAAAGTCTGTTCTTAAAACATTTTAAATGCCATATTCTGTAGGTCTTTGAAGTGTTTGAAGGTTGTCTCTTTGTCTGAAATACATCTCTGTATAGTCTGAAAAAGATATGTTAACATGACTATAAGTTTGTTATTATAGATAACTATTCTGTATTTCTTAATTATACATTCCACTTTTAAATGACCTGCATAAAAATACCTTAAACAAGAATAGAAATATATAGTGTAATAAAATTAACTTTAAATTCATATCAATAAACCAAAATCTATATTAACATAAAATATGTAAGATTAATAGTTTTTTTGGACTAAAGTAGATTCAATAATCTACCCTTTTATCCTATCATTTATATACACCCCTTTTTCTTTTCAGAACAAGATCTCTCAATCTAATCTCCTTTGTTTAGCTTTTTTACTCACCATTATCCATAACAACTTGTAACCAATCCCCCTAAACAATGACAACATCCATGATATATTTTGGGGAATGTAGGCATAGTTCTCTAGACTACTTCCTGCTGATTGGGGGCATTGGTAATCTTTGAGGAACCATGAGAAAATTTAGGATTATGGATCCAGTCCTGACTGGAGAATTCTGTGAGATTGGATCATTTCAGTCAACAGCCTGGAAGCTGTTTTGGATGTTTGATGACCTGGGCCATTGTTTTCACTGGTCTCTGGTCTGCTGTGGGACTGTCTATATGTCAAATTGCTCTGATTGGTCAATAAATAAAACACTGGTTGGCCAGTGGCCAGGCAGGAAGTAGGTGGGACAAGGAGAGAGGAGAATTCTGGGAAGCAGAAGGCTGAGGCGGAGAGACACTGCAGCCACCGCCAGGAGAGGCAACCTATAAAGACGCCGGTAAGCCACCAGCCACGTGGCAAGGTATAGATTTATAAAAATGGGTTAATTTAAGATAAAAGAACAGTTAGCAGAAAGCCTGTCACGGCCATACAGTTTGTAAGTGATATAAGTGTCTGAGTGATTATTTTATAAGTAGATTGTGGGACTGCGGGGCTTGGGGAACCTGGAGAGAAGCCCTCCAGCTACAAATGGCGCCCAACGTGACAAGAATCCATTAAAAACCGCTTGGCTTGGCGGCAGGTCTGCTTTCCCGCAAGGGCGGCAGACCGGGCGGGCGGCATCCTAGTCCGAGCGCCAGCTTCCTAGTCCGAGCGGCGGCCCCCTAGTCCTTGGCCTCAGGCCGGACTAACTGAGCTGCTTGCTTAAAGCCTGCTAACTTAAAGCCGGTGCTACAAACAACTGAGACCTGCCCTGCCAAACAGGGCCCTGCCTGTAAAGCCAACACACGTGGTCGGAGCTTAAGGAAGCCAGACCCAAGCCTTGACTCGGCACAAGAGGGAACATGTGGCTGGATTTAAGCTTTAGCCGGCTACGCTTTCTTGTGCATTCTCTCTTTCGGTCTGCAGTATGGCGGGAATGAGGCCTCTGCAAGTGGCACATTAAGCTGCGTGGTGGATTTAGCCTTTGCTAGTACAAACAAAAAGAGGTTTCTGGGCTACACGCTGCTTGGATAAAAGCACAGACCCACGATGGCTCCCAGAGCTGACGGAAAACGTACCACCGCCATGTTGGGAAGCTGAAGTGGGAGGAGCCAGCAGCCACAGTGCCGTTTCAGGCTTAGAAGGCTACAGTTTAAAGCAATAGGCTCAAGGTAATATAAAACATAAGCTACATAAAGATGGCTACCACACAGAGAATCTGGATTATGTTCTCTTTGATATTCATAACTGAAGAGAAACATTTGATTGCAAAAGCTGTTGAGTTATGCCAAAATGTGTATTTTAAAGGCACCTTAACTTCAAAATTTGGATGTAAGGATATGTTGCTTTGGAAAGGAGGCTCTGCTTTTGTTTCCACAGAAAGCCAGAGGCTATGGATTTGTTCCAGATTAAGATACATCAGGTTTGACCAGCCAAGACCACCTGAAAGGTCTCCGATGACACCATGGCCCAGATGATCCAACATCCAGAATCGTTTCAAGTCACGGACTACTCCATGATCCTAAAATTTTCTTTGTGTCCCCATAAGATACAGTGCCCCCCTCCAGCAGGAAGTAGTAAGAGAAGCTACGCCCAAATTCCCAAATATACCAAGCTGACTTTGGAGATGTGTAAAAGTTAAAACCTTCCTTTTAAAAAAAAGAAAGGGGAAGTGCTGTGGGACGGTCTATATGTCAAATTGCTCTGATTGGTCAATAAATAAAACACTGGTTGGCCAGTGGCCAGGCAGGAAGTAGGTGGGACAAGGAGAGAGGAGAATTCTGGGAAGCAGAAGGCTGAGGCGGAGAGACACTGCAGCCACCGCCAGGAGAGGCAACCTGTAAAGACGCCGGTAAGCCACCAGCCACGTGGCAAGGTATAGATTTATAAAAATGGGTTAATTTAAGATAAAAGAACAGTTAGCAGAAAGCCTGTCACGGCCATACAGTTTGTAAGTGATATAAGTGTCTGAGTGATTATTTTATAAGTAGATTGTGGGACTGCGGGGCTTGGGGAACCTGGAGAGAAGTCCTCCAGCTACACTGGTCCCCTTGCTCCAAAACTATATAATCTTTTAAAGGTAGCATACATATCTGTTTTAGTACAAATATAGATTGTGCATTGTATACAAGTCAGCCAAAGATGATTTTTTTTGTTTTATGTTTGAGAAGGTAAAACATACATCACATATCTAGTAGTTCTTTTAGGTTTATTCCTTTATGTTTGCAGTCAGACTTTTCAGGAAATCTTCCTCAATCAAACTTGATTTTTCTTAACCCAGGATGAATCCAGAGCCCCTCATATCCTGAGGAAACAAAAGTATAACCCCTTCCCAAAAGTAACATATTTTTTGACTTAAATTTTGAAGTCAAAATAATTTTAAAATATATAGGTTGGATTAACCTGGCAACATTTATAATCAAATGTCTCTAAGCAGCTGTTGTTCCTTCCTCAGCAGCCAAACTATTCAAACACAACACAATAACATACAGTATCCAGCCACCCTGTATAATTTCCAATTTTATGTGGCTTTTTTTGTTGTTGTTGAAGCATTTAGACAACAGACAATTGTGGTGATATTGTGTTCCCCAATATATTGTACATCCTAATAAACTTATCTGGGGGTCAGAAAACAGAACAGCCATTATATTAAACATAGGTTTAGGCAGTGGTAGTACATGCCTTTAATCCTAGCATTCAGGAGGCAGAGATCTATGAGTTCAAAGCCACACTGGAAACAGCCAGGCATGGTGACACATGCCTTTAATCCCAGGAAGTGATGGCAGGAAGCAGAAAGGTATATAAGGTGTGAGGACCAGGAACTAGAGTCATTTTTAGGCTTTTAGCTTTTAGCAGCAGTTCAACTGAGATCCATTTGGATGAGGACTCAGAGGTTTCGAGTCTGAGGAAACAGGATCAGCTGAGTAATTGGCAAGGTGAGGTGGCTGTGGCTTGTTTTGTTTCTCTGATCATTCAGCATTCACCCCAATACCTGGCTCCAGGTTTGTTTTTTATTAATAAGACCTTCTAACAATTTGCGTTACAGACAATTCTCATTATTTTTTAATTTAATTTAATTTAATTTTACAATATAATTTAATTTTATATTGTCAGTACTACAACATTCAGTTATGTAGCCTGGAAGGATGATTGTCATCCCCAAGTGTTCCAATGGCAGTCATTGTGGAATAATGACTTTCCATTTTCCTCTGTCTGACTTTCTGTCTCATTCCTCAGTGCAGATGGCATGCTTAGCTCAGGCTCTATCTTTCCCCTGTTCATGGGTCAAGCAGAATCCATTCATTTCTTGGAAAGGCTTTGGAATCACTTGATTTCATCCTGAGAGACTCCTCTATATGTTATCTGGAATGCTGTGTCAACAGAGCGACTCAATGTATGACTGCTCATTTGTTCATTCATTCATTCACTCATTCAAATTCATTTAGGATTTACTTTGTGCTGGGCTCTAAAGAGATAGCAGAAAACAAAACACATAAGATCTCTGTCATTATGGAACCAATATTCTATCAGAGTTATGAAATCATTGTAATTGACCTCAATTCAACTCATTCAGTTGAGCATTCCCACCCAGTCACAGTTTAGTTTGACTGCTGGTTTTAGAGAATCCACTGTATGCCTGATGATATGTTTGTTCATAGTATCTCTTCATCAGTGTTTTTTTATTTCATCATTCATGATCACATCTTTGGCTATCAGGTATTACATGTTTCCTTCATTCACAAATGAGTAGTTGACTACAATAGGTGGTTTATGCCTTTGTAGTATATGCTATGGCATTTCTTATCTCTTCATACCATAGTATCCCTGAAATTGCCAATGATAATATAGAGGGTTGCCCTTCTCTCCCTCCCTTCCACTCTCATATGTATATTTATATCATGTATTGCTATATCTATTTATATCTATATCTATATAGAGAAAATATATATAAAATCTGCAAAAGGCAAGATTATTATGTATGCATGCACATATTGCACAATCTCCATTGGATCCCAGCACTATCTGGGGTGTGTGTATTTTAAGTCTTATATCATTTGTTTGTTCATTTAATAGGAATTAAGAAGCAGAACAGAAAAGTCTACATCTATGACTAAGTTTATAAGCATAGAAGAAAAAAATAATCAGAAGCTTGTGATCAGCCTAAATGACCATCTCCAGACAGATAGGGAAGATGGGCATTCCTGATCATATATCTGCATGGAAGGTTTTTGAGGCCCAGTGATGCAAATTATATTCCAGGAATTACAAATATCTTAGACTGATGCGCAAAAACTTCACTTATTCATGGTTGAGGAACTTACTTGTTAATTATTAATTCAGCTTAATTATTCTGAGCACCCCATCTATGCATTTACCAATACCCAGTACTGTGCTTGTCATTCAGTAGTTGAAACTAAGCCAGGACACATTACGTCTAAATCCAAGAATCCAAGAATCTTGCCTTTTGCAGAAAGGCCCACATTTTAACACAGGCCTCTTTCCCACACTCACATTTACTGAAGTCAGAGCAAAAGACATTTACATTCTTGGCCAGTCAGAGTATTTGAATATTATTATTTATTTAAAAACTCATTACCTGCAAACTCCTTTCATGGAACCAATTAAAAAGTCTCCTAAAGACAAAGATAATATTATACTTGGTGTAACAGTTTTGGAGGCTCTCTAATGTGTTAGAAACCCCCATAGATCTTGACAATTTTTATGTCTCCCTTTTAAAATGTCTCCCTTTTAAAAGTGAGGCTGATGCCAGGGAACTTGGCCTCTGCTGGTATGTGCTGGTTGTGGTTTTCCTGAGAATAAAATTATGGGTGTGTTGAAGGGGGGGGGGGTGAGGCAAGGAGTGGGAACTGACAGGGAATGTGGGTACTTAAGGTGTCAAATTTTACATGTCTGGGATTTGTTTCCACCAGACTACACTCTGAAAATCACCATTCCATGCTATATGCTTACTGGAAGGGCTGGCACTGTTTCAAAGAAGTCTATGTGAAATGGGGACATCAGAATCTTAAGTATTGAGACTGGTGATAGGACAGCTTTAAATGGAGTTCCCCAACATGCTGTGATATAAAGCGGCCATATGAGAAATGGCCCTCTATTAGGAGTCAACAGCCTGGAGCTAGCCACCCAGAAGACTGGGGTTTGATCAACTACCAGATCATCTTGGTATCTTTCTCAGTTTTGCTTTCTGGGTGGTAGGTGGGGTTGTGTTGCCTTTAAGACTTCAAGGACCTTCTATGTAGAGCCTGTTCTGAGACTGAGGTCACCCTGCTTGATGCCCCACTGTTCTTACACTGCAGTGCAATCATTCCAGTCTGGCTTTTGGAGCAAGCAGAATTAATTGCCATCCTTCAGCAGCAGGATGCAAACCACAGCCTCTCAGTAGAGCTCCAGGGAGGCATTTTAAAGCACTGGCTGGAGAAGAATGAAATGTGATCAAATCAATGCACTCATACGAACCTGCCACACTGGCCACCCTCTCCTCTGTTTCCAGAATTTTAAGACCAGCTTCCAAAGTATAGATGCCTTCTCTTCCCTTCCCCTCTCTCTAGTTTTTTTAACTTTATCTTTTAACATCACTAGGACCCTGTGAAAAGTGGGAGGTACAATGTGACTCATTTCCTACCTTGTAGAGGTCCAGAGCTAGAAGAGTAGAGTGGATTGCATTGAGTTCACAAGGGCCCGGGATGTACTGGAAGGCAGTATGTCAGAGTTCCTAAGTTCTGGATCCACTTTAGTTTAGATTCAATGCCTTATTTTCTGATTATAAAACCCAGGGAAGATTGATGACTGTCTTGTCACCTATAAAATGGGTAAAGTGACAGTACTTTTTGCAAATACGTTGGTAAATGTGAAATAAGACATAAAGGAGAAGAGGGGTCTTGGAAGGGTCTTCAATAAATGTTTTCACACTCTTAACAAATAAAATACTACACCCTTAATAAATACTAGCTAACAGTTTCTATATCCTTATTAATATTAAAACAAGGTCCAAATCAAGCATGTAATGCATTGTTCTATTTGCTTTTTCCAATAGTCTCTAAGCTGGTACTATTGTCATTCCTTATTCTGTAGATAATAGCACTAAGGCACAGTGAAATCAAGGAGCCCCCCCCTATCTGGCCCAGCTAGTGACTAAAACCATTGCACTATGACTCCAAGCAGCCTGCATGAATACACTGTCATCTTCACCTCTAGTTCTGACATAAGGTATCTAGTAAAGATCTATTTATTGTCTTCTTTGAACTCTGTAATAGTTCCAGAGAGTAGTTACTATAATTCCCACAATACCAATGGAGAAAAAGAGGCTCTGAGATGTTAAGAGCCTTGGCCCAAGTCTTCAGGTACACGAGAGGCTCAACATGTTTTTCTTTTGCTATCTAAATTATTCCTTCTTTCCCTTCCTCCTTCTCCTCTTCTTGCATCTCCTTCCCACTAGTCTCCCTCCCCACTCTCTGTATTTCCTTTAGTACTAGGAGTTAAAGCCAATACTGGGAAATCAGTCCACCACTAAGCTAACCCTCAACTTTACCCTCTAAGTTCAAGCAATCATGAAGCAAAGCAGAGTATCAAAATGTTTGAAGTGTCTATTCTTTGAAGTTGAGCTAAACATTCACCAAGAGACAAGAATCAGACTACCAAATACCTGTTACTTCATGTGCTTTATATGAATTCAGCACTGGCAGCATTCACATTCTTCTGATGTTTCCTTGATACAAGAATTCAGATGCCTAGGGCCCATACCGTATCTAGGGAATCAGACACCCAAAGACAGAGCTTAAATATTTGCATCTGACATGATCATGTGCTTTTGATATGTGGCCAATGTGCAAACCACAGCAACAACATAGGGAAATCAAAGTTGCCGAGTGACATTTCCTCACCAAAAGACCAGAAGGAGTTTGTACAAGAAGTGCTAACTCTGATTTCAGTTGCCGACACCCTCTGGGCCTTTTAGTAATAATCAACTCAACCAACTTCAATGAGCCTAGGTTTCTTCATCTGTAGCACAAAATACACAGCACATGAGGTTGTTGCAAGAAACACAGTATGAACACATGTTGTACCTGAGTACTATACCTGATTCAGGATGCAAGTTCTCCTTCTTTCCAACACTTATAGAAAAGCATATTCATATCGTGAAGAACATGTCAGAAGAAGAGAATGATTGGTCCTAAGTACTGCTAGGCTGAATCTGATTGAGGGTGTGTGTGTGTGTGTGTGTGTGTGTGTGTGTGTGTGTGTGTGGTGTATATGGTCATCTCTGAAATAATTAGAGTTTCTAAGTACTTCTTCTGTTTCTTGAGTATTCTCATCATAGACTATTTCCACTCGTCTCTCTTGCAAATCTGGTTAGATTCAGGTTCAGACTGATTCTATAATGTCAGGTCCTTCCTCAAGCTTTCCTGGTTGGGTCAGAAATCAATATGGAGTCAGTTTTCACCTTGGGCCTTGGGCAGATAGCCTTGTGTGTGATCAATATCATTTACTTGGCATCTTTTTCAGCCTAGAGCAGTGAATCGTATACTTTTCTCTCACGTGTATAGGTACACGATATGCCTACTTGTAGATGCTGTTTCCATATTTGGGAGTAGCACAGCTGTATATGCAGCTGTGCATGTACCCGAATATGCATAATCTGATACATTTCGATGGCCAGTAAAGCAATTCTATATAGAGACAGATTTTAATCCTATAAAGCATGTGGGAAGTGTCATAAGGTCATCTAGGTTGGAGAAATAACTCCTCTGGTTATAAATGACAATTCATACTGCCACGATTCCTCTCACAGAAGCTATGCTCTTCTGTAAGGAATTCCATTATTTCCTGGTTCCCACAAAATTAATTCTCATAGCAATAAAATGAAACAAATGACTTCCAGTCATGGCCTGGCTTCTCTCTGGCTGAGTGCCAGAGAAGAAACTCAGCACTGCAGGCCACACCAACTTCAACATTTCGGTTTATTTCTCCCTCCCCTTGGAATTAACAAACTGACTTCCTAGTATAACTCTGGACCTCAATGTCATGGTGTTTAACCAGAGTCAGGCTGACATCTGGGCACTGACAAGACAATTATCTTTCCAATCATCTTCTCTGAGATGATGCCAAGGTCATCTATGATTTAATCCCTGAACAATTTGTGGTGTACTATGTTTTACTGGGGATACAAAAACCAGAATAATGCATTATTCCTGTATTCAAGGAGTTCATAGTCTTGTTGGACAAAAAAAAATGACATGTAAAAAAAATTCTAAATCAAACTTGACAAGATAGGTACTGATGCTTCATGAAACGCCAGGTGGGACTGGAAATATAAGTGGAAGCCTAGGGGCAGGGTTCTAGTAAAAGTGTGGTAGTGTGGGGGGTGTCATCAGGGTTGTGGGGTTTCCTGTTGGGTTGGCCTGGGAGAAAAGAGAAGAGAAATAAATTTTAATTAGCCTGAGGTGAAGTTTGTGAGTCTGAACAAGCAAGGTCTGGGCTCAGGCAGGAGGTTATCCTCTCCCCTCTCTCTCCCAGGGATATGCAAGTAAGTGACATGTCTGCACAGTAGTGGGAAGTCTCAAATGGGAATATGACAGAAAATTTTCACAATGGCCAAAAGCTCAAAAACATCTCTTCTCCACTCTAGCTGATTACAGTCTTCTCTAAGAAGCCCAGGAAGAAAATTTCTCAAACCAGTAGGACTATATTAATATACCTGTGCATCTGGGTTTATATGAGTGCAGACATCATTCTGTCACTGTTATCTTAAGTCTTAGTATCATGCCTGCCATGAGTTACACTCTCAATGACATACTTATGGGATGTATTATGATTCTCCCCCACATCCACTTCTATAGCTTTCTTTAAAACAGTATATATGATAATTCCATTCTTGGAGACTCATAGGTCAAAACTATAATGGTAACCTGGACTCTGTCCTTTCATACATAGACCTATCCAAACAATAACTGAATTGACTACTGTCTTCAAAATGTATTATTAGTCAATTACCTTTTCCATCTCCCTTACCACTATGCTAACCCATTGTGACCAAGAGTCTTAGCCAATTGTCATAGTGGCCTCTGACCTCATCTGCTGCATTGAGTGACCTCATTGGCTTCTAAATCTCTTGACTTCTGCAGTTGGGTATGTGGTTCCTTTTCCAGAAAGCAGCTAGTCATTGCTTAAGAACATGAGTAAAGTTTGACATTTCTTTGTTCACACATCTACAGTTTCACTTTCATGAGAAGCAACTTCATTTGTTGATGGGGCTCACAAAGCCCCATGTGGGATGCCCTCAGCTAAGTCTGTGGATTTATGTTACTGTACCAATTGCTCTCTCTGCTTTAGCCTTGATCTCTTATCATTATCAACAGACCAGACTCCTGTTCTTAGCTTAGCCTTTGACTTTGCTGTTTCCACTACCTGGACAACCCTTCTCCAGGCATCGATAGGACTCCTGTCCTATTGCCTTTCAAGCACTACCTTCTTAGACATTCCCTTTGACCATCCTGTCTAAATTGCACTTGGTTCCTTCAGGACAACTTCCCTTACCATGTTTTATTTGTTTTCACAACACTTGTTGACACCTGTCATATATATGCTTCTTATCTGTCTCCCATTCTGGAACACAGAACACTACAAATTTTGTTCATGTATTCACCACCTAGATTAAGACTGGGTATTTTTTGTTGATTAAATATGTTTTTTGTAAATTTCATATATATATATATATATATATATATATATATATATTACATACACACACACATATAGCATTCTTTTACTCTTTCTCCTATCCTCTCTTATCTCTCATCCTTATAACTCCTCTTCTTCCTTACAGTTCTTTTTCCATATTCATTTCTCTTTGTTATATTTTGTGATTCACAGATTTCTAGCCAGGAATATCTGGGTGACCATGGGTTTGGGACTAATCAGTAGAGGTTAATGGGCTCACTGTTTTGCGTATGACTGAAGACAATGTTTCTCCACAATAACCCACCAGTACCCACCAGCTTAGCAGGCAGCCCTAGGTCTCCATGAGTCCCTTCTGATCCGTGATTGACTTTTGACAAGTCCAGGACTGAGCATGTTGTAGAAAGAAGAACCTTGCTAATATTTGTATTAAAGGATGGACATGCGCGCGCGCGCGCGAGAGGGAGAGAGAGAGAGAGAGAGAGAGAGCACACACATACACACACACACACACACAAGAGGAGGAGGAGGGGGAGAGAGAGATCCTTGTAAATGCCTTTTAAATTTTAAGCCTTTCACCTCAATGATGTTTTTCAATCACGATTAAATACAGTTGACATTCTCACCCTCACTTACAGCGGGGAATAAGAGGCTTGTCGAACAAGTTGGCCTGTATCCCAGAGCTGGAGTAGATGCCTGGAAGTCTCATTCACTTTCAGTGTCCCAGAAAGCCTTGGCTGGGCTGATAGGAGTACTGAGACAGACCTGTACTACTGCCTTTGGAAATTGGATGGAGGTTTCAGAGAGTGGTGTTGAAATAACATACTAGTATATCAGTTATGGAGAATAAGGATGGAGCAGTACTTACTGTTGACAAGTCAAAACAGCTTACCCTGGGTGACTAAACTCAACACCCACCTTTAGATTTTCCCTGGGGGATGAGGAAAGGCGGAAGTGGAGAGAGCAAGAGGAAAAAAGTGAAAAGTTCCTCTGACAGGCAGCCAGACTTTCTTGTCAGGGCATTTCTGACTCGCCCCTTGTAGGAGTTATTACTCATAGGAAGACGATGAGTCTTAAAAAAAAGGACTCCTGGAATATTCCTAAATGAAGAGCTAAGTGAGAAGGATAAGGCATCAGCAATGGGTGGAGCTAGAGTTGGTTTGTGAACCTACTTTTTAAAAGTTTTGATGACTATTTATTTCTATAGAACGTATTGTGATCATATTCATCTTCATTGTCTTCTCTTATCCCTCTATGATCCTTGCTGACTGCTTCCTTCCTATCCAGTCCCTCTCCTGTGTCATGTGGTTATTATTTTTTGTAGATAGCTATATGCTCTGTGTGTTTGTGACTGCAATAGTAGTAACACCATACACAGAATAACCAAGACAGTTGTTCATAGAGCTCCTTTCCAGTCTTCAGGTCTTATAGTCTTTCTGTGATGTTTCCTGGTTCTTGTATGGGGTGATGTAAGTGTTAATTTAGGGACAAGCACTAAACAGTCACATATGCTCTGCACTGTCATGCTGTTGTTCAGTTGAGAATTCTCACATCTCTCTGGAAAGTGTGCATAACAATTTTTGAAGGAGTAGGAATAAACTTATTTTGTTAAAGTTTGAACCCTTGGGTCCTCGATATAAAGATTCTATCAACAGAAGCTCTGGACAATTCAAGATTCTATGGACATAGCTGAGTACTGAATCAGAGATCTGATTGGGGGAGATATCCACTAACAGCGACTGACAGAATTTTCAGCTGCAGCTGAGGGTGGAAATTTTATGTCTGAGTGGGCTCTGGCATTCTGTAATCACGGGGATGTAAGACTCAGGAAAGGATTTGCGGAAGTATAATGTGTGCGGTAGTGGCAGTAGTTCCTGAAATCTGACTGACCTGTTGCATTCTCTTGCCAGCTTGATTCAAGAGGTGTTCCTGAACCCAAGATTTGTGAGATCTTAGTTGTTGGCTCTGCTCACAGATTTGTTTAGGATTACCAGGGGAGATAATCTGTTCAGACTTCTTAGTTTGGATATGGCACACTTTTTTTTTTTTTGTCATTCAATAGACAGCCCCAAGTCAGTTTTCTTTCTACCTGCTTCTAATGATGCAGCCTGAATGAGTCATATGAGTACTGACTTAGCCACTTTTTGCAGAAAGACAGTCATCAGACAAAGTTTCTTCTTCTTCATTAAAAGAGAAATACAGAACTTGGGTTATATGGAATTGTAATACTTCAAGACCAGACAGACAACTTGAAACCACAAGGGAAAGACAATAGTGTGAAGTTGAGAGACATAAATAAAATATCATGACATCTTAAAGCCTCAGAGCCCTTCACTCCAGGCAGCTTGCTACATGCAATATTTCTCTTTTCAAATTGAAGCAGTTAGTCTAATGTTACCTACTTGCGATGTTTTCATTCTCAGAAGTATGGTAATCTTCCTTGTTATTCAACACAGTTCTCATATGCAAGTTTCTTCTAGGACTTGGTATAGATTAAAGGTTAGGGTTAGACATTCTCCAGACTACAGATAACAAGGGCTGGAGAATCTACCCACAGGAGCCCACGGGAAGGCACTAAGCATTAACCTTACTTCTCTGTACTGTGGTGTGAGATTAAAAACTGTAACCTTATAGGCAGATAGACACTTAACCTAGACAGGCAAATATACTCTATAAATAGGCAAATATACTCTAAAAATATAGATAGACATCAAATTTAGAAAAGAGTTATTGTTTATACAATACAAATAAAAATCTAAGGGATAAGTTTATCTTCTCCCCAACAGGATAAACTGAGACAGATGACATGGTTGGCAAGTGGCGAAACCGAGGCTTGGTTCATTAATTTGCCTCATAATAAGGCTCTGAGAAGGTATCATTTGAAATACTGGAGAAAAAGAGAGCACAGACTCTATGGATGCTTGGGGAAGAGTATTCCAGACAAAGGGAGCAGCGACTTTAAAGACTCAAGTAAAGAGAAACTCTCTGGTTTGCTGTAAACAGGCCAATGAATTAGATGGAAGTAAGTCACATAAAGATGACCTCTAAGGCAAGCTGTTCTCCTAAGTGCATATAGTAGCTTCATTGTTCTTCCTTTTATTCTCAGAATAATGTGCGCTTTTTCTCAACATGGTCATCATTGATTTCTTCTTACACCTAGAGTCTTTTTAAAGATGGGACTCATAGTTTATGTCCACTCACCCAAGATCACAGTAGACCTTTGAAAACTTTAGCTGTGCAGTTGAAAGTTTTCAAACAATACTTCAGAATAGCTCTTCCAGTTGCCTCTGTTAGAAATTATAAAATTAACATTAATCTTGTTTGTTTGCCAAGAATCCAAACTTTGAGGTACTTAAGGACTATATACAACTCCTTCACTGCTCATGCCATATCTACCAAAAGGTCCTTACAGTCCCACTTTCAACTGTACTCTTAATCTAAACATTTTTCCACCTATAAGTATAGAGTCCATGTAGCTATTTCCTGTCTCTCAACTAGTCTTCCCATGACAAAGCAAAGCATGACTTTACTCTGCTCACTCCCTACGCACACAGTATTCAGTTAGTCTCAGGACAAATCAAACTCTTGTAGTGTTGGCTTGTAAACCCTGTAAGCTACAGAACAATTTGGGACTACCTTTGTACCTCACTTCTAATCTTGCCATCATAGCATCATACTATTTTTGAAGCTATTCTGATTGCAAGGTCTTTGTACCTAAGTGGACACTGTTCTTTGATGCCCTAACGTGGCTAATGCTACAACATGTAGGATTCTACTCAAAGGGATAATTTCTGATCGCTTACCTAAGGTAGTATGCTTTACCTCTAGTTCAGCATACTTTCTAACAGCACTCAACTTTGGTTTCCTTTATACTATTTATTTCCATCAGTAAGTAAATTTAAAAAAAGACTATATATTCCCTTTTTACATATCACGGGTTAGATGCTTAAGGACAGAGATAAGGACTTGCTTACTTTATTGGGTACAGAGGTTCCCACTCAATGAATAACTGGTATTAATAAAGCAATATGAGAATAATGAGATATTTGGGATTCTCTTTCCTTCACATTCATTTTGGCAGTGTAACAACAGGAAAGAATACTGTGGAGGTAACCAGGCTTAAAGCTCACTATATTTTACTGATTGATGTAAAGCTTGAATACATTTTTAATAAATGTTGAAATAACACTTGAGTCTGCTTACTTTCACATGAATTCTCCAGAGTACTCATTTAGGGGAAAGCTACCTTCACTTGAGAATTATTCTTTGTCCAAATTCCTGGATCATTGGAAATGCTTCCAGGGTTGAAAAAGGCAAAGCCATCAGGTCAATACTTACTGAGTAGTGAATCTTCAGGTTTACATATCCATGCAAAAAGTCCCACTGCAGCTGTATTCTCAGAAGGTGTGAACTAATGCTATAAAACTCACATCCAATGGAGAGAAATCCACAGAGGTGCAATTGAAAAGTAAGATCTCCAGTCTGGTTAGAGAGGAGATGCTGGTTATATGTGAGCAGGTCCCCAATTCAGTGTGTGGTAGGAACAGAGAGAACAATCAAAACTACCCTTAGATTTTGTAAACAGGTCTTTATCTCATCAAACAGGTGTTGTTACAGGTAATATGGTTCTCCAAAGTCAATGCACAATACATATGCATAATTGTGTATATAGAATTTAATTGTAAATATCACTCTATATGTATATATGGGATATACACATACACACAGATATGTATATATGCATGCACGTGTGTGTATACACATATATTATATATGCATATGGCTATATGACTATGCATATACATATGTATGTATATTCAAAACAATCTTTTCCTCCCCCTTCACTTTCAAACTCATAGCACAGAATCTTTTTATTTAATTCTCATATTAAATATATAGAATGCAACAAGCAACTAAAGGCCTTTCTGTGTCTTTGAGTCAGACAGCACTGGATTTCTTTGTGTCTTCATACCTACTCTTGATGTAGAGACTTGCCACTTTCTTCTTAAACTTCCCTTTATTTTCCTGGAACAAGCCCCATGGGCCTCTGCTGCAGCAGAGCCCCAGCCATGCTAAGTAGGAATGGTAAGACTATTGTATAGCCTTCCATGTTCAATCCTCTGTATTTGTTCCCTTCTCTAAGTTGGGTGCCTGTTTCTGAGCATGGAGAAGTCAGAAATCCTGTGCTGAGTATAGCAAGACCTGGAAATGGGAGGAGTCTGATGGTTTAATCATCAGTTAGAGGAGAGCCATTGTCTATTCGGGAATCTCTAGTTTGGAATTAAGCAATAGTAAAGTGAAGGTATATTTAAGTCGCAAAGATTTAGATGTTTATTTATCATAGAAACTAACATTCTTTCACTGTCTTTATGGGTTCTTGACCAAGCCTCTTAGCCCTTCTGTGCCCTATATCCAACATCAGTAAGGATTCCTCCCAAGAGGGGTCCATACCAATGTAATAAACTTATACACTCAAAAGAGGGAATCAAAAAAAATTCAATGGAAAAGCTACTTGCCAAGATATGGCCAGAGCCAGGGAGACTTCCAGAATAGGATAGACTGAATAATTAAGGAAGAAAAACATGACTTATTCAAGAATTTGGAAGCTAGGAGGTATAAGGACATGCACTTTGCAAAAGGGCAATAGAGCATTGTAGAAGAAAGAAAGTACAAGGGGCAAATTTATTTGACAACAATCCATTCTACCAGTCATGATAGTAAATTTAATACACTCAATAACAGCCCCAGATCTGTGACTCAGATTCCTCCTACCAGCTCCAAACTTCCAGCATTAATACACTGAAAAGTCAAGCTTCTAACACCTTTTTTTGGTCACAAACCTAAAAATTATACCCAGATGTCCCCTCTCACCACCTAATTCACCTACAGAGCATACCAAATACACTATTACACCCCAATGGCCCCCATAATTTCAACTCATTTGAGGACTACCTCCAAAGTCAAGTAGAAAGTACCATCTAAGTCCCAAATAGATGATGGAAAACATCTTTACCCTATAGCAAATCCCCTAAGCTAGGACAAACATTAAATATTAGATGCTGGGAAAGAACTGCCCTGAGGGAGCTACAGTTTCTAATGAAATATTGCATTCATCCCAAGGTCTGGCAGACAAGGAGTTGGAACAACATGAAGCCAGCTTTCCTTCTGCTATCCATTCCTTCTGCCAGTGGATCATATTGACTAAACCTAAGTGGAAACCAGAAGTCAACGACCAAACTGATGTGATCCCTGAGAGATTCCCTGAGTATGAGTCAGGTACCGAAGTGCAAAGAGAAGGCATGGATGAGTAAATAGGCAAATGCATAGGTTCTTTATCCACAGTTTGGAACTACTTAAAACTACCTTTGTTACATACATGCCTAAAAAGAAAGCCAAAAGAGAATAAACTCCACATAGAATACAGTTCTTCATATATTTCTCTATGATCTGCTGTGGAAAGACTATCCCTTGATTTAAAACATGGTAACATGGTTTTCTCTATATTCAATGTGTATGTGTACATGTTTATGTGTATTTAGGTCTATGTGTGTGCAGGTATGCATGCACATTTGTATATATATGTAGATATGTATGTAACAGACAGCCTTAGGTGTCCTTCCTCAGGTGCCATCTACTACTTTTCCTGGGATAGCACCTTTCACTGGCCTAGAACTCCCTAAGTAGGCTAGGCAGGCTGTTCAGTGAGCCTTAGGGATCTATTTCTCTGCCTACTCAGCTCTGGGATTCCAAGCATGCAACCGCACACAGTCTTATCTTTTTAAATGTGGGTTTTAGTTTTGAACTCAGGTCCCCATGTTTTCAAGACAAGTCCTTTATCAATGAGCCATCTATCTCTTCAGCTCCTTCACTGTGTTTTTGTTTACATCTCCATTATGTCATTCTTTGATTTGTTTTACTCTTCCATCATTGTTGACATGCTTGTTAGTGCCAGCATATTTTCCAATACAAGTTTAACTCTTATACTTTCCGGAAGCTGGCATCTTTACTTCTTGATGATTTATGTTTGACCATAGGTGGGGCTTGAGAAAGTATCTAGTTTCAAGATCCTTGGAAGGTCCTTCTTTCTCATTTTCTGTCACTCATTGTTTTATTCTCAGGTCGTATTGCTAAAAACTTTCCTGCCTTCTCACTGCAGTTAATAGACATGTCAAAAGTATTTTGCTTACTGACTGCCTGGATTTCATCACTTCTATTTAATGGCCAATTCTCAATTTATCGAATAGATTTACTATTTCCTGAATGGGAGGAGAAGGCCCTTTTAAATAAGTGATGGGCAATTAGCATCCTCATGCAGTATGGTTACAACAGGGAAGAGAATCCAAAAACCTTATGTATGATCCTTCTGTCTTCCTCTAAATTGTAGATTCCTTGTATATATGACAGGATCATGGCACCTGCCTTAGTAAAGTGAGAAGATGATGCAATGTGTTGGCATAGAAGTCTTGGGACAGGAGCAGACACTCAGGAGTTCTTAGGAAAAAAATATTTCTCAGTTTTGATGAGGTCTTGATCTTATGACGACAATGGAGATGGGAATGGAGCTGATATAATACTCCAGGTCCAAAAATGCTGTCTCCCCTGACTATGTATGCCTCCTCTTCTTTCAACTTTTCAACTTTTCTCATTTAAAGTCTTTCTTAAACAGCATTTTAGTGCAAACTGAGCCCACAGATGTCAAATATATCCTGATATTTCTCTGTGGTAAGATGTAGGTTGAAAAAAAAATTATATTAAAACATACTTTCTGAGTAGAGCAATGTAAAAAACACACATTAGAAGATGTGATTGCCAAGAACAGAGGAGCCTTGGTTTCTGGGAATACTTTGGCTGAAGGCTGTTCCCATTTCTGTTTTTCCATGTGTGACATATGTCACCCACCCATTTTTGAATATCTGTAAAAAAAAATGGTCCTTTGAAGATTCTGGGGTCCAAGAAGACCACTCAATACTACAAACTCTAGCCCTGTGTATAGTTTGGGGAGGCTGCTCAACAAACACCTTGTACCTATAAAATGGAAGCATCAGGCCATTTATGTACCACTTGCTTCTAGATTTGTTTGAACCTTAGAAAACATATAGACACAGGGTCTAGGTCAGACCCATACAGGCTCCCTGATTGTTGCTTCAGTCTCTGTGAGCCCTTATGAAATCTGCTTAGTTGATGATGTAGGCTGTGTTCTTGTGGTGACCTTGACCCCTCTGGCTCCTACAATCCTTCCTCCCTCTCTTCCACAGAGTTTCCAGAGGTTGACCTAATGTTTGGCTGTGGGTCTCTGCATCTGCTTCTATCAGTTGCCGATTGAAGCCTCTCTGATGATGACTGGGCTAGGCTCCAGTCTGTGAGTATAGCAGAATATCAAGAGGAATAATTTTGTTTTCTTTTTTCTTTCCTTCTTTTTTTTTTTCCAGTTGTGGTTGGTTTTATTCCTGGTCTCTAGACTGTTTAGCCTCTGGTTCCTGGTCATGTCTTTGAGTGTCAGGCCCTCTCTTTGAGTGGGCCTCAAGTTGGGCCAGTCACTCATTAGCCACTCCCACAAGTTCTGTGCCACCATTACTTCAGCACATCTTGCAGTCAGAACAAATTTTAGGTTGAAGGTTTTGTGGCTGGGCTGATGTTCCAGTCCCACCACTGGAAGCCTTGCCTGGTTACAAGTAATCACTGGAAGCCTTGCTTGGTTATGAATAAAATAAAAACCCATAATCACCACCACTAGTGAGACTCGAAAAGATGCAGTGACTATTTATTGAGCATCTATTATGTTTCACACTTTCTACCATGCTTAAAATTAGCATTTTTTGCCAGGTATAGTGGTGCATACTTTTAATCCTAGCACTCAGGAGGCAGAGGCAGGTGGATCTCTGTGAGTCGGAGACCAGCTCCGTCCACAAAGTGAGTTCCAGGATAGCCAGGGCAGTTACACTGAGAAATTTTATCTGGATAGATAGATAGATAGATAGATAGATAGATAGATAGATAGATAGATAGATAGGCAGATCAATAAACATGTAAATCTTTTTTCAGCATAATTTTTTATTGATTCTTTGGGAAATTCACATCATGTACATAATCTCACTTATTTCTCAGTCCTTCCATGTCCACCTTTCACCTTTCCCCCTTGTAAACTCTCCAACCAAAAATAAAAATATAACACAAATCCCTCTGGGCAATGACCTATTCCTCTGTCAACCTCAGCCTTCTCTCATACCCATTATACCTTTCAAGTCTCCAGTTCTGCTATGCATGTACCACACCGCTTCTCACTCTTTTCCACCTCTCCATCACACATTCCTTAGTTATAGTGGCCTTGGAAGCTGTGGTGTGTCAGG
Source organism: Peromyscus leucopus (assembly GCF_004664715.2). Classification (NCBI taxonomy): domain Eukaryota; kingdom Metazoa; phylum Chordata; class Mammalia; order Rodentia; family Cricetidae; genus Peromyscus; species Peromyscus leucopus. Next base: position 2,127,108 of record NC_051084.1, on the reverse strand, counting down.
AGATATACCCCTTTGTCCAAATAGCATTACTTGCGAATGTTCATTGTAAAAAGTCATTAGTCTGGTTCAAGGTCTCTGGCCTCTGCTATACCATTAATACTAGATCCTCACAGAGATTTTTCTTGGATAACCTGCTGTTGTCCAGACTCATGGAGATCCTGTGGCTATGATTCTGTAAGACAAGCCTCTTTATGAGCTCCAGCAGCTCATAGATGGGGTAGATGTTGGGGTGGGCCAACTCAAAGCCCTGGATTTGGTCCTGGGTGATAGTTGAGTTGGTTTCCCCTTCTCCTTCTGAGAGGGGTAGATGCATTTCTCCCTCACCCACAATACTGTAGGCCAACATCGCCACCCTTTTGAGGGGTGGGGGCCTCAAATTATCATTCAATTATGTTTATTTTCTACTGAAAAATGCATCTCTGCATACTCCTACTAGTAATTAACACAATACCCATAGCATCATTAGATACTCATTAAACTAAGAAATGCCCTTCTCATAAATGGTATTTTAAAATTATTGGCCTTACCCTTTGAATGGCAAATGACTACTCACACATTTTAGATAAGAATTGGAAACATCAAAGAATGTGTTCATTGTGTCAGTGGCTAATTTGAGATCCAAAATTAAGTGTCTTGCCTCCTGGGTCCATTTTTGTCACCAAAATGCCCCTAGTCAGTCTCTTTATGGGAGTTATCTCTATGTGCATTCTGATTGATGATTACTTCTGAAGACTGAGGGAAATTGTATCCATCATTAATAACCATATGCAGAATAGAATGAAATTAGAAACTCCTTGACCTAACTCTTTGATGTCAGTGAGGGGAATGAACAGAGCATGGGGATTTGGGAGTACAGTAAGTTCTTAATACCTCTAAGCCATATTTCTTAATCTTACAATGAGTATGATCTTATCAAATCTACTTCACAAATTTTTCAGAGTAGATTACAGGTAATGAAGCCCTTGGTGAGATGTGTGGTACAAAGTATTTAAGCAGGGCCTGATACTTAGAAGTTATCCTAAAATCTATGACTGCCTCACCTCCAACTCTCAAATATGTGTCTGCATCATCACACTGACATCACAGACACAGAGGTGCAGTGTGAGGTCCAAGTACATGCCAAATTTTCTATCTTTATAACTGTAATGTACAATAGATTACTTATAACAAACATTGGAGTATAACATTCACATATAGGTTGGAAATAGAATTTACAAGTTATTCTTCAATATTTCTAAAATTCTCATAGTTCTTCACAATTCTTCAACTTTCTAAAAGGCTACACAGTGGTTTAAATCTAAGCTATTCAACTTGCTGTCTTGTCACCCCTAATATTTTTCTGAAGATAATAATCTCTCTCAAATTTGTTGTGAGCTTTATATGGTAAACCGAGATGCATAAGTTTCTCAATAGACAGTAGCTTTTACTGTCTTGTGTATGGCTAACTTCAATTGTTTTAGTCTTGACTAAATAATATCTTAAATGTCATGTGGAAAAATTGTGCACATTATGGGAGGCTCATACTGTCATTTCCTAAGATCCACAAACCACATGGACCCTTTCATAGATTTATTTATTCATTAAGAAATGGTGTAAGGTCCATATTATTACTTCCATTTATCTAAACCATAAACAGAAAGTTCATAGACTGCACCTACAGTGGAGGTACCTGAATCTGAAATGAAAGCCTTGTTTGAGGAAACTATCTGCCTCATTGACTTCATTGGCTAACAGAAATGCAAGCCTAAACAGTGACAGGACAAATTTTGTGACCTGTCTTACTGTATCTGGCAATGTGGCACAACAGAAACTTTACATGTCACCAAATCAGGCTTTATATTCAAGTTGGGTTGGTACAATAATAATTTCTGGGGATACTACAGGATCATCCCTGGGTTAGATAGAACAAGGGGATTTCATAGGGAAATCATGAAGCAGAGGACCACATAGGCCTTCCAATGTTCCAGCCATGTCTTCACATAATGAACGATAGGAACATACTCTTAGTAAGCTGTAGACTGGCAGTCCCAAGGCTTTGATATTCATGGAATTTATGATGAAACATACCTGCACGCTTACAAACTTAATGTGTTTGAAATCAAGATACAGAGCAGCACAACATCCTTGGTTCGGCCGTTCCTCTTATCCCCATTGTTCATCTTTGTGGGCAGTGTTAGCATCAATTATTTACTGCAATGTTCATTTTCCTTCCTATGCCCTATTCTCCCACCGTTAAATCAAATGGGAAGTGAAAAAATTAGCCCTTCTTACATCATTGCTCCTTCTGAATTAAAGGTGGTTTCAGTGGGAAAAAGCTATTCTAGGTGGGATAAAGACTGTTTTTCTTGTTGTCTGTGAATTATTTCAGTTGTCACTTTATTTGCTAGTTCTCCGGGGTTGGGCCTCAACTGGAATAATGGCAGTGGGATGTAGAGAAGCAGGCAGATACACGGATCAGAAAACTACATTGTACTCCATAAATTTGCATAATTATTCTGCACCAAATGAAACGAAACCTAACAAAATAAAGCCTGTAGAAACCATACCAGTTGGGGTGGCAGAAACAGCTAGATGTTTCCCAATTTTAACTAGCAGTATAACCTGTTTTATATGGGGGAGCAGGTCAGCTGTATAAGTATTTGGTAAACTTCCATAGCACTAACTTATTGCTTTTTTTTTTGGTTTTTCGAGACAGGGTTTCTCTGTGTAGCTTTGCGCCTTTCCTGGGACTCACTTGGTAGCCCAGGCTGGCCTCGAACTCACAGAGATCTGCCTGACTCTGCCTCCCAAGTGCTGGGATTAAAGGCGTGCGCCACCACCGCCTGGCTAACTTATTGTTAATATGTGTTCAAGGGAATGTAATGTGACATTATTGGGGAAATGGCTTAACGGAACCTGAATTAATGGGTTTCTTCATCTATCCCATCCTTTTGTCCATTTACTTCTTTGAACCTACAGTACAGCAGTGATGGTAGCAGATAAGCAGCCATCTTAATGGTCAAATGAGAGGATGGGAACTGTAAAAAAAAATGGTAGAACAAATGGAAAAGTGTTGGATCCCAGGTTACCATGATATAACCACATCAAGCTCAAGCCTTCTGTGCCTGATTCCTGAAGATTTTGTTATTGTAGGGTTTCTTCATTAAAATACAAAGAACTTCAATAAAACAATTAAAAATTATATGGGGCAGAGATGGCTGTGAACTCCACAATTCCATGGGATGACATTATCATTTTATTTGTATGAATACCTGACTGGATATCAAACAGTTACACCTTCCAGGACTATATGCAGTGATACTGATTGTGAACTGATTATTACAGAGAGATTAGAAATCATGTTCTTCATTTTTTTCTTTCTTTGTGTGTGTACATGTGTGTGTGTGCCCGCGTACACACGTGTGCACTGAACTGGTGTGTATGTGCATATTCATATACATATAGTTGCATGTGCATGCATTTATGCCAGGGTTGCAGAGGTTGCCCTTAGGTGTTGTTCCTGAGGCACCATCTACTTGGTTTTCAGAGATGGCTTGTCCTTTAGGCTAGGTTGACTGACCAATGAGCCAAAGAGTCACCTGACTCCACCTCCCAAGAGCATGCTATCACTTGAGTGCTGGAGACTGAACTCAAGTTCTCATGCTATTGTCTCTGTCCTAATGCCTGTTATTGTTTGAAATAAGAGAGGAATGATTATCATTGTATTTTCCTTCCTTTGTCCTATCCTGTAACCAACATCAAAAGGCCTCAGAGAGAGTCCCAATTGTCCCACCATACTCTCCGCTGTACATGCAGTGATCTTTCTTTGCTTATTTTTGCTTCCTCTCTTTTGAGCATGTAGTCAGTCTTGTTTTCCTTCTCTCTCTTGCTTTATGATAAACCCCTGTTTTTTATTTGTTTGTTTGTTTGTTTGTTGGACCAGCTGCAAGACTATTCCTCTGATTATCCTCCCTGTGTTTTTTTTGTTGTTTGTTTGTTTTTGTTTTTTTCTCCCCAAGACAGGATTTCTCCATGTTGTTTTGGTGCCTGTCCTGAATCTTGCTTTGTAGACTAGGCTGGCCTCGAACTCACAGAGATCCATCTGGCTCTGCCTCTCAAGTGCTGGGATTAAAGGCATGCGCCACCACTGCTCGGCTTGTCCTACCTGTTTTACAAGCTTTGGTAGCATTCACAGTTTGCTGCTGCCAAAATGGCACAGTCATGTCTTTGCCACTATCCTTGTTATAAGCACAAATTTCTTGGCTTGTCTGAAGATTCTCAGAGCAATGACCACCTCTTCAGCTACTCGCTCAATGGCATACCCCATGCCATCACACAGTGTGAATGCTAATTGGGTCATTAGCTGTTTCAGAGGCAAAAGGGGAATGAGCCACAAGTCAGGTATTTCTTTGACTCAAGTCCAGTACTTTTTCTGATGAACTGTCTAGCCTCCCCCTCATCCACTGAGTTGTAGAAACCCACTCTGGAGTTGTTGAGTTTTTTTTTTTCTCTCTCTCTCTCCACTTGAAGCAATCACTCTAATACCACTGTGTAGCATTAATACAGGGACTGCATTGTAATTGCTTGTTAACGTCAATTGGTAGCTGATGGATTTGCCATCTACAGAAGCCTGACTTGAATGGCTACTGCTGGGTGTGCAGGGCTTGTGATGCCCCTGGTAGAGATCAATACTCTATTATAGAAGTAGCCAGCTGTCAGACAGACACTATGGTGCCTTCCCTCTTGCCTTTAGGCACACTGGAGCTTGAGACAAGTTCAGGTCACAGTCATGAGGGCTGTGGGTGAGTGAGTCACTAATGAACCCACCAGAGCCCTGAAGCTCCTCTGTGGTAGGTCTGTGTGTAGCAGAATAGCAGTGCTGGCTGTTACCCTGTACATTAAGAAGGTCTGCAGGCTAGGCAGACTGGATGTGTGGTGTACACATGACCTTCAGTTTGTTAGGTCCTCCATGTAAGTCAGCCTCAAATTTGGCTGCAGGAAGCTGCTGGGAACAGAAATGAAAGAGAACTCATAGACACTGTGAATTCCTCTTCTCTCTTTCTTCTCTCTTCCCTCCCCCTCTCTACTTCTTTCCTTCCCTCTCTACTTTTGCTGAGGGGTGTCTTTCTGTATGCTGTGAATGTGTGTTGCTCCGATTGGTTGATACATAAAGCCGTTTTGCCTATGGCAAGTCAGATTATAGCTAGGCAGGAAATTGAAGAGATAGACAGGAAGAAAAAAGGCAAAGAGGAGAGTCCCAGCCTGGCACCCAAGGAAAAACAGGCCAGCAGACCGGTAAGAGTTATAAGAACTAGCTAGCAAGAAGCGTGACATAGGTCACACAATTGGTAATTAATATAAGCCTCTGAGTAATTATTTTATAAGTGGATGTGGGACCGCGGGCCAGGCATGACCAGAGAAACCTTCAGACTACATCCTTTCATCCCTCCTGTCATGGAATTTTTCTCACTGCAGATAAAAGTGGAACAGAGGGCAGGGAAACACCACCTGTGATCATGATAATGACCTGCAACGGATATCGATACAGCACATACAATGTACCAGGAAATCCACAAAATTATTTTCTTAGTCTTTTTTTCTCATTAAACTCTCACAACACTATAAATTAGAGCTACCTTTCGTTAGTGAGGAAGTTTATTCTCATGTGACATATTATATGGCATGTTTCAATTCTTTCATTTTTAGAGTGGGATTTGACCCAGTATCTGCCATCCAGCCTACAAAGACCATGCTTTTTTGCAAACATAGAACTTAGTTTATTCAGCATACATGAGTGGGTGAAGGCACTCAGGGCATCAGTCTTTGAAGATGCTGGGTAGACATCATTGTAATGACTATTCGTTAAGACTTACTATTCAATTTAAAAAACCATGGCTATAAATTATAATCATGTGTTACACCCACTTTACAAATACCACTTGATGGATGCTTTACAGAGGTACATATTTGCACAACCACAATGTAGTTCAAGACAAAAGAACTTTTCTGCTGGCTCCCACCTACTTGACCTCTCCAATGTGATACAATTAACACTCCCATTTCTACCAGTAGAGAATACCTTTTCTGGATCTGATGTTTATGTCAGTTAACTGATATACCACACAATCTTCAAATCATTTGACTTCTGCTTGAGATACATCCACTTGGCAGTATTCATGAATAAGCATTTCCTGTTTCTTACTATACAGTGTTTAGTGTTTGAATACTTTGTCTTCCATTATCACATGTGTGGTATTTTGGTTGGTTTTCTATTATGTTGTAATTTCCAATCAGGAATGACCTGATATTGTGTTTTTGTAAACTCCAACTTTAATATGCACCCCAAACTTTAATGTGCATCACCATTTCATTTCACCCAGTTACTAGTGCAACATCTTAACATAGGAAATGTTTTGAATGTATTATTTATTTATTTTTTATTTATCCTCCCATTTTATGCATATGAGTATTTTGCCTTTGTATACATTTGTGTGTGCAGTGCCCAAAGAAGCCAGAAGAGGATGTCTGATCCCCTTGGGACTGGAGTTACAGATGATGACTAAACGACCATATAGGTGCTGGGAATCAAGGTGGGGTCCTCTGGAAGAGCAGCCCATGATCCTAATTACAGAACCACCTCTCGAGCCCTGAATTTATTTTTTTAAAAAGATGGAATTACTAAAAAGAAAAAAATGATTCATTCAGTAAGTATGAACTGAAGTATCTGAAGTGGAAGCTGGTACACTTCCTGTAGGTAGCTCTTCAGAGAGCACTATTTTGTTTGTTTATTTGCTTGCTTGCTTGCTTGTTTTTGTTTTTGTTTTTTAACAATTTTCCTCCAAGGCAGGATAACAGGTGAAGCCACCATTGGCACCCACAGTGTGGAATCCAAATTTTCACTGAGTTAAGTGAACAAGGATGACCAAAGGGGTTTCAATGTTCAATTTACCCTGGAAAATAAGGGTAATACAACCAGGACTGATCCAATTCACGGATATGTTGCAGAGTAGTAACCTTAAGTCAAAAAGCTTTTTGAACTACAGAAAACCTTTGCCAGTCATTGGGACTATAAACCAGATTCTCAAATGGTCTGTCACAATAGCACATCATAGCATTACTTTCATTTGAACATCTGGCTGGGGTATCAGGCTACAGCTTTATGAAGCCCTGTACTTTCCAGACATACCAGCTAACAATCTCTCTCCCACCTAGTTTTCTTTGTTTATTACCTAAGAAAATCTTATGGAATTAGTGGAGTATCTTGGGGAATGTACTCTATTCCCTTCTCTCTGCCAACTAGTGATTCTGAACCCAATTATTTTAGAATTCTTGACTTCTCCAAAGATAAGATAACTTTTCTGTTACACTAACAAGGCAGAGGAGAAGCTGATTATAGAGACCACAAGACCGTATTTGGTTATGGCCTCCTTAGGTTGTGGTCTTAACCAAGAGTTTTCATTAGATGGGCTGGGATTAGCACCTTAGCCTTAGGTTTATGGTCTTGTTGCTTCAGGATTAGCTCAAGTCTTTCTATAGTAGAGTGCTAGCATTTCAAGGTGGTGAACTTCTTATGTGATATCATAGAAATAACCTACAAGAGCTGGCATGCTTAATCTAAACTTCTTGTTTAATAGCTATATTACCTTCACTAAAGAATTCTCTTTGCAGGGGATAATAACATGATACCACAAGAAGGAAATTTTATGAAACATTTTGACACAGCGCTTGTCATATATGTTTATCCTAACTACTTAGGGGAAAAGGACCATCAAATATATGTGTTAATATATCCTCTCTTTTTCTTTTCTATTCCCACATATAAAACTGGTTTCCAAGCCAGTGGCTTTTGCATTCAAAGTGCATTTTATTTTATTTGCTTCATACTGGCCCGTCTCAGGACCCTATTACCTCTACTTATGACTAGAGAAGCATTTGAATTAATATTTCAGGAACCAGAGAAATGGATCAGAGAATAAGAGTACTTGCTGCCCTTTGAGAGGACCTGAGTTTGGTTCCCTACATCCATGTCCAGTGTCCCACAATCTCCTATGACTCCAGCTCTAAAGGATCCTGATGTCTTCTTCTGGCCTCTGAAAAGCCCCTACGTACACGTGGCATATAGACACATACACGTGAACAATGTAATGTCTCAGTCACCAGTGTTTCCCTTTCCTAACCAATGCTGAATAAGTCACTAAACGTTCTTCTAAACCACAGAGTGTCTATGCCATATATCTTGTCAACCATTAGCTTTCTATACCTTATCACAAGTTCCTTTAGTCCTTGGGCCACTTTTCCAGGAACACTGTCATCCTTGAAAAAATGTTAACATCCCTTGGTCATCCAAGATGAAACATCTCTGTCCAGCAACATTATATTTTAGGGTAGACAAGAATATTTCTTTTCCTGCTGCTCTGACAAAATACTCTGACAAAATCAACTTAAGGGAAAGACTGGCTACTTTAGCTGGCTACTTCAGTTTTATACACAAACACAGATATTTGTGGGCTGTGGAAGGGAAGTTTCTGATGAACCATGTAGTCAGAACTGATATTCAAAGTCACCCAAAGTTCAGAAACTGAAGCTAAGGCTGGAATAGATAGGTGAAGGAGCCAAAGATAACTTATTTTCCACATAGACAAAAGGAAATAGCTTTGTTTTGTTTTGTATAACCACTCCTGCTCTCGGAATGGCTTCTCCATTCACTAAACATTGACTATCTTGTGTCTTCCAAGTGGGATGTTGAGGAGCAGAGAGAAAAGCAGAAACGATCATGCCATGTACCTGAGCACCATATTAGTGATTTAGTGAGAAGGGCATAAACATAAGATGTCAATCAGTGTGATGGGGACTGCCATCAGTAACAATACTCTACTCTGGGGAAGAGAAGAAGTAGGAAGGAGAGAGGATGCAGTGACACTTGTCCGGCATCTTCTGGGTAGCAGCTGGCAGGTGACACCAGCACCCTTGCATTGTAGATGTTCTGGTGTAATCGTCCCCTGTGCTGCGGGGATAACAAAGTTCTCTATTGGTTCTTAGAGCAGTAAAGCAATCTCTCCCAAGGCCCTCATCTAGGATTCAGTGCACTTATTTAAGCTGTGTCCTTTGGGTCCTAGAGGCCCTAATTCTTCCTCTTCAGCCTTTCTCGAGGGCCAAGGATGGTGAATGTTCATCTGAATTCTGAGACCAAGGTTATGGCACGATGTGCCGGACAAAAAGAGTTGATGGGCATTCCCAGATGCAGCAAGTCTTGGCTACGAGAAGTCAGGGGCTGAGAAGCATGGGACTTCAGAAAAGCAACTAGACCTCCGAGGCTGGAGAGAATGTGAGAGAGGAAAGATAACAGAAGGGGTAACACTGGTGAGACCACCCTCCCTTTCTACTGGAGAAAACACTTCAGATCAGGAAACAGAGTGTAACCTGGCTACCCATTTAGACTGTGGCGCACTTTGGACTGTTATTTAAGCTCTTTGAGCTCCAGTTTCCTTATTGTGAATTGGGGGCAATTTTCATGGCAGCTACTACAGCCAAATTTAATTTTAAAGTGCCTGTCAGCATTAGGGATCTGGATAGTCCCTTAAGTTTCCAGCCAGTGGCATCATAGAGAGATTATGAAGCCAAGGAGCACACCAGAAAAGGAGAGAAAGGTGGGTTTTTTTTTTTTTTTTTTTTTTTTTTTTTTTTTTTTTTTTTGTGTGTGTGTGTGTGTGTGTGTGTGTGTGTGTGTTTCATTGACTTTTCTTTTGTTTTGCATCATTTCTCCCAAAGTTTTTCAGGCCGTTTGTACACTGACTTGTGCATCCTTTCAGAGGAGGTCAGCTAGGGAGCTACTGTTTCCAGGTGTCACTTGAAACAGAGGGGAAAGTGAGCCTGTGTGCCCCCCTTCCTGACTTGAGAAGGGTCTATAAGATCCATGATCATAGATAAGGAAACTGAGAATCAGTAATGAAATAATATACTCAAAGTCACTTCACGTGAAAATTCTAGAGCCAGATGAAACCCAGGTGTGCTGAGTCCTGTTCCCTTTGCTCTTTCTCTGTTCTCATCACTAAGGGAAAAGCTGCTTGCAGCACTTGGAAATGATATTCAGAAAGCTGTTTGCTGAGCTCCAGAAAAGGCTGACATACAATGATGCATGTCCTGATGGAGACTTGGTTGTGGCTTCCCAGCCAACCTTTAGAACTTCTTTGTACTGGCTAGCCCCTAGAACCAGGTGGTAACAACTTGGGCTGAAAGGAGCTAAAAACTGACAGTGAGAAAGTCTTTCTTCTTGGCTCAAGTTGACAGAGAACAAGGCAGGAATGAGGAACCAGGAAGACACTAAGAGGTTGTTTCCTGGGATACTAGTCAAATGAGGCTGCCTGATAATGTGTTCTCTCTCCCTCCCTTCCTCCCTCCCTCCCTCCCCTCTCCTTTCTCTCTCTCTCTCTCTCTCTCTCTCTCTCTCTCTCTCTCTCTCTCTCTCTCTCTCTCGTGTGTGTGTGTGTGTGTGTGTGTGTGTGTGTGTGTGTGTGTGTTTAAAGGAAGCATTATTCAGTTGTGTCAAACCGAAGGTTTATACATTTAGCTTCTTGAGACTATGCTTAGGGATGCCAAACACCTGCTTTGTCAAAGATGTCTGCAGGTAGTGCACCTGTCCAGTGGGAATACTCTGTCAGAATGTATCAGCATCATCTGTACTGATGGTGCCCATGGTGCTCTTCCCAAAGTAGAGGGAGGGAAGCTAAATACCTCCAGGATATCTTGGGGATGGTATTCAGAAAGTCACATCTGTCCTGACTGAGCCTAGAGCCTAGCAAACACTTGGAGCACACTTTATTTATGTCAGCAATCTCTGTCAGCCCCACATCTGGAGATAAAGGACCAAGCCCTGACAAATTTAATTAAGATTCATCACGTAAATGAAATGGAGATGCTCAACTAGGGGGCTTGTAATGGCTAGAAAGTATCCTTCTAGTTTTGTCTAATGCACTGGCTTCTTGACATTTCCCTGAGAAAGCTCTCATCAGACACACCTCAGAGAGATGACACCTCTTAGAGGTTCAGGGACCACATAAAGGTTGGTGAAGGATGTTTTCCTCGGGGGTGATTACGGCATTTCAGTCCAATAGCTTCCCTATTCATACCATATTAAGGGCTTAATAAGCACTGAAACTGTGCTGCTCATAGCTTGAAAAGCTGATGCAAACCCAAGGGCTTTTAGAAATCATAATATCCCTGGGAAAATAAATGGCATAAAACTATAAACAAAATACAGCTCACCCATGCATTGATAACGGCCAAACTGGTAGGACAGCCTGCTGGGAAAGAGGACTCATTCCTGGTAGTGACACTTGCACATTTTGGAAGGTAGGTCAGGGACTAGGGGAAAGAAAGAGAGAGAATGCGTTCTTGCTGAGACTTGCTTGAAGAACCTATGTAGGGCATGCCAAGCCCTTCCCTCATTAACTATTTGACTCTTCCTACAGGCCCAAACATATTACCTGGGCAATTGCGAAATGGGAACAGTTGTGGGACAACGAACACATTGTTAAATTGCAGAGTTGCAGTTATTGCCTGGAGCACGGGGCTAAAGGAAACTGAACTGTGGGGTTGGTTGGCACTCTGTACACACAGCCCAGCCTAAGGTCCTGATCCTGAGAAACTAGCTGGGTTCCTGCCCTTTGATTCAGAGAAAGCAACTTTCCAGCTGGGGCAAACTCCCTCCCCCACATAAAATAAAATAAAGTCAATAGCACATAAAAATACTTTGTACTTTTCTCAGTGCCTTTTATCTGCTGAGCTCAAAGGACGGTGAGGGTATTAACCCTGGCTACACCCCTTAGTGGTAGGAGGAGAGTTTGTTCATCCCTCTGTTTTATGGATGAGACCTAAGATATGGAGAGGTTAAACAGTTTCCCCAGGGTCACACAATCACCCAGTGTGGGGCTGGGAAAAGAAACCAGGTTTTCTGGGTCCTGGTCTAGCTCCCCCTGCAGGATAAATGGATATATTTTCTCCTGAATGAGGAGAAAAAGAAAATCGACATGATTTTGCTGATGTCATCACATCCCAGTTGAGGACGCTGAAGATGAAGGAAATGGTTGCATTTTCCAAAGTCAAATTTGTAGTTAGCTACAAATAAGAGTCTAGAAGTTTGTCTGTGGTGCTGGGAAGTAAACCACGTCCTTGTACATGTGAGGCAAGAGCCCTACCATGTGGCTCCATTCCCATCTGGGCACATAATTTCGGTGCTTGGGTTTTAGTCGAAGGTGACTTTTGACTTCATTGTGGGACTCCTTTTGGACACTATGGTGTGTCCGTATGATCTGAGCAAATGGTAGCGTGCCTACCATTGTCATTGGAGCTGAAGGTATGCTTGATGGGGATTTGACAGGTTACAGTAGGTTTTCTGTTCTCTAGATTGTTATTCATTTGTAGCACCCAGTTTAAGATGCAGAACATCCAAGGAATTCCAGCTTGGAATTACTGTGTATTACTCTAGTCCTGCCACTTGCCTTAATTTCAGGCATGGTTCCCCACTTTAACTGTTCCTTGACCTCATTTTCTATTACCAACTACCACAGGCCTTAGTTCCTCAACTACCATATCTGGCTACTATCTGTGCTCTTCTCTCCTTTCCCCATGAGAATTTTTATGTGAATTGGATCATGCATTGTAATAGTAATTTTGAGTGTCATCTGTGCCCGTAAGAAACAAATGAGGAAAGAGGTAAAATAATTTTGTCAAGATATCACTGTAAGTGAGCATGAGAAGGAAAAAAGGCCCTTTAAACTGAGATTTTGTGTTGTCTCTTTTGAGGGCATTATCCATTTCCCCCCCCTCACATCTCATTCTTCCACAGGAACTAGATAGTTAAAATCACTTATGACACTGTGATTGGCTTGAAAGGAAATGAATCACGACCTATCCTCTGTTACTACCAGGGATGAGCTATTTCTTGTGTGTGTTTCCATAGTCACATATACAGATGAATGGATATGTTCCATACATCCACAGATCCTTTTGTCTAACCCAGTAAAAGCCTCAATTCCTCCCTTTATAGAACAGTGTGTAAGTGGAGTTCCCAGGAGTGAGCATGTCTTGAACACTTCATTTTTTATTTAGTTCCTTTTTGGATTTCTGTGAAGAATACCTGACAAAGGCAGCTTGGAGGAAGAGAAAGTTGATTTGGCTCCTGGTTTAAAAGTAGACAGTCTCTCTATGCAGGGAAAACATGGTGGCAGGTGGCTGCATGATTGTGGGATTAGGAATGTGGGACCCTAACTCCTCACGTGCTATTGCCACACGAAACAAGGCCAAATAGGAAGCAAGGATAAGCTGCACATCCTCAAGTATGGCCCTTAATGATCCATTGCTTCTGATAAGTCTCTGCCTTCTAAAGGTACCACAACATCTCAAAACAGTACCGTTAGCTGGGGGCCAAGTATTCAAAGACATGAGCCTATGGTGGGGACATTTCCCACTCAAATCAGAGTATTTGGGAAGGTTCTCTTCTCATACAAGATTTCCAATATGGTTTCCAAATTCTTCTTTAGTTAAGAATCACTGGAGGCAGGGGTGTATTTGTTCAAATAAGACTAATTGCACACATATATAACAACAAGTAATGAATGCATTCAACGCAGTCTACACCAAAGCTTTTGGTTTAATTGCTTTTGGTGTATTTAACATACTCATATTAGCCTAAAATTATACAAAATCATGTAACAAAACCATTTTTGTGAAAAAAAAAGTGTGGACTATCACACAGAATATTAATTTTTTAACTGAAAGTGAAAAACAGAAATATTATATAAGAAAATTATAACACTATCATAAAGTAGAAAAAATTGCAAATGAAATGTCATAGACCATAGGCCATCTATATAAAAGCTTATGCTTATTAGAAATATATCTCTTGTCAGCATAAGATGGTTGAGGAACATGGGAAGACAGAATTTGTTATGTTCAACCTTTGCTTTTAAGATTGTCATGGTGATCTCTATCCGACTATAAAAAGAAAAGAACTTGATGAAATGTATGTTGGAGATGAATATGGTCTAGACTAGGAAGCTATATCTGTAATGGTCTAAGAGTGATACAACCATGGCTTACCTGTGAGAAAGGTTAGGAAATGAAATTTATCTGTGTGCATGTGAAAAGAAGCATAAATTTGTTCTGAGTCCAGGTCATTGATGCTGTCTAAATACCTCTGTTTATTCATTTGTTTATTTACTCATGTATTCATCTGACTATTTACTAATAAACCCATCTATTATTTTCAGAACCTGTGATGTGTTAAGCATGTCATTGTTCAACAGAAATGAAGTCAGAGAAGTGGAATCCCCTCAGCTTATGGGCTAATACAGAAACAGAATTCCAATACTCACACAAATTAACCTACAACTACATTTTTACAAGTGCTAGTTTTAAAGAAAGGAGCTGAGACCAAGGCTTGGAACTTAGCCTAGATAGATCAGGGCTAATTTCTTTGGAGACAGCTTAAGGAGAAACAAAGAGGAGAATGACAGGAACTTTCACATCAAGTCTTAAATAAAATTGTGCCTAGTACTCAAGGCAGTTTCTGTATTAGGAAAGGGGAGAGGAATGTTGCAAACACATAATTTAGTTGAGTTCAGAATCAGTATATCTAGAGTTAAGCTAACTGCATGCCCTCATTCTGTATTAGCAGTGAGGTTCACCCCTCCCTAGGTATGAACAATCGTTCTAGATCATAACTGGATAAGCAATGTAGCTATCTACTGGAACATGATGTTACTGGACCCCACTTTAAGCACATAGGTGTCCCTGCTCTGGCTCTAGTGGAAACTCAATGCTGAGGTTGATGATTCTTTGGTACACTGATGGTTAATCCAACACATCACTGGCCAGCCTGAGGCTATTCTGCTCCCTGAGTTAACAGAGGCAGTATTCAGTTTGCTTCTGTGTGCTCACAGCTCTTCCATGACTGTGAGGGCCAGGTTGTGCCAATATCTGCTGAACTTTACAACGTTGTGTTGTGTTATGTGAAGAAATATCCTGCAATAATGGGGAGGGAAAGTCTGGCACAATACAAGTTAAAAAAAAAAGCCAGCATGAGAAAAAGAGGGAGGTGAATAGTCATTTATTTGTAAGATAATGAGCATGTTGGAATTTTTTTTGATGTTTCTGATTTCCCATGGCTAATAACCTGCAGGTAGTAGTGCCCTATGTACTGTTTACAGTAAGGTGTGACCTCATCTTAACTATAATTTACACACACACACACACACACACACACACACACACACACACATGCTTGTTCTGCCAAGAAAGATAGACATTAATGAGGTATTGTACCATTTCTTCTCCCGTGGCTTAGGTGGAATTGCTTGATCCAAATGAGATTCCTCGGGTGTTTGAGATGCAGGCTGGAGAAGAATAACCCATATAAGATGTTTTTTGGCACAACTTCTGTGGTGGGAACGACAAAGTTTACATAAAAAGTACAGTGGGTCAGGCTGCCTTTTCTAGAGATAGATTTAACTTAAAACAGTGAAGTATTAACAACTCATTGAACTCATGATGTCCGTAATCACTCCATCTCTGAGTGTGTGTGTAAGTGGGCCTTTTGAAGTGTGCTGACCTAATGTGGAGTGGAGGAGGAAGACCTAGCTAAGGGTGAGTGCAGGGCAGCTATGTTGGAGGTGCTGGGGACAGACATGGGCCCATGCACCGTGGCTTTTATAATCCTGGCATTTAGCTGCTCATCCTTGGACAGTGGCCTGAGACTTTTTCTTCTCCAAAGCTCCCTTCTAGGCTAGCTTCCCAGCCTAGCTTTACTCCCTCATAGTTTGGTAGACTCACACTAAACAATGCAACAATCTCAAGGAAAAGATAGGCTTGAAATATTCAAAATTTGGTACTCACGCATGACAACACCCACAGTTACTATCATTTAAAACATTCACCTTGTACCATGGTAAGTTTCCTCCTGAGGTGTGATAGCCACTGTTTGGGAAGGTCTTGTGCTGGTAGCATCGATTAGGATGCTTCTGCAAGAACAACAGAAGTGATTTCTTTTCACCAAGAAGCACAGAAGAGCCGAGGGCACAACCTTCTGCTTCTTTTCAGCATTTCTCTTTCCTTTCCACCACCCTGTCTTCATCCTTTCCTCTCCTCTCACTCTCCTCTCCTCTTTCCCCTTCCTTCTTCTGTCTTTCTCTCCCATTCATCCCTCTGTTCTCTCTTTTCTAATTTCCTAATAGCTATAGAGGCCTGTGCTGAGGAAGGGGTCCCTCAGAGCAGCCTGTAGCAACACTTTATAGTCACTGCTGCAGGTCCCAACATTGTTTTCTTCCTTCTTCTTGAGGGCTGGGTTTCAGTGAGTGTCTTTGGGGTCTCAGCACTCTGACTTGCATGTAAAAGTGCTTGGTAAGATGGCTGATGAATGCTGGGGTTTCTCAGAGGTATCTTTAAAATGTAGAGGCTCTAGTGTTAATGGAGGTTGGGGATCAAATGTCCCCAAGGGAGAGAAGTGGTCTGGGCTAGTTTCATCAACTATCTCTTGAGGAAATAACAGACTAAAGAGAAGAGCACCAGTGGTCAAAAGCCCTCATAGACTTACATCTTCAGGAGATGTGGAGAGAGGTCAATCAACAAACAGGCCCTTTCTATATTCCAGGCACAGAAATTAGCATTAAGAAAATCCTATCCATGAGGCTAATAGAACATTTTAGAAGAGAAGCCAACAGTGTTCTCCAACATGATATAAGTCATTGATTATCTGTGAAAAATATATGGAGAGCCAGGAAGGATATAGAGGAGAAAGGTGTGTGGGGAATTTCTCTGTTATAGGTAAGCTTCAGAGAGAAGGCACTATGGATACTTGGCCTTGTAGAACTGATGTAAGTTTGATGGGGGAAAGAGGATAAGAGACTGTCAAAAATGACAGGCAAAGAAACTGCTGTGAGAGGGATTGAGGAAATGAATCAGCAAGTAAAACAATTACTGCGCAAGCTTGAAGACTCACATTTAGATCCCCAGTATTCATGTGAGTGATTGATGGTCGTAGCTGTCTGCTTATTATCCTAGTGGGGTTGGTGGCAGACATGGGGTGTCCATAGGGCAAGCTGGCTATCTGGATTAGCTGGATCGGTGAGCTGTGGGTTTAAGTGGGAGACCCTACTTCTTTAAATAAAGTGGGGAGTCATCAAGGAAGATACCTCTGATCTTCACAGTCATCAGCATTCACACACAGGAACATGTTTACAGGCATGCAACACACACATACACACACACACACACACACACACACACACACACATACTTCAGGGGTCAATGATATGATGTGAGAGAAAGGAACATTGCAAGAGGGTTTTTAGAAATGAATATAGCTTGACTATTGCCCAAGATGATAATTAGCACATGATGGGCCCCTTAGAGTTCTGAGTAAATGAATGAAAAGATAAATGCATGGTTGTGGTAGGAGAGATAAAAACCAGACAGTTTGTAAATGCCCCGGGATGCTGAGAAGTGGTGGATGATCTCTCTGCCTTGTAAGCAATGAGAAACCCATAGGGCTTTTAAAAGAAGAGGAAAATGTAATCATGTACGTTGATTAGGGGTGTGATCCACACAGATGTGTGGAGAGGGTGGGGAGCACGAATGGTGATCTTTGCAGTGACTCGGGAACAAGAGGCGATGTAGTCCAGGAGGAAGGGTAAGCTGTGAATGATGCCTCAGAGATACCTGGGAGAGTTCCAAGGAGACTGCAGAAGAACAGAGTGAGGGTGGAAAGCAGTCACAGGCAGTGCTGATCTCATTAAGCTGTGGTTGTTAAACAGGGCCTGCAGCATTTGACCTTTCACCTCCAGCTTACAGATGTGTCTATAGGAAATGGAAATGCAGGCTTCTTCCTTGCGATGTGTCAACATTTACCTGTCAAACAGGAAGCCTTCACTGGAGACAGAGATCTGGAAAAGAGGCAAAATTTCTATTTAAAAAAAATACCAAAAGCTTTTGTGTGCATGTGTCTGTGTGTTTAAGATTGGGACATTTGAGGAAGGCATTTTGGCAGAAGCTGGGGGGACAAGGGAAATAAGACTCCTTTTAGTGGAACTCAGAGCTGGAGTTCACTCATAGGAGACTGAGGATCTGTGGGGAGAGCAAGGGTCCCTTTCTCACTGGGTTTACTCCATCCAGCTTGACAGGTTTTAGTAAGGGAAGGGCTCACTTCAGGGTGTGGATGGTTTATGGGACCGGGAGCATCAGCAGCACTCAGCTGCAACCCTCCAATATTGCTAGTACATTTGCTTTCTGCACATGTTCCTTTTATCCAAGTTGGCAGCCACAAGCCAAATAAGGAAATTGGGGCCCATGTGACTCTTGCTTCACTGGTCTAATCATTGACTTTATTTATGCCTTTAATTTTCTATTTAGCAAATAATTGTTGCCTTACATTTTGCCCCATGAAATGTCGTGAAGTCTAAGTCAGACTCTGTCCCTGTCCATGTCCCTCTGAGTCCTGATGACAGTGCCTATGATGTTACTCTGAGCAGAGCCCTTTTGAGGTCGTATCAAGGTGCCTGAATGAAAATTTTGACCCTGTCCATTCTCTCCTCAACAAGACTCTCTGGAATTATTCCTTCCATCTGTGCTCCTCTAATATCTGGGCTAACTCTTCAAGCAGTCGGAGACTGGGAAGGGCGCTTTATAATGAAAAGAAAGTGGGCTTTGGATGAACAACCTTCTGAGTGCAAATTGAAAGTATTCTGAGATTGAAAAATCACTGGCTCTGTTTAAAAAAAGAAAGTGATGTCTTCCATAGATTGTTATGACAAGAGTGGGATATTTAAATAATAAAACAGTAGAAAAAGTCTCACACAGTGTCTTGGATATAATGGATCCTTAATAAACACTGACGATTATTCAATTTTTTTTTAAAATTATAAGAGCTTCAGGCAATAAAGAGCCTGAATTTTCAAAAAAGGTTTCTTGTGGGGGGACGGAGCGTCTCTTGGATCTTGAAGCTGAGGTGTGGCTGGGTGGAGAATGTCGAGAATGGGGCCTCCTGGTTTAAAAGCTCTACTGGGTGTCGATCTTCTCTCTTTCCCTAGAAAATGGCATCTACTCTCAAAGCCATGACGTTTAGGGGGCTGGCCTTTTTATGGGCTGGGAATCCTGAGCCTCCCCCCGATCTCCAGTGTTACCTCCTTTATTCTCTTATCCTGTGTCTTCTGCTGATAGGTTTCCTTTCAACTTTTCTCTCGCGATCCAGATGATAAACTCTAGGACTTTAAAATGTGGGTGCAGTTTTCGGAGTCTGTGCTTTACATGCCCTAGAATGCTGAAAAGATCGATTTGTTCTCTTTTCGCACTCTTCTTTTCCTTCCCTCCTCTGCCTCATTCGTCTATCTTAACAACCTGAATTTTCAAACACCATAACCTCTTCTGGCTTTGAATTCTAATTCTGCCACTTATAAAATAACAGACAGATCTGTGAATACATTACTTTCTTTTTCTGTAAAATATAAGGAGTCAATTTCCATTCCTCCAAAAGTCTCAGAAAATTAAATTTACTAGTATTTAACAGAGCATAGGTTCTGATTCTGGCCTCATATTAAAATTCAACAAATCTCTTCTTTAATAAATTAAAAATGTGTATTTTATGTCATATATACCCATAATCACATGCATAAGCTATAGATACATATACATACATATATATGTATGTATATATGAAAGGAATAGAGGATGGGTTGTGGCCCCCAGGAAGGAAGTTCCAGAATGTAGTGTCCACACTTACTCACATTAGTGGTTTCCCCTGGAATGCAGCACTCACCCATCTCACTTCTTTGGAAAATGCTGTGTACACTTCACAGCCCTGCCCTACACAGCCTCTCTCTCACTGAATCCATTGCCTAAGCCTGTATGCTCTCCTTTTTTGGCTCAGCCCGGCACCCAGAATGGTGCCTGTACATAGCAGAAACCCTATGCAGATTTCCCATCAGCACACTTCCAGAGCATAGCCAGTAGGCGCCGAATTCCAGAAATCTTGTTCCATCCCTTTGCTTAAAAGCCCCCAAGGAATCACATTCTGCAGCAGTTACTAGCAGAACTGCCCCACCTGCAAAAGGAATGGGGTGGGCCAGCCAGGGGAGGAACCAAGCGACCTTTTAGCCAAGTAAATGGTGGCATTGACTCAAAATTAATACTGGAAAATAACTGCAATTTGTGTTAATTTAGAGAAACAAAGCACATTTATAAGCAGGGGGAAAAAAAAACTTCTCCAACATTGTTTGTTACGTGCCCTTTACAGGCAGAGAAGTCCTTGACTTTACACTCAATGGACACCAGAAATACAAGTGAATAAGTGAAGGGGTAGCCAGTTCAGGAAGAACTGTTAAGTGTATCCTGAATGTGTGAATGTGTGTGTGTGTGTGTGTGTGTGTGTGTGTGTGTGTGTGTGTGTAGCAGAAACTTAACATACATTATCTTACTGACTTCAAACACTAAAGCATTAGTGTAGGTTTCCTTATTAAATCATTTTTCAGATGGAGAAATTACAATAGCAACATTAAATCCTGAGGCCATGAACTACAACCAGGCCTATGTTTTTGAACGTCATAATACGCAGAAGATATCTCATTTTGCTTTCATCAAATGTCCCAAGGAGGAAAAAAGATCAAGCCGCACTATTTTAGCCTAAAGCCAATTAGTGTTCCAGTGGCTGCAGATGGTAAGGCATGGTTCCATATCCCACAGTGCATCCTCTAGTTTCCTCTTTGCAACATGGAAGTGATGAAGCCTACCTCTTCTCCTGGAGACTATGAGGTTTAATTGGGGCAATGGTTATAAAAATACCCTATCAGGACCTATGACTGTGTTCCCAAATAGAACATACTTGCCTTGAAAGTCATTTGCCTGGGATGAGCCTCACAATCCCTCAGAGAGAATGGCAAGAGAGAGTTAGTGGCTGACGTTTAACTGAGCCCATATGGTTTTGCAGTGTTTCCATAAGTAAAGAGGAGAACACGAACTCTATCTTGTTAGTATTCAAGTGTGGGAACAGTATGAGTTTGCTCTGTAATGATTCTAACATTCAGGAATGTTGGCACCTTCTCTTCCTGACTCTGCATTAGGAAACCAGGGCGTGTTGAGTAACAGGATGTACGTTCATGCCATTTTCAGTTTCTTTGGGGGTTCATTTTGGGAAATCTTCTTTCAAGCAAGAGCTTCAGTGTTCGGCTCAGAACAGCCCTTTAACCTCAGGGCAGCCACTTCCAACGTGGAGTAAAGGTCCTGGTGGAGTAAGAGTTGGATGCTGTTCCTCATGAGTTAGGAGTCATTGTTTGCAAATGTGCTCCCCAATGAAAAAGGATTAGATCCTGGACAGTAGGGAACATTATGTTCATATTGCAAAATCTTGATATGATCTAGTATGGGCTGATGGGAATTTGATAAGCTAGTCTTTTTGTCTGAAAATGTCATCACAGAGCTCTATTTATTGCCATATCCCACCCCACATTTGTTCTTCATAGTATAAGGCAAGACTTACAGGAATCCCTTTGGCTATGTCAGAATTACCATAGGGCTGTGGGAAGACGTCAAGGTTCCATTCAATGGAGTAACTTTGACCCTATAATATGTTATTTGGGTAGTATGTTGCAATTCTGCAGCTGATTTTTTTACTCCTCTGAAAACTGGAACCATCTTACATTTTTGTTAACTACTTGGGAATTTAATAATCATCAAATTAATCTATATCTTTACATTTGTCTTTTTTTCTACTGACTTCTAGAGATGTGAACAATCTGGAAGTATATGGGGGAACAATATTACATAGTGATTATGATACATATTTAGATTGTGTGTTTTCAGGAAAGTTAATTGACTTTTTAAATCTCAGGTTCTTCCTCTGGAAAAGATGTATGGATAAACATGTATTATCCCAGGATATTTTAAAAATTAAAGGCTGTGATCTCTGTGTTGATGAACTTAGTACAAAACCTAGCATATTATAGAATCAATAAATATTATCTATGGTCATTATCCTCATTATATAGAGAATGGCTAGAAAAATCATAAAAGGTTATATACATGAAGAAATTATTACTATCTCTTAACATTTTCTCTTTTGTTGACAAAAGCATTTCAAGGCTTACAGATTGTTCTTTGGGAAAATGAATTATTCATCAGGTTATTGGCCTCAGCACATTTCATCTTCAACAAGAAAAAGAATAGTGAAGAATCTGCTGGCTGTAGCCATGGCCTACTGTACAGGACATATTTGGGAAAGTTCAGCACAGTTAGAAACTAGCTGCACTTGTTTCTTTCTAGGTCAATGTTTCTTGCAAATTAGGATCGATATGGAAAAGATGCCTCAGAATGAATGTCTGCACTGTGAAGGCATTTTCTTATTGCTTTCTTATAACTCTACAGATATGTGTATCCAGAAATGGGCATAAAACACTCTGGGAAACAACAAATCACTGTAGCCAGTTCTTCAGCAGAAGATATTATATGCTAATAATTGCAAGAGAGTGGAATTTTCTATTCTGTGTGATATTTTGACACCCGGGGGAGGTAATTAACACTGAAAACACATCAGTGTGACTACGGTGGATCTTAAAAGTATATGCCCTAAGCTATACACCTTCAAATTCTTATGAATGGGTCTGAGGAGAAGCTCAAGACTTTACATTTCTTTGTCATAACTCTACATATGATTCTCAGATGAGAAACACTGGAAGGAAATACAGTGGCATTCTAACTGAACAGGGATCAGTGATAAGTTTAACAACTGATGCTTAGTTCATTGATTCAATTCTACTGGTACTTGGTTGATCAGACCCTATTTCTTAGCTCTACTTTTAGAATTGACTTTTTATTTCTATATCAGACTATCCAAAATAATGAGGAGAAGATGTGAAGGTGGGAACAGGTGGCTGGAACATAGCAATGGAAAAAAAAAACAGAGATCACTAATTAGAATACACAAAGTGGTTTAAAGAATGTGAAACACGATTGTATTCTTGGAACAGAAAGGAAGCAACTCTTCATATAATGAATGTGCAGCTATCGAAGCATGACAGCTTGACCTAAGAGCCACTTACTTGACTCATTTGTAAGATGTGGTCTGTTTAAAGGACAACACAAAGATGTGTTTACACAAAATGAAGAGGGCTGAAGGATTTCCCCCACACAGCTCAGGGAGCTGTCTGTTTATAGATGTGGAGATAGTTTCCACGATGACTGCTGTCCACACTGTTCCTCACTTCAAAAGGTAGAGGCTCAAATCTAGGCCGACATTAGTGATTGGTTAGCTAATAGAATATGGCAGAAATGACGTTCTGGGACTTCCAAGGGAAGGTCAAGAAAATCCTCAGCAGCTACTTGAGTCTCTTTGAATACTCAGTCCTTGATGTCTTGTAACCCATCTGCCATGCTGGGAGAAGCCTATGTGTTATGGACCTGACAAGTCGAGTTCTGATTGTTAACATTCTCCGCTGAACTGTTAGCCAATAGCCAAGATGAACTGTCTCATGTGAATGAGATATTTTGTAGATTCTGGCTTTTAAACTAGCTCTTTAATAACTGTAGCCATGATCACCACAGCCAACACCATTAGGGCCAGAAGAGTGACCAAAACAACTCCCTGAATTTTAGAAATAATGTACTGTTATAAGATATTAAGTTTGGGGCTGGTTCATTATGCAGTAATAGATAACCGAAAAATATTTTTCATAGACTACATTTACCAGCAATAGTCTAGACTAGCAGTTCTCAACCTGTGGGTCACAACTCCTTGGGGGGGGCATCAAACAACCCTTTCAGAGGGCTTGCCCAAGACCATCTTGCATATCAGATACTTAACATTACAAATCATAATGGTAGCAAAATTAAAGTTATGAAGTAGCAACTAAAATAATTTTATGATTGGGGGTCAACATAATGTGAGAAAATGTATTAAATGGTCACAGCATTAGGAAGGTTGAGAACCACTGGTCTAGACAATCCATTCATCCATCCATCAATCAATCCACCCAGATGTTTATTCATCATCCTTCTACCTGTCATCTCATCCACTCAACTCAAATGAAAAGGATAATCAGAGATAAGCTTATTCTTTTACGAAACAAATACTTGTCTAGAATGTATTATTATCAGATACTAGTCAAGGAATTGTGGCAGATAGACAAATTAGTTAAAATAATAAGAATAAGACTGATATGGTACCTGTCACATTCCACTGGGGAAAGACAACAAACAAAGTAAGGAACCCAATATGTAAGTGATAGAATTTAGGAAAATGTGCTGCATTACTCTAGAGGCATCTGCATGTTCATATTTATTACTTCCCTGCTCATAATATCCAGGTAATCAAAGCAGCTGGGTGTTTATCGTCAGATTAATAAAGAGATTGTCTAAGTGGTATATTTACACAACAGACTTTTATTTATATGTAAGTAAAAATGGAATTACAAAATTTATAGGAAAACACGATATTGGGGATTAATATGTTAAACAAAATAACACAGAATAACAAAGGAATTATTGCCTGTTTTCCCTCATATGTTCAATTCAGTTTTTAAAAAAACATGAACATGAAAGGGTGCCTATCAGGGAGATAAGGAAGGGTAATATAAGGTTTACATATTACCAAAGTACATTATATGTTTATACGCATGTATGGAACTGTCATTATGAAATCTATTACCTTAGTTACAATTAAAGTACAATTAATAGGTGCCTAATAAATTCAGTGTACTGTAAATAAAGTAGAACATGATTATGCAATGACCTTTGCATGAGATCCCAAATGAATGTGACTTCTATTCAAAGACTTGTTCAGGAAGTGATCCCTATGAAAGTGACATTTGCATGAAATCTTGAGTGGCAAGAAGATAGTACAGGAATAAATAAGGTAGAATAGAACCTTCTAAAAAGAAGAAACAGATTCAGAAGCTGGAAATCATAATCCACTCAGCGTAGGACAGGGACTGCACACAGGCCAGGATGGGTAGTACATCATCAAAAGAGAAAGAGCAGTAGAAGATAGGACAGGTAAGTAGAAGTGGGCACGATTTTAGTGGCCATTTGAGGATTTTGATTTAATTCAAAGTATAGAGGGCATCAATTGTATATTGTTAAGCATGAAGAGGGTGTGATTTGAATGTATTTTCAGCTGACCATTTGAAGAATAAATTGTAGAGCAGTTCTGAAGCACGACAAACAGCGGAGCTGTGATGATAACAGGTGCTCACTGGCAGCAGTGGAGGTAGTGAAAGAAGTTCCTGTTCAGAATGAGTCTTGGAGGCAGTCAGCTGATGCTTAGATGCCTAGTGTTAGGAAAAGAGAAGAGTTAGAGTCACCTCTGAGATTTATAGTCTAGTGTTGGGGAGGTAGGTCAGTGGGAAAGCACTTGCTTAGCATGTATGAGGCCTTAAGTTTGATTCCCAAGATCACAAAAGGGAACAAAAGAGAGATTCTTAGATTTACGGCCTATGCAACTGGATGAATAGTGATTTCATTAAATTTTATAAGGCAAATTGGAAGGGAGCAAGTGTGAAGCGAAGGTGGGAAGGTCCTGTTTTGGCTCTAGTAATAAGTACAAGAAAATTACTAGGCATTCTAATAGGAGTATTTGATTTCTCAAGCCAGGGATCAAGGGAGAATTCTAAAGTACAGTAGAGAGCATGAGGATTTTACTTAAAGGCATAGATGCATGCCCTAAAGATGTGTAGAATGAAAGGAGAGCCTAGCTAATTGCCATATTTAGTAGTTACATACAAGCAGGAATCCTTCAAAGGAGAATTAGAAGAAGCAGCCATGTCAGCAAGAACAGAACTAGGGGCATGTGTGGTCCTAGAGCTAAGGGAGGGAAGTGTTTCTAGAAGGAAGAGTAGGCAATTATGAAATCATGTTCAAGAATTAATAACATGAACACAAGGAGATGCAACTAGATTGGGCAAGATGAAGAATGGTGGTAAACTCGACAAGAGCAATTTAAGCAGATGGTGAAGCCAAAGGTTGATTTAAAAGGTCAAAAGAGAAAACAGAAAAATTGGAGAAAGATACTACAGTTAATTCTTTTAAGGAGTTTGTAAAGAGGGAAAACAATGAGGCGGTTTTTAGAGACAGACATGGAGTTAAGGGAATGATATCTTTGAAGACAGAAGACTATATTTGTATGTTAGCATCTTATAAATTAATGGGAATCATCAATTCAGAAGGGAAAGTTGTTTATATAAAGAGAAGCAAGATAATTTCAAATGAATAATCCTTCAATAGGTTAGAGGAGATGAAGCTGAGCTTATAAATTATAGCCTGGCTGGGCTAGGAGCAGGCTATGTTTGTTTATGAATATGCACAGATAGGTAGGCAGAATGCCTAGCAAAGAAAGATGTAAGCAGAACATTTGTTAATAAGAATAATGAGTGGCACTCATCGGATTTTATCTTTCATATACCTCTAAGGACTCATATCTTTATAGAGGAGCTCAGATAAGTTACAAAGAAAACAGTATAAAGGTAGTTACAGATGAATGCATTTGAAAATTCAGAAAGAGGGAATATAATATAGAAACTCCAAAAGGGGACTAACAGAACAGATTTTTAATTTTGCATGTTTCAAATCATTCAGTTAGATTGCAAAGGCCTTAAAAATAGGGTAGACAGGTATTTTTTCTTTGTCTCCCCACACATATGTACATGTATATACATGTGTATTATACATAGTGTACAATATATATGTACACTTCTGCATTCATGAACAAGAATGTTCTCAGAAGAGGAAGGCACAACCAGTATGAGCCAAGGGAGATCCTATCGATGCAAAATCCCTTAGCTGATAAGAGATGAGGCTTACATGTCAGAAATCTGGTTTGCATAATACTAGGAATTATCATATGACAACTAATAGAAATAGCTTCTGATTTGTGACCCCAGAGGTTAGCAAATATTTCAGACTGTGCCAATTATAATGCCTCACAACATAGACCTGATTGGTCTATGACTCATCCAATAACCTAAGACAGGCCAACCAGCACCAGCCTCTTACTCTTCAGTTACTTAAAGGAAGAGCTGGAGAAAGAGATTTGCTGGTTTTGTGTCCAAGAATATTCTTGGGGGTGGAACACTGTCCATGGTCTTTACTACACAGCAGAAACTAATCTCAGTACAAAAGTACTGAAAAAAAAAAAGGTAGAAAACAGTTAGAAGATGAAAGGACAGAAAGTCCTCATAGATTTTTTATGTTTTGTTTGTTTGATCCTACCTTAAACCTATCACAGAGCAGAGATGCACTTGTCTAAATTCTGTTTTACAGGAGCCAATGAATTCCTCCCTTTTCTCTTAAACTGAATCTAGTTGGGTTCCTAATTTCTAGGAACATAAAGGCTCTCAACTGACAGCACACCTGTGGATGTGCAATCCTTACTACACATCAGAATTCTCAGCAGCACAG
This sequence comes from Peromyscus leucopus, assembly GCF_004664715.2. Lineage (NCBI taxonomy): Eukaryota > Metazoa > Chordata > Mammalia > Rodentia > Cricetidae > Peromyscus > Peromyscus leucopus. The sequence continues at coordinate 2,099,700 of NC_051084.1, read as the reverse complement.
CATCTCAGCCAGCCTTAACCAGAGGAAGGGCTAGAACAGGAGTGCACATTAGTTGCCATCTGAGCCTAATATTTCAATGTGAATTTATCCGGCTTCTCAGCTTATAAGGGCTTCTGCTTTTACAATGTTTCTTTCTCGTTTTAGTATCTGAGGCTGGTTGTAGCCACCCCTACAGAGTTAAAAAGACACCTAGGTAGGACCTAGTCCCAGGTTTCCCTTATGGAGATTTCTCATGACCACAGATGCCTTTGTAAGAAATACCTTAGACATGGAAAGGTGGTGTTGTCTAGAAGCTTATAGAAATCAACTAATCTGACCCCTTTCTAGTTCTCTTTGAAGTTTTCATTAAGTGCCTGACATGTAGATTTGAATTTATAAGTTGTTGTGGTATTTTCTTGAAAACTAGGGTTGTGACTGAGAGGAGACAGCAGTACCAACATCAATCCAATGCCATCAGACATATTAGCTCTATGCCCCATGTTTCCTTCATCGTGTTCAGGAGTCATTGTGAACATAGTAGCTAACAGAATATACAGTTTGGGAAAGTGGACATGCATTGAGTTGATGTCAGTCCATTTGGAGTACTATAGCATACTACCATGTTCAGTGGCTTAAACACAAACAAATTTTGCATAGAAGGAAGTAAGTTTGAGATGAAGATACCAGCATGGCGGGGTTGTGGTGAGGGCTCTCTTCCAGCTTGCAGACCACTTGCTTTTTTCGATATCTTCATATTGTGGAAGACCAGAATGCTCTCTGGTTCTCACTAAAGGTACTAACTCTATCCAAAATAATTCTCTGTTTTCATGACATAATTAGTCACCACCTAAAGACTCCTATCACCTAATTACAGCACATTGAGGCTTAGGGTTTCAACATGAAATTTAGGGAGATATAAACACTTGCTCATAATGCTTGGTTTGAATGCCTAATAGTGGGTGGGTTGTTGTCTCTAGAGTAGAAGTCAATGTGGGGCCTGAAGCCATACCTAGCCATACTTAGGGCCTTTAGGGGTTCCAAATGGTTCACCTGTTTGGGGCACAGGGTGGTGCCAGGTAGCTCTCTACCTTCATTATGATATTAATTTTTTTTTGTCTGCCCTAACATATGCAAGGGAAGTTCTGTGTTAACAGTTTGGAGTATTCCCTAATGGTTAGAAAAGGTAAGAGTTACATTTCAAACAGAAAACTAGAGTTAGTGTCCTCTCTAAAATGTGGTTAGTATATCTTAGGGGCATGAGTGAGCAGGAGCCACAATACTGAGGCTCAGCTATGAGTCTTGGTGTAATTTTTCTGAAACTCAGTCATGTTGTTCTAGCTTCTAGTTTTTGTAGGTCAAACATGGTGTCTTCCATAATCTATTCTATACTTCACCATCTCATCAGTTAGCATTGTTGAACCATTTATAAAGCCTGAGTCTGTTTACTACATCTACATCTACTTTGGAATAGGCTCCCACATCTCCTTTCCAGCTCTCTGTGAATTTTATCTGGCTACTTTCTAGTCATCCTTCATAATTGCTATTCATGCTTCTACTATGCTCTGGAGTATTCTTTACCACCTTAGACCGGGTCAAATGTTTTTCTCTAGGTTCCAATGACAACTTGTTTTATTCCATTATAATCACTTGATCATGGAGTTATCTTCAATATTGAATTTAGCCTATACAAGGAGATACTAAGGTAGTTTCTCTAGATGGTCTCTGTCCTGCGTATCTCAGATACAGACAGGATCTGTTGTCAAATCACTAGTTGCTTGTCTTTCTGAGGTTGCAACACCAAACTATACTTGTTAATGGGAAGAGACATTCACATGTGCCTCTACTGTCAATCATGCTGGGACTAAAAAACTCTTAGAGTGGGAAGTGATGACTTAAGATGCATTAGTGTAGAATTGTAGGAAATGACTCTTTTAGTGAGCACTGGGTACAAGGGCACTTAGTCTGGCCAATGCAATAGGACTTCCTAGAGAAGAGCATGTCACCTCTGGCCCTGTGCAGAAAGACTATGCATAAGATGGATAGCAAGCCACACAAGTACATACCAAGGATGCCTAGAACTAGGGCTGTAAACATCCTATTGCCACACCTTCCTAATGTTTTTGAGCTTTCTGTACAAAACAGGAAGCATTTACATTTGGTTTTCTCAGTTGTTGTGAGCTGATGAGGAGGAGGATGTGGTATGTGTTTGGAACAAAGCTAGAGAGACCAGAGGTGTCCTGTGAAATCAGGACTGGGGTAGCAGCAAACAGGGGCAATCAGTGAGAATCCTGTCTCACGAAGAAGCTACTTTTTGTGAGTCATCAGTTACAACCTAAAAAGAAGAGTTAACAAATAAGAGTATCTGCTTGTTTTTTTCTTTTTATACAGACAAGGTGACTTGGAAAATCCAACTTTAGACATAAGGGAGCTAGGAGTCTATGCTGATGTAATTTGTGGTACATTATTATGGATTTATTGATGTAAACCAATGGCTCTCGATTAGGAACGCCCAGGTGTGTCTTAGGGGGTCATTTGCAAAGGTCTGGTTAAAAGTTTTGGCCAGAGGTGCTGCTGGCATCCACAAGATAAAGGCTGGTAAGTATCCTGCAATTCCCCAGGCAGTATCCCATAGTGAATAAGGGTTCAGCCACATGTCAATAGTTCCAATTTAAATAGTTCCTGACTTAGAAGAAACTGAACAAGGAGAACACTGGGGTCAAAGCAGTACCAAATCCATTCAACCCATTCACTATTTGATTGGATGAGCATCCAAGAGCCTTCATTGGACACAAGAGGGTTTCCTCCTTAGGAAATTTGGCTTCACGATAGCTGAGCCTAATATAGACGCTGCCAAGCAGCGCTCCAACCTTGTTTACATTCTTCTTGGCAGCTAACGAAGAAGCTGCTGTGCATGCCAGCCATTATCTGAACCAAAAATAACACATGAAAATGATTAATTTCGTCTAAAAATAGGCAGGCTCTCTGCTGTGTCAGCCATGGTAATCAGGCTCCAAACCAACAGAGCTACAGCATTCGAAGGAAACCTGGGAAAGACTATGAGGGGCAATGTGAGCCCCTATCCACAAGTACCTCCCCTTGTGCCTGCCATCCACTTTCTCCTGGTTTCTCTCCCCCCTCTGCTCCTATTTCTCTTTTTATTCCCAATTTCCCCCTCCATTTCTTCCTTGTTCTCAGTAGTTTCCTCCTCTGTCCTTCCTCATTTTGAGTACATCCCTGAATGTCATTTCACTGTCCCCATTATCCTCACCTCCTCCAGGCTACAATGGATCCACCCTTATGCAATTGCAAACAGCAGGACCTCTGCTGACCCCTCACACCTGAGATAATGTTAGGCAGTACAATGATCAGTCTTCATGATTAACAATCGTAGTCATTTGAATAAGAAAATTCCGTTGTTAATAATCCCCATCACACAGGGATTGGTGCAGAAAGTGAACCTAAAATTAGATTTATAAGCTTAAAGTACTTCACCTTAAAATTATAAATTTTAATACTGTCGTATGTTAGTATGGAGTGTATACAGTTGCTGACAACAATGTTTTCCTACAAAACTACAAATATTTTATGATTTCACCAAATAGAATAAAAGCCATATTCCTCAGCATATTCAAATATCTCTTATTTCTGGGCTCTAACTGATCTTCCCACTGTGGGTTTTCAATTTTCCCTTTGTACTCTTTTCCTTTTATAGATCACCACATTGGTACCAGGGACTGTTGCTTATGACACATGATATAGGGCTCAGTTAACTCAGGGATGTTTGAGACCAACATTCCTACTCTGGAAGGAGTTTGTTTACCTTTGGGAGGCAAAGCATAAGTATTAAAATCTGATGTTTATTAACCTGAAAGTTGGTGTTTCTGATTGTCACAATCATGGATGCATCATTTTTATTTACAGAGGGGTAGTCATTGATTCCTGACTTTCTGCTTGCCTGTGGTGGTCCCATTCAGTTGTTCAGTGAAGAAGTGGCACATTCGTGGCAGATACTGATGAAGCCACCCAGGAGCAAAGAGGAGTCCCAATTCTTGATCCAAAAGAAGTCCTTTTAGAGGACATGATACCTTGGCTGCGTCAGATCATCTGGTTTGTGAAGCGACTAGGGAAGGCCTCTTGGCGTTGGAAAAACCAAGTTGCATCAGTACATCTCAATTAGTTTGGATCCTTACCTTTCCCCTCACCTGGTTCATTGTGACAGTTTAGAACACACTCATTATCTATTTTCCTATGAGAGACTCTCTCTCTCTCTCTCTCTCTGCCTTGAAAATTGCTCCCACTCTTCAGTAAGTAGCTATGATTTCATTTCCTTTATTAAGTCCCCCTCCTAACTCAACTGAGGGCTTTTTGTTTTGTTTTGTTCTTAGGCCCTTGGTACACATACTGTTCATTATTTTGTGCTTTCCTTTAATTGCAACATTTAGAAGGAAAGGGACATTCCATCCTTTTCCTTAAGCACTTGGCAAATGACAACAAACATTACTTGGTCCTATGCTATAACAGTAACTATATCTTGTGTCTCTTTAGTGATAAAGATATATTCACATTTACTCCTCACTGTGACTCAATGAAGCAGTTTCACTAATACCTTAGTCTTATTGAATAGGTTGGTAATTCTTACCTGGGGACAATTTGACTTTAGGGGATACATCCTACATGCCTGTCCTATCCTACATTGCTTCTTGCTTGTCACTATTGGAATTCCAGGTGTGAAGCTCTTTATCTCATCCACAGCAATTATTTCTTTAGTGTCTCAAGCTTTGGCATCTTTTCTTTAATATTCATTCATTTATCTATCTTTCTGTCTGTCTATTTATTTATTTATTTATTTATTTAGGTTTTTTTTTTCAAGATAGGGTTTGTCCATGTAGTTTTGGTGCCTGTCCTGGATCTCGCTCTGTAGTGTGTGTGTGTATTAGTACAGTGCCCAGGAAGTTCAGAAGAGGGTATTGAATCTCCTGGAACTGGAGTTGCAGACAGCTGTGAGCTGTCTGATATGGGCACTGTGAAGAGAATTAAGCTCTTCTAGAAGAACAATTTGTGCCCTGACTCACTGAGCCAGCTTCCTAGCCCCAAAGTCCCAGCTTCTTTTGTTTATAACTTGACAAAACTGATAATGTAAAAGAGCTGAGAGACTAAGTTTATCAGGACACGTGGAAGCATAGATGTGTTGTTCAAAACATCATGTGCTGGTTCAGGTCTAAGCATGTTTATAAGGGCCACATCACTTACACTTTACCATCTCTCTGTAAGTTAGGAACTATTGACTACTCCCATTTTCGAGGCCAGGTAACTGAGCTGCAGAGATGTTAAATGATTTTCAAGGTACCACAGCTATTTAGGCAAAATAACTTTCATGCTAACCTCTCAGCCACTGGGAACACGACATGGTCCTCGTATGGGTGTCTCAGCACACATTTCTTCGTCTTCTTCTCCCCCGTTTTATTCCTCAGCCTGCTGATACTAAATGCTTACTTGCAGCTGTGGGAGAAGGTGGCTAGTCCACTGTCCACATTTCTGCTTTTCCCATCTATCTTTTGGCCTAAACTGAGTTTCCAATAGACAGGCTGTTTCTGTTGGTATTGTATCAATGAGACTCACAATGAGTAGCTGTAGCAACTCAAAGGATAAGCAAGGAAAAAAAATATCTGAGATTCTCTGACTAGCTACAAGTTTTTAATTTTTAGGGCAGTGGGGAGGGCTTAATTTCCTGCCTGGGGCCACTGTAACAAAATATTACACACGAGGTAGTTTAACATATTGCTGTCTTACAGTTCAGAGACCCGAGGACACAAAGGTAAGTGTTCATATGTCCCATGCTTTTTTGACACTCTCAAAAGTCCCATCGTTGAATATTCCTAGTGTCTTGGGGAAGGTGAGGATGGATGGGCATTCCTTCACTTCTCTCCATCTCTACTTCTGTCATCCAATGGCGATCTCTCTTTATGTCTCTGTAACCTCACATGATATCCTCTATGTGTGTGTCAGTGTGTCCCTTTCCTATAAAGATGCTGTCATATTAGATCAGACCACAGTCCTCTAGCTTGACCTTACCTTAGCAATGGCAGTATTTCCAAGGAAGGTCCCATTCTAATTAGCCTCCGCCGAGTCTGTCAACATATCTTTTGGGGAGGAAGCATGAGGGCACAAATGGCTACATAACTCAGGGTACACTTCTTTCTGTTTAATAGTGCATAGAAGCTTCGCTCTATCTAGGACTTGCTCAACTCTGAGCCTCTTTCTGCCTTCCCCGGGCTCTCCTCGTAGGCCAGATACTATGTCTGCAACTTCCTAATCTTCAAGGAAATGAGGTATCACATGTCCTTGTCAGAATCCCTGCTATTTCATACGTAAGTTGATCCAAATAAATGAGCCCTTGAATAAATACCATCTGGCCCTGCTGAGTCGCTTGCTCAGTGGCCTTGTCTCTGCCTTCCGTCAGGGACATCCGTCTCTATTGATGTCACGATTATTGGAGTTTGTGGGTAGAGCACAGCTTGCTTTCCCCCCATGGATCCCTGCATTTCAGGCTTGTGAATCACCCCCAGCAGATCATTTTCTGCCCTGTCCAAGTTCAGCGATGTTTCTCATTGTCCTAAAAGTAATATTATCAAAAAAGATTCTGTATTTTGTCTTCTTTCACGAGGCATTACTTATTAGAACAATTTTAATATAAATTAAAAGAGAAATAAAAATCACCCACAAGTTCCCTAAATGGTTAGAAAGTCTGTATGACATTTCTTTTAGTCTAATGAAAACATATACATAATACAACATGGATACAGTGTTCTTTTGCATTTTCTACTTTGATACTATATATATATACATATATATGTATGTATATATATGCAAATATATACACACATACACACAAGCAAGGAATTATTAAAATTGTAATAGGGTAATTTAAGTAACTGCAAGGTATTTCTGTATTAGTTTTGTATAAATTAATTATTCAAACAGTCTTATCAAACCATTAAGATTTGGGGATTTCAATTACTTTAAATAGCAAACTCTCTGTGAAAGTGTTTTTGTGAAAGTCCTTCCTTCTTTCCTTCTTTCCCTCTTTCCCTGCTGGATTATTTTACTTTTATATTTGTGTCTTGATCAAAAGTCACACCTGTTGATCTAGTTTCCATGTGTATCTCAATAATGTATGTATGGATATTGATTTCCAATGCAACAATATTAGTAGAAGGGCTGTGATAAAAATTGATTAGGCCAGAGGGTTCTATGAATGGATAGATCAATGCCTTTATTTGCAGAGTGATTTTTAGCTGGGCGTTGATGGCACACACCTTTAATCCCAGCACTTGGGAGGCAGAGCCAGGCGGATCTCTGTGAGTTTGAGGCCAGCCTGGTTTACAGACAGAGATCCAGGACAGGCACCAAAACTACACAGAGAAACCCTGTCTCAAAAAACAAAACAAAACAAAACAAAAGAGTGATTTTTAACCCTGAGACTGAATTCTTTACAAAAAAATGAGAGGTGGGGTTCTTCTCTTCTCCTTCCTTTGCCCCCCGCTCCACTCGTCCTTGATCTCCTGTTTTTCTGTTCCCTCCTTTCTGAACCTCTATCTTCCCTGTGAGCAGATAGCAAGGAAGAGCTTGTCAGATGCGGTTTCCACTGGACCATAGAGAAGGCATGGGCTTCCCAGACTCAATAAACTACCTACTTCCGGGTATGCTGCTATGGCAGCACATAATGAACTAAGAGGGTTTTATGGTTAGCTTATATTACTAATTTGCTTTCTAAAATGATTTCTTCAATGTGTCTGTTTCTTTTTTATTGTTATAATTTTCTTTATTCTTGAGAATTTCATGAATGTTTACAATAAAATATGATACTATCCAAACCCCTGTTTCCTTCATCCAACTTCCCTGTGTCCTCCTACATGACCTTCTCACAATTTCATATCTTTTTGTTTTGTTTTTAATAATCCTCTAAATCTAATTAATGCTCCCTACATGTGCCCGGGTAAAGGAAACCTACCAGTGGGAACATCCTCAAAAAAGAATTATTCTTCCCCACCCAGCAGCTATCACTTGCCTTTAGCTCCTCAGCAAGGGGTGTGGCCTGGGTAGCACCACCCAATTTTGTGCTGAAATTTTGGTTGGCTTGAACCTGTGCAGGTCCTGCGGCAATAACCACAACAGCTATGAGCTAAAGAGTACACCAGACATGTTACCTCCAGGAGACAGTATTTCATAGCCCTCCTTCTCATCCTTTGGCTCTTAACCTTTTTCTGTCTCCTCATCCATGATAAGATATATTTCTTTTTCATTGTCATCATAGAGAAATTCCACTTTGTAATTTAAAAGTTTGTCTTCAAAATCATTTTAAGCAGCCTAAACAGATACTTTAATATATTCTTGTTGGAGTATCTTGAACTAGTACTGAGGATAAATTACTTTAAAATGCATCTTATTACTTAATACTACTGAAGAACTGTTAGCCTGAGCTTCTCTCATCCTAGTCACCTTAGCAACAAGTGAGTTCTAATATTCCAAGGAACACACATAACATTTCTCACCCCTCTTCCCATTTCTGCCTTTCTAGTTTGCAACTTGGGAAATCATGTAGCTGTGAAGGTTGGAGTTGTCTGTGCTCTTCAGGTCAGCTCTTTATGTTACCCATCATTCATGGATCATAAACATTTGGAAAAGATAACTTACCTCCTTAGTAGATGTTTTATTGTCTGAGGCTTGGGAATGATAAATAACTCAGACTCCTATCATGCAGACTATAGTATGCTATTAGAAAAAAGTATAGGGGTTCTGGGTGATTTAAATAAGTAATCTGAGTGCATATATTAGTTTTAAGTGTCTCCAAACCACAAACCAAATACTATAAGACCAAAAGAGCAGACTCATGTCTTTAAGCCAACTACATTGCAAGTAAACCTATGTTAAAGTTGTCCCAGGAAAGAAAGACATGAGAGAAGTATTGGAATATGACTGTACTAGTCAGTGATCTGAAGGAATGTCAGTAAAGGAAACACATGGTCTCTCACAGTGAACCTACTCTGCCAAAGTAGAATCAAAACAATTCTAGGCAGCACTGAAGTGGGAGAGGGTAACCGTGATAAATCTTTTGGGAAACTAAGATTTTAATTTTGTCAGCGATAAACGTTTACTTTGAGTTGGATTCTTTTCTTGACTCTTTAGAAACGTCATAACTATTCTTGGCTCACAGGCAAACAAAACTGAGAACAAGGTTGGGTTTGGCCTATTGGGCACAGCTTGCTGACTTCTTGTTGCATAAGGAAGGATGGTGAAAAGTGGTCTTCTACATTCTTTGTGCAGAAGACTTAGAAGCAAAGTTCTACAGGGGCAATAGGAGAAGTGTCACCACTGGATTTGAAGAAAAGAGACCCAGACAGCTTCTCAGGTTCTTGCTTCTCCTTTTTCTTTGCTTCCTATTCCTAAGGCTGCCTCTGGGTCACATCTATCAGTAAATAGCAGGCTGATACTCTAATTCCAGTGTCTAGTCATTCTTCCATTGCTTCAAGTGCTGTGCCTGGGATGGCCACTCAGTGTATCCGTTAATCAAATCAGTGGATGGAGGATCATAGATGATACTATGATAGTTCAGTGTCTTAGTTGGTGTTCTATTGCTGTGAGGAGACACCATGACTGTAGCAATTCTGGTAGAGGAAAGCATTTAATTGGGGCTGGCTTGCAGTTTCAGAGGTTTAGTCCATTTTCATCAAAGCAGGGAATATGGCTGCATGTGTTGCTGGAGGGCTTCTCTTCAGGCTCCACCAAGCCCCGCAGTCCCACAATCCATGTATAAAATAATCACTCAGACGCTTATATTATTTATAAACTGTATGGCTGTAGCAGGCTTCTTGCTAACTGTTCTTTTATCTTAAATTAACCCATTTTTATAAATCTATACCTTGCAATGTGGCTGGTGGCTTACTGGCGTCTTTACATGCTGCTTGTCCTGGCAGTGGCTGCAGTGTCTCTCCCTCCTTATTCCTGTTTCCCCAATTCTCCTCTCTCCTTGTCCCGCCTATACTTCCTGCCTGGTCACTGGCCATCTGTGTTTTATTTATATAGAGTGTTATCCACAGCACGCATGAAAGCAGATATGGTGCAGGAGAAGTAGGTGAGAGTTCTACAACAGGATCAATAGGCATAAGGAAGAGAATAAGCAACTGGGCCTAGATTGGGCCCTTGAAACCTCAAAGCCCACTGCCAATGACCCATTTTCTGCAACAAGACCACACCTAGTCCAACAAGGTCACACCTCCTAGTCCCTCCCAAGTAATGCCACTGCCTGATGACTATGGTGATATATTGTGTCCCCCAATATATTGTGCACTTTAATAAAGCTTATCTGAGGATGAGAGGAAAAAGCCGGCCACTGTATTAAACATAGAAGTCAGGCAATGATAGCACATGCCTTTAATCCTAGCATTCGGGAGGTAGAGATTCATCTGGATCTCTTGAGTTCAAGGCCATACTGGGTAACAAAACCAGTCAGGGTGACACATGCCTTTAATCCCAGCACTAACCATGGAGGTTTGGAGGTCTGTACAGACAGACAGGAAATGATGTAGCTGGATGGAGAGAGGAAGTGAGATGCAGAACAGAAAGGCATATAGGTGTGGGTAAACAGGAACTAGGTCTCTTTGGCTGAGGATTTTCAAGTGGTAACAATGTGGCTGGCTTCTTTCTACTTTTCTGATCTCTCAGTTTTTTTCCCAATATCTGCCTCCAGGTTTTTCTTTTAATTAATTAATAAGACTGTTTAGCAATTCATGTTACAGATAACTAAACATTAAAACATATGAGCCTATGGGGGGCATTCTTATTCAAACCACCATACTTGGGCTAGATTCCAACAGTACACTATTTTCAGTTTCTTTCTGCCTCAAATTGGAGGGTAAAGGAAGGATGGGATGTATTCTGATCTTCATGTGGTTCCACAATTCTGGGTTGAATGTTATTCAGTATTCAAAAGGTCTTGGCTCATTAAATTTGATAGATATAAAGCATAGACTTTTATTCCTTCAATTAATTAGTACTTTTTTCTCAAATTCTTGCTCACATGTTGATGAAACATAATTGGGACTCACACAGGGAGAAATAGCGGGTGTGGTAATGGAAACTTATTAAAGCCAATTTATCTTGATTTTTTTTTCCCTTCTTATTACACTAATTGAAAATCTTGGAGTTCTTCTTTTCCAGCTGATATGTCAGTTCCATGAAGTTAGAAACAATGAATCTTTTCTTCCTCACATTGCCATGCACATTACTGAGCATGGTAAAGTCTATAGAAAAGGTACTGTTGTTGATATTACAAACGGTGGCTATGCCTGAAGGGTAACTATACTTCTCTAGTTTCTCTTCTTTCCATATACTGAGCTCATTGCTGTCTCAGGGCCTTAGATGTTCTTCTGCCTGGAACTAACTATGCTTCAGTTTTGACACAGCTGGTGGCTATTTCTCTTTTTCAGTCTTGCCTATAAGCATCCCCTCTCTTAAGGAAGTTATCCCTAGATACTGTATACAGTATAACTATGACTACTGGGAGAGGCAGTCAGTAATCAGTGATCTACACCTGTGTTTATCACACCCTCATGAGTATTATTTCCTCCTTGAAACAGAGTTTGAAACAGGTGTTACTGTATGTGGCAAAAGGTGTAATTTCTAATGTAAGGGAAAGACGGCTCTGACTTGTTCTGGATGTGTGTTGTCTCTGTAGGAGCATTTGCTCTGGAGGAGGTCAGTTTCCATATCTGTAAGACACTAGTACATTCATGGAAGGGATCCAGGTTTCTTGTTAACACTGTTGAGAAACTGAGACCTGTTATTACCACATGTGTGAACTTAAAAGAAGATCCTTCCCCATATATGCTTTCAGGTGAGGCTGCAGCTTGACTAAAACCTCTAAAGATCCTGAACTTGAACCATTCAGCTGAGCCATTCTAAACCCCCAACCCATAGAAATCATGGGGAATTATGTATTTCTTATCTTAAGCTAGGGTAACTAGAATTTTCAGATTTTTCTGAAATGACTTTCATTATCTGTCTTATTGACTGAGTGGGAATGTAGAATTATAAACAAACAATTTAGCATACATGCTATAGGCATGAGAGAATTTGACTAAAAAATGTAGAACAGTGAGTTTCAAATTGAAGTTCCTGAGTTATCAATATTAATACTACTGGGTATATAACATATCTTAATTATTGGGCTCCCATCAAACCTACTAATCAGTAACTGAACAGGAGGCCCAATGTCTCCAGATGATTTGGGTGCATATTAATATTCCTGAACTATTCAGATAGCATTAAGAGAAGCTTGAGGACAAAATATGAAGAATGAAGAAGATTCCCTAGACTGGCTTCAAATGAACATAATATGCAGAGATCATTTAATCTGAAGCCTCCAAGATGAGTTCAAAAGAATAGAGGTAATAAAAGCAAAACACATACAAAGTATATAAATATATGTTTGTATTTGTAATAATTTTAAATATTTAAAAGGATCTATCTATCTCTATATGTGTTATAAAAGTGACTTTGTTCTCTGGAGCAGCAGGCAGTCTTCCTAGAAGAGTTGACAACCACATAGGTGTCCTTCCAAGAAGAGGAAGTGAGAAGAGAATTCCAGGCAGAAAGAACTACGAGATGGAAAGCATAAAGATCTGGGTCCCACTGTGTGTACACCACGGGGTCATCATCTGTGGGCATTAAGCAAGTGATGAAGCTGAAAATATGACTTGGAAAGAAACTGCTGCAGGCTGGGCAGAAGACCCAGAGTTAGAATTCCCTGAATTCTAACATTCTGAGGCCAGATGGGATGATGGCAGGCATCTCTGAAATGGCAGGGGAGGACCTGGATGGGAGTCCATCCAGGTGAAAGGAGAGGTAGCTGCCCCCTTCCCTCTTCTTGGCTCTGGAGCCTGCCTTTGTCTGTGGAGATGACAGGCTCTTCCAGTCCTTCAGGCAGGTACTACTGGCAGATCTAATCACAAAGGGCCGGTTTGTTCTTGGGAGTGAGATAGACAAAGGAACTCCTCTCTGTGCACCCAGAAGGCAAATCTTATTTCTAAAACGAAGACTCCTTTTGCCCTCTGTCTGACAGGTCCTCCTTCCCCAGTGGGAAGCCCTGCCTGCAGCTGATCTTCCAGTCATTTTTTTGTAGAGGAGGATCAAGCACATTTGATGGAGATTGCCCTGTGGATTGCAAGGGGTGAACTTCTCACAGCCTGATTCATGTGGCTTGAATTTCTATGAAGGCAGTCATATAGTCACAGTGATACAACCAGAGCAAGATTTAACAAGCTGCCCACTGTATTCACAGACTGAGGTACTTGGGATGGCTTAAAGCTGCTTTATTCGGCAGGAGTTAGTCTTTTACCCACAAGTCTGTGTGGTTATGTTTCTAAGGAGACTGCTTGCTTTTCTTTTGTCGCTCCTCATTTCCTGACATGTTTTATGTTCTGGGAGTGGAGCCACTGACTTTCCCTAAACAATTGCTAAAAACATAATAGACCAGCTGACAATCAATGAGTGGTCAAATAAATGAATGTTATAGTAAAACGAATTTGAATTGTGGGTCCAGACAAAACCAGGTTTAAATCCCAGTTTCTGGTGCCTATTTAAGTCATATTGGCTCAGCCTTCTTGCCTTTTGGAATGTGTGTTTTGTCATCTATAAGACAGTCCTGTTATTTTATTTGGAAAATTTTCATGAACAACCAAACGCATCAGGGATAGAAAAGTATTTAGCAGGATGTGTGAGCATTTGGTTGTGCTCTAGTTTCTTTTGTTAATGACAAAACACTGACCAAAACAACTTGAGGAAGGAAAAGTTCCTTGGGCTTACAGATCGCAGTCCATCATCAAAGGAAGCCAGGGGAGGTGCTTATGTCAGGATCATGTGGGTGGGGAAAGAAGTAGAGACCATGGAGGAATAGTACTTACCGGCTTGCACCCAGGCTTTCATTTAACCACCTTTCTTATAGAAGCTAGGATGAAGTGCTCAGGAGTGGCACTGCCCATAGTGGCCTGGACCTTTCTATATCAACCAAAAGCCAAGAAAATCCCACACAGACGTGCTAACTGGCCAATCCAATTGAACCTTTCCTCAGTTAAGGTTCTCCCCTTCCCTCTAGTTGTGTCCAGTTGACAAAACTCAACTAGCATAAGTCACATCTCCAGAATTATGAATTCCTTTTGATAGCACTTCTTAACTATGTCTGAAACTAGGTGGAGAGAACTTTCAAACCAAGGTTTCGATCCCACTCTCGGCTGTTGAATCAGACTGTCAGGACAGAGCCCTGACACCATACTGTTCATAAACTCCTTAAGGTGATTTGGATATGTAGAGGTTGAGCATCATTCCTACCATTGGCAGCTACAAACGATGACTGGAAATCCTGGATATATGCAAGAGTCACCTCTGGGGCTTCTGAAAAACATCAGTGCCTGGGCATTCTTCCAGAATCCACTTTCATTGCTCTGCAGGAGAGCCACAGTTTCAGAATTATTGCAATGCTCCCAAATGGTACTATCATATGGCCAGGATAGAAGTGGCCTTCTGACCCATTCACCCCATTTATCTACTAACTCATTCTAACCATAAATTAGGAAGACTATTCACAAATCAAAAGCAATTTATTCTCCCTTTAAACTCTCACCCACCTACTTTGCATTTTGCCTATTCAGATACATTATGATTAGCCTTTTAGAATCTGATTCCTGTTAGAATTATGAGCTACTTAAAAACCAAGATGAAAATTTTGTATCCCCAGGCATTGGAATGGTATCTGTGTGTACAAGTAAGTATTTTTGTTTCTAGATCACCTGAATTCATGCATAGAGTTCTCAGAATATTGTAGTTGGTCATATCCACATTTATAGGAGGAACTAAAAACTGTATATGAGACCTGTTGTCTGGAAAAGTGTATTCATCTGTTAAGACCATTTGCATTTCAAGTGAAACAAGTTGTTTCACCTACTTATCTTCCAAGACATATTTTATTTGTAATTGTATAGAGAATAATTACATTATTCTGAAAATAGCATTGGCTTAACGTAGAGAATTTCTTAGGAACTCAAATAATATTTCATTTTTATTTTATAATTCAATTTAATTTTACATATCAGCTACGGATTCCCGTGTCCTCCCTTCTCCTGCGCCCTTCCCCCAGCCCACCTCCCATTCCCATCTCCTCCAGGGCAAGGACTCCCCTGGGGATTCAGCTCAGCCTGGTAGATTAAGTTGAGGTATGTCCAGTCCCCTCCTCTGTTCACCCAGGCTAAGGAAAGTGTCCCTCATAGGCCCCAGGTTCCAAACAATCAGCTCATGCACTAAGGACAGGTCCCGGTCCCACTGCCTGGAGAGGATGTGGAGCAAGGGGAACTCTCCTCCACTGTTGGTGGGAATGCAAGCTTGCACAGCCACTTTGGAAATCAATATGGCACTTTCTTAGAAAATTGGGAATCAAATAATATTTCTATGGTTCAATATCTCTTTCTTTAACTTTCTCGGAGTTAGTGTCATTCTCAGACAAATTTTGCTCCCCTAGTGGTAGAGGGATGGCTGCTGAAGTGTCAAATTTTATACTCTCTTGGGTTTAAATTAGCAGAAAGGATTTCTCTGAAGTCTATGGGGAAAGTCTTGTGATATTGTGTTGCCAATATAGATACATCTCTGAATCAATCACTGGGGCCAGCCAGGCATGGGGAATACTGTGATGGGTGTGGCTACTAGGATTCCCTTACTGGAGCCTGAGATAGGTGGAGAAAGAGGTTTCCTAAACAGTAAGTAGGGTATGAATTTCTGAAGGACATTGGATTCTGAGTAGCAGGCCCTCTAATCAGAATATAGCTGGGAAATTCACTGAAATATATTTTACGTAGAAAAGCTGACAGATTTGTATTCAAAAATACAAGAGGTTTAGCTACACTGTGTTGGAGAGCCTGACCTATGGTTTACATTGCAATTTTAAAGGGAAGTTAGTATAGGCATTCTCCACTTTGGTACCTATGCATTTCAAACTATCACACCATTGTGAGGTATTGCTACTACCATTGAAGATGAAGAATTCCTTAATTCCCGATCTTTCCTCCTCACAGCTCAACTTCAGGTGTTCAAAGGACCTTGTGTGATTCTAACTCTCACACAGTAAATAAGAGATAGATATCCATCCATCTTCCAATAAACACTGACATTAACTTGTTTGTTGGAAAACATATGTTGGGTCCTTAGCTTCCTGAGGCAAATAAGAAAACTTCCTTCCCCGATGGTCCTCCAAATCTCAAAAGGACAGGTGTTAGTGAGCTAACCATAAGAGATCATGACAAATGTTTTCCTTGAGGGATGAACTAAATACAGTGAGAGCATAGAGCAAGAGAAGGGAGAGGTGACTGATGTAACAAAGTGAGCTGGTCCTCAGGAGAAGAGAAGAGAATATGCGGGTGTAGATGTGGCTTTTCAGGGCTATTTTGTATGATAGCTCAGAAAGCATTTTCTCATCTCTCCTTCTTCTCTCTCCTGATTCCTTCCAAAGGGGGAAGGATGGGGAGTAAGCATCACAATGAGGAAATGAGATGTGCTCCTTCTCCAAGGCAGGACACCTGCCCTTCACAGGCTCTAGTTGTTGGGGTGACAGAAAAAAAATCCACAAACTATATCCTTCTTTAAAGACAGGGGTTCCAGAAGAAGGCAGATCTCTGTGAGTTTGAGGCCAGCCTTGTCTAAGAGTGAGTTCCAGGAGAGCCAGGGATACCCAGAGAAAACCTGTCTCAGGTGGGTGGGGTGGTGGAAGAAAAGAAAGAAAAAGACAGGAGTTCCAGCTGATACACTGGGCTGGGAGGGCTGGGAAGTATAATTTCTCGATGGAGATTACCCAGTTGAGGTGTATCAGGATGATGTACTTTCACCCCGTGGGAGTGAAAGAATAATTGTCACTGAGTAGCTCTAGAAGGGCAATATAGGGAAACAAAGAAAAAGCGATCCGATATAAAATAAATTTTTTACCTAAAGTCTATGATGTCTGTATGCTCACTCTTCTCTGTACACATATGCCTTCATCCACTGGAAGAAGACGCATAAGAGCAAGGAGAATTGGGAACATCCACAGGGGCATGCATGTGTGATAAGTAGTAGGTGGAACTCTATCTGGACTGCATTAACTGAAGAACTGGAGCAGGAAGCAGTTCTGTAAGCTAACTCTTGAGGCTATGGTCCAAGGGAAGACCTCCTCAGGCTACCCAGTTTATCTCAACTCTATTAAAATCAGCTCAGGGCTTTTTTTTTTTTTTTGTCTGATAATAAGAGATTCATAATTGGTGCCTCTGCTGAGAGTTTATGTTCTGAGTGAATATGCCACTTTTGAAATAAAACTTTATTTGTAGAGACAAGTCTCTGCTGCCCATGAGGGGTGTGGCACATGGTAGTTTCCTCCCTCAGTTCCACCTGTTGCCTCTGGAGAAGCAGACATCCCAGGAAGTGAATGGTCCTAGGTCACCAGCAATCCTGTGACACAAGTGAACGTGAATCGAGGTTCTGGGTTTGCAGGTGTGCACCTCCTTCAACAACAGTCCCATCTACCATCGGAGACAAGGACTGTACAAAATTCGGACATGGTTGGTTGTGGGAGTTAGCTCTCCTGGTAGATGTTATGTGGACTTAATGTGTAGAACCTTTAAAGTACAGAAAGGTGACTTTTCACCCTTTGCTAGATGTTTACTGTTTACTATTAATAGCTATGCAACCAGCATCTTTAGCCTAAAGTATGGATCTTAAACTGGAAATGGTATAGGAATGTGCAGAGTGGATATTAGTGAATGTAATAGCAGGGTGATTAGGCCAGAGGTAAAGCTGGAAGTACATAGCCCATATCCAGGAGTCAGCAGCCACCCATGGAAATGCTGGACCATCACACCCTGCGGTGTCATTTCCATAAGATACTAAAAAAAATACAGATTTTAAATACTAATTAACTTGATTTTAAGTAGTGACAATTTGCTTACAATTTTGACAAATGAATATGCAGCTTAAACTACTTAACCTACACAGACTAAGCCTGAGAGTTGTGTTGCACTTATAAAGCCCCAAGATAGGTGCTAGAGCTCTATATGAATTATACTGAGTAGGTACTCTATAATGTTGTCTAGAGAATTACATTTTTATTTCACAGATCAGACTTGGATGTCAGAACATCTTTGGTAAACAAAACCCAGACCCTAGATACTCAGGTAATCTCTCTTCCTCACTTCTCTCTTTCAGTAGAAAGTTATTGACAAATGTTTTCTCAATCAATTACTGTCATCAGTCAACTGTGACATTTGCAGGTCAGAAGAGCACCTCAACAACTGTCAGCAAGCCAGACAATCTTGTTTTCCATTAGTCAGAGGTGCAGTCTCTCTCCATTACATATGCATCTATATCTAGAGTACAGAGCTTCACACACAGGGATCTGCCACAAAGCCCTTGAAGAAAACATCCAGGAGACATGAGATCATGAAGGAAAGGAACCCAGTTGCAAACCTCATAGTTACCTACTTAAATCAGTGCCTTGAAATAGAATAGCTAACACATGCATTGGATTTTTATAGGACAAACTAAGCTATCTTAAACATTGACAAATACCTTCAGCATAGGATTTTTCTCTAGCCCAGCCCTCAAATTTGGTGATATCTAAACTCTTACTAGTCTGATATGGTTGTTATCTTTTGTTTTATACACAATAGCAGCAAAGAGTGCAGGAAAACAGAGATCTGCTTCCCATCCATGTCATACATATGAAGCCTTCTGTCTGCACTCCTCCTTGAGTGACAGAACTTTCCAAACAAACCAAATGGTAATTATTAAACATTTATATAATGCCATCTGTATATGCAGGGCCTTATGAATCATAAACAAAACAAGGGCTCGTGTGGGCAAGGTGAATACTTTGGACAAACTAGGGAAATGGAAACAGAGTCAAATTGAAAGAAGGTGAGTCCACAGGGTTGTCAAACAGGGTGGTTGACTTGAGTAGAAAGGAAGTGATGAGCCCCCATGGGAAATCTGAAGCACCAAGGGCTGAGAGAGAGCGAAGGAGAGTGGTGCTAGAAAAACCAACAATGATCATGATAGTAGTACTTAGCTTTAGTGTCTGGGTAAAAGTGTTGACTTGAAGGCCCAGTTTGGGGTAATTTTTACAACTTTCATGCATGGTAGGGGCTCCTACTTAATTTATAAATATAAAAAAATAGCTCAAATAGGTCTGTGACTTGCACAAACCCAAGAGCTGGCAAGCGGCAGAGATAGAACTCAGACATACCTCTGTGAGCTGTGTGTGGCCGGTCTTGGGGGCTCCTGAAGGCTTGGTACACCACTGAATTGCTTGTACCACCTGCTACCTTGGGTGCATGACTATAGAATGAGCATAATGGAGGACCCCTCTTCTCGAGATATTTACTTCCTCAATTGTTATTACCTAGCTCACTAATAAATACATTGATAATTCCAATAATAGAAATAATGAAAATGACCTATTGAATATTTGCTATGTACCATGATTTGTAAGTCTTCTGTGTACATCACCTTGGCAGTCCTCCAAGATAATTCTGTATGGTGGGAAAAATTTTTCTACATGTTGCCCCTGGAAAAATTGCAGTGAAGAATAGAAGAAACTTGTTAAAGAACTGAGCTAAGGTTTATCCCACTCTAGACACTGCACTCTGGTGTAATGAGCTATTTGCAGTGAAAGAAGAGGATTTCACATTTAAAGATGCCCCTCCCCTCCCCAAGCATGAAGAACCCAGGCAGGAGATAGAATTTGTCAAAGTTTATAGGATAGAGACAGAGACCAAAGGACCCTGCACCAGCTGACCACGACCCATCCCCCAACTTGGTGCAGCACTTCTTTTATCTGTTCTGTTATTTAACCCTGCCTCCACAAGGAAGCAAAACGATTCAACAGCTGCTCTGTCATTTAAACAAACAAACATGATCCAGAATGATATTAGTATGGATATTTGTAAAGTTGGTGTGGATTTCAAATGTACATCAGGCTGTAACTGAGCAGTCACAGGTGGTCCCAGTAGTGGTCATCAGTATAGGCAAGAAAAGAAAAGAAAAAAAGACTGGACAGAAAGGAACAATAAGCAAAGATAAAGTAGTGATGTAGTGGTAGTAGATAGACACCCCCTGTGTCAGACTCACTTAGTCCATCTTCCCAAAGAAGAAAGCCATCAGTCTTGGCGATTTCTCCACCCAAGGTGACAATCTCTAATTTATTACAGACGGATCTTAGGCTGGAGTTTTTGAGTAATATGATTTTTTATTTATAGGGGAATTTAAATATGGCATTTTTCAAAGTGTAAACTTCAGATGGAGCTATCAGCTGGAGTCATAAATCACGGCTGCTTCATTTCCAAATCGTTAGGGAGACCGAAAGCTTAAAGTATTTAATTTATCCAAGCCACATGGGGTAGTTTATCATAGTGTGTGATGGATCATTTTTTTATTTCAATGCTGACTGGTAAAATTTTTGAACAAATCATAGTAGGTTTTGGGGGGTATATGAAGGCAGTGGCAATCATCTGAACCTCCAAAGATTAGGCAACATAGAAATCCATGTGAACAGTTGCAGAAATGATAGTTTATATACCATTAGGGTAGATCCCTGATGTGTTAAGGTGGTTCCTATTCAAATCCATTTTACATGGAAAGGTTAATTTTTAAGCAAGTTTGAAGAACAGAAATAGATGTGACATGAATGTGATATATGTAAAATGAGCTAGTCCCTTCTTGGTCAGAAAAATGCTTTGTTTCCCCCTTATAGATTCTCCCTAGAAAGTGAATACTTTGGGAGTAGGATGAGAGCCTGTCTTACACTGACGAGAAAATGTCTCAGATTAGTTGATGGGCAAGTTTTTATTCTGGTTTGACTCAAAATTTTATGGTTAGTAACCCGAGTCCCTGAATTGCTTATATCTGTTTAAGACAAGGTGGTAGGTGTTCCTATAAATAACAAAGATTTATTATAGTAACGATGGAAAAAACTGGGTTATGAAATGACCCCAAAGTCTGTTCCAGCATCAAGCTTGTAAATTGAGACAGTCACAGCTTGTCAATGATCAACTGACAGCTGTAGGAAGGAGTGAATGATCATGAACACAGTCTTCTTTTCATCTTAAAATGGGCTAATCTGGTACTGGTAAAGTTGCTCAGTGGTTAAAATCACTTGCCACCAAGACTGGTTACCAGAGTCCAAGCCTCAGGACTGCCATGGTGGAAGAAAACAGAGCTCTACTGGACACATTTGATTCCAGTCCAAGAAGCATCATTTTTAGCCTTGTGAGTAGCTCTGTGCCAACCCTGCCTAAGTTAGAGTTTTCTCTTTTATGCTTTAGATGTAGCATCCCTTGACTTCACCCAAGTGTGAGTTCATTAATGAAAATGAACATTTAAGAACATTTGAAGTGTGTTCATTTTAGATGATCATGTTCCCTCTGCCCCAGAAATTCTGCATTATGAAATGAAAATTGATGGTATAAGCCAAAATTTTGGACTAGAAAGTCAATAAACATACAGTTCTGGACACAGGAAACAGATGTCCCTTCTTAGGAACCTTGTATTTGAGGGGCTAAACTCCACACTATGTAGCATAGAGACACCATTGTTACATTCTAGTAAATGACCTCGTCTGAGGCAAATGATCTGGGGCATCCACTTCACAAATGAGTGAAATTAGGATAAGAAAATTGAATTGATGGCAGAGCCAGGTGCACTTTTATTCCATATGGTATGGCTTAAAATCTTCTCATTCAGGGCCCATCAAGGGACATACTAAAGAGCTGGACATCAATCTGCTCTGAGGAGCTCTCCAGAGCTGGAGAGTATTAATAGTCAGAGTATAAAATGATGAGATTGTCAATAAAGATATTGACTGGGCAAAATAGGATTAAAATGTCTTCCACTGGAACATCTGTTAGTGTGTCCTTGAAGGAATAGAAAAAGTATGCAACATGAAGGCTCATGACAGTACTGGCCTGCTTGGAATAGGGTACCATACTTCAGAAATGCAGAAATGACCATGCCATTTCCTGGACAAATTCTTTTGATGACTGGTCTTACTTGTGAGAAGACAGAATCCAACTGCCCATGCCACTGAAGGGCTCACCTGTCCCATCCTGCCTCTGCTCATGCCTTCTCCATCATTGTTTGGGCTCTGCTGAGCCACTTGCTTTATGGTGACATTCTGAGCACTTCCACATGGCTCGGCATTTGATTTTTTTAGGTCTTCTACTCACCTCTCTTTTCTTTACAAAATCTCATTCTTCTGTCAAGAAATGGCCCCATTGTCTACCAAGAAGCTTCTTCCAGTTGTACATGTTAACATTTGTAGCATGGCCTCAGATGCAATAGCTGACAAACTTCCTATGTATTTCTTTCTCTTACAGCTTGTCAACATCCCGGTGGAGGGAACCTCTGTCTTTTTCATTCTTCATTCTTAACACTGAGCATGATATCAGGAAGATGTGGACTGACTGTCATAGCATCACTAAAGGAAACAGTTCTTTTGTGGAAAACAGTGCTAATTGTCTTAATAGAGAGTGTGGTATACACAATTGGTTAAATAAATATGAGCAAAGAAAAGGCAAAGCAGAAACAGCACAATGGAGATACTGCAGGAAACAGTTATTAATCCTAGGTGGATTAGAGAAATATGAACTGATGATGCTCAAGAAGTTTGTACTAGAAACTTTGAGCAGCTGGATCCCCAATGGTAAGGAGAGGGTGCTACTTAACTTGTAGATGCTGCTCCCTCATCTGTTCCAAGTTCTCTGCCTTGTGAATGAGGAAATTCCCGAATACCCCGCTTAGAAGTAGAGCTTCTATGCTGAGCACTTTGTCCTCTTTATCTTAACTGTAACATATTTCTCATGGATTGACTCCTTAAATATATAAATAATGACTTGATAGTAGGTACTATTTACTGTAGAAAAATCTTGGCATTTAATCTTGGCTTATTCTTCAGTTGTGAGTATGTGGAATTTTTCTTTGGTGGTGAAATATGACCATAATATACACATCAGGTATTGCATAGTTTCATTTGGTTGCTTTGTTTTAACAAGGTAAATTGAAAATCATTTCCAAGCAGTCTAATCAGAGAGACTAACACACAAGTCAATTATTATTAACTCTTTTCTACTTGATTGAATGCATTACACTTGACTTGGTTTGACAATCATTTATTAGGTTGTATTTTTAAATTAAAATAATGAGAAAACTGGAGCACTGTTGGTAGAGTACTTGCCTAGTATAGAGGAAATCTTGGGTTTGATTCTCCAGCACCACAAATCTGGGCAAGTTCATACCCATCTATAATCACAGTACTCAAAAGATAGAAGCAGGAGAATCAGAAGTAGCTCAACTGTTGAGTGCTTGCTAGGCACATGGAAGGCTTGGCGCTCAATTTGCAGTACTGAGAAAGGAAAGAAAAAGAAAACACTGACTTGATATTGCACTGACAATACTGTGTGGGAATTGGGATGTGGGAATTGGGATATTGCTCAGTCAGTAAAGGGCTTGCCACATAAGCATGATGACCACAGTTTGATTCCTTGCATCCATATCCAACGAAGTCAGAGCATGCCTCTGTGAAATCCAAACACTGAAGAGACAGAGGAAGGAAGATTCAGGGTCTTGTTGGCCCACCAGTCTAGATGAATCAGCAAGCTCCAGGTTCAGTGAGAGATCCTATCTCAAAAAATAACGGGGAGAGAGACTGAGGAAGACACCAAATGCAGACCTCCTGCCTCCATACACACATGCATCTGTGTGCACATGTACCATCACCCATGTACCGATACATGTGAACACACACACACACACACCACACACACACACACACACACACACACACACACACACACACACACACACACACAAGCATACAGAAATAACAATGATGACAATAGTAGAATAAGATAAATGGATTTGAAGTTATTCTCGGCTACATATCAAGTTTCAGGCCAGCCAGGACTACTTGAGATCCTGTCTCTAAAGAAATAAATAAGCAAGCTTAGAGGTTCTCTAAACAAAAGCATACAGATCATAAATTCAGAATTTAGTTCTGAAAAATGATTATTTACTTAAAAATTACGAGAGATTACACAATGAAATTCATGAATAGACTTGTCAGAAAAATCTAAAAGAAATCACGTATCAGTTAATTAATTACTTTTTACGTTAGTTTGATTGGCTGTCTTTTGACCTCTGCTTCTGATGCCAATGGTTTATCATTGTCATTTCTTCAGAGGAATCAAAAGGTCACCCAGGTTTCTCTCCCACATGGTTGGCTAGAGCTTGTTGTTTATTATTAATAGCTGATATGCATAAAACATAAGACTTTACCCACAGGCAGATATGCTATTAGTAGTACTGCTAGATATGTGTGCCCTACAAACACTGGGCTCCACTAAAAGAAGAAACAGGAGTGATGCATTTATAAGTGTATCTACATCATTGTCTGTATGTCCTACCGAAGAGTTCTTCACCTTGCACAGGACATGATCACTTGCTCTTCAATGACCTTTCTTTCCCAGTTTTCTCCATCCCATTTTACCAAATAAAGGCTTGCCTCTTAAACCCAGAATCATGCCATTCTAGGTTTTTCTAAGGCAGTTGTTCTCAGCCTCCTAATGCTGCTACCCTTTTATACAGTTCCTCATGTTGTGGTGATCCCCAACCATAAAATTATTTTTGTTGCTCTTTCATAACTGTATGATACTGTTATGAGTTGTGATGTAAATATCTGGTATGCAGGATATATGCGACCCCTGTGAAAGGGTCTTCCAACTCCAAAGGGGTCACAACCTACAGGTTGTGAAGCACTGTTCTAGGGTAAGGAAACCTCAGAGAGGCTCTGTTGCTATTTGAATGGTCTTTTTAAATTCAGTTTAACAGGTTGTTGTCTATCTACCTCAGAACCAAGTTTAGTTTCTTTTTCTGTTACTATGACGACATACCTTGGCAAATGTAGCTTAAGGAAGAAAAGGCTTATTCCAAGGGACAGTCCACTGTGGCAGGGAGGTCAAGGCATCAGGAGCTTGAAACCACTGGTCACACTGCATCTACATTCAAGAAGCAAAGAACAATAGAGACTTGCTGGTGCTCAGCTCATTTTCTTCATTTTATACAGTCCAGGATTCCTGGCCCAGTGAATTCCTAGTCCTATTCCCGGTCTAGATGGGTCTTCGTACATCAATCCATATAACCATAGTGAGTGTCACAGGCATGGTGAGGTGGGATTCCAGATTCTGTCTAATTGACAATTTATTTATTTTTTTTTTGTCTTTGGGATTTTTTTTATTATTATTATTTTACAACACCATTCAGTTCAACATAATAGCCACAGATTCCCCTGTTCTCCCCCTCTCGCCCACCCCTCCCCCCAGCCCACCCCCCCATTCCCACCTCCTCCAGATCAAGGTCTCCCCCGAGGACCGGGGTTGACCTGGTAGACTCAGTCCAGGCAGGTCCATTCCCCCATCCCAGACCGAGCCAAGTGTCCCTGTATAAGTCCCAGGATTCAAACAGCCAACTCATGCAACGAGCCCAGGACCTGGCACCAATGCACAGCTGCCTCCCAAACAGATCAAGCCAAATGACTGTCTCACCCGTTCAGGGGGCTAAGGAGCACAATACCTGTGTCTTAGTTAGAGCTTTTATAAAAACAAAACAAAAAAACCAACCAACCAACCAACCAAACAAACAAACAAAAACACCTTGGGGGAAGAAAGGGCTTGCTTACTTCAGCTTACAGTTCCACATCACCGTCCATCTCTGAGGGAAATCAGGGTAGGAGATCAAACAGGACAGGAATCTGAAGGCAGAAACTGAAGCAGCTACCACAGAAGAACACTGATTACTTGTAGCCGGAATCTTTAAAAGTTATTATTAATAAAGTCAAACCTGAGACCAGTTATTGGGATGAAATGCTGGAAGATCAGAGAACCAGAACAAGCCACAGCTACCTCACCTCGCCGGATCCTCAACTGGTCTTGTTTCCTCAGACTGGAGGCCTCTGAGTCCTCATCCAGAATGGGTCTCAGCTGAATTGCTGCTCAAAAGCCTGAATACTTAACCAGCCAAATGCTTCTAGTTTGTGGTCTTCACGCCTTATATACCTTTCTGCTTTCTACCACCACTCCCTGGGATTAAAAGGGTGAGTCACAATGTCTGGCCATTTCCAATGTGGCCTTGAACTCACAGAGATCCAGAGGGAATTCTACCTCTGGAGTGCTAGGATTAAAGGTGTGAATGCCACCATTTTCTAGCCTTTGTATATTTTGGCTGTTCTGTCTCTGACCCCAGATAAATTTATTAGGGTGCACAATATTTTGGGGAACACAACACCACCACACTTACTGGCTTGTTCAGCCTGATGAGTTCACAGTGAGCTGGGCCCTCCCACATTCCTCATCAACCAAGAAGATGTACCACAGGCTTGCCCAGATTCCAGTCAGATGGGGATGTTTTCTCAGTTGTACCACAGGCTTGCCCAGATGCCAGTCAGATGGGAGTGTTTTCTCAGTTTAGGTTTCCTTTTCCAAAATAATTCTTGTTTTTTGTGAAATTGGCATAAAACTATCAGCAGAGTATATCATAAAGGCATGTCTTTCCAATACAAATTTTAGTTCAAAATATTTATAAGGATACAACCTTTTATCTAGTTGACTTATATAATTGTATTAGCTCAATATAGAGGGAAACTGAATTATTTACAAAGCCTTATGCGTATTATATGATTATAAGGCAAAAATGAATGTTGTATATATTTTCAGTTGTCAGGAAGGAAATCACAGATGTATAGGAAAAATTAAGTAGGTAATGAATATATCAAATTGCCATCACATTAAACTCACCTTCATACCTTTAAGATTGTTATAAATATATTGGAGTAACAAAAAGTTGGAGATTCCATCCTTTTTTTTTTCTCTAGTGTATATCACTTTAAAATGTAGGAAGAATAAATAGTTTTCTTTAAAAAAAAAGTCTTGCATCAGGACATACTAGTGACTCATTAAAAATGACCCCCAAATATGTTCATGTCTAAATCCTTAGAAACTTTGACTAAAAGTTGGGTTAACTGGTAAAGAAGCCAAGATTGTATATAGAATTAATGTTGCTACTTTGCTTAATATAAGGCAAGCATAGTATCTAGTATGTATCCATAGTATCTGTGCTATCCAGATAGGTCCAGCCTGATC
Source organism: Peromyscus leucopus (assembly GCF_004664715.2). Classification (NCBI taxonomy): domain Eukaryota; kingdom Metazoa; phylum Chordata; class Mammalia; order Rodentia; family Cricetidae; genus Peromyscus; species Peromyscus leucopus. The sequence goes on along the minus strand of NC_051084.1, from coordinate 2,072,467 downwards.
ACAAAGTCCTTCAAAACCAAAGGAGAAGCAGGGCCCAAAAGGGAGGACCAAAGATGTAGCTAACCACCGTTGGATGTGTCTGCTTCTGAAGCTAGAAACAGCATGGTACATGAGTGGCCTCCTGGAGCTCTTGACTTAGGAAACAGATCCTCCTGCTCAGCCTCCAGAAGGATCCCAGAGCTACTGGCACCTTGAGTTTAGCCTACAAGATGTTTCTGGACTTTCAACTTCCAGAACTATAAGATTAACTTGTGCATTTCAATTAGGAAACTTTGGGTAATTTGTTACTGCAGCAACAGAAAAGGGATGTATTTTGTCCCACTAATACACAGTGTAACATTGTGTAAGAAAAGAAATAGATGGAAATACATGGCTTATTTTGTTACTTCTTCAGTATTGAACATTAAGATAAAGGAGGAAGAGTTTCAAAGGGTGTAGGAAGGTAAGGTGTGACTGGAAAGAAAAGATGTGTATCTTCTCTTATATGTTGAGTCTCTCTCTATGTATATGTATATGTATATGTATATATATGTGTGTGTGTATGTATGTATGTGTATATATCTATATGATATGAAAGTAGAAAGAGACTGTTTCAGGGGAGTAAGGACACTAGCAGGAAGGACTTGGGGAAGAGATGAGGAGGCACATTTGAACAAGATATATTGATATTTGTATGTGAGAATGACATAATGAAATCCATTAACTACAAAGTGGCTAACAGAAGACTTACTCTTCTGAAATCCATGTATATAGCAGTCAGAAATTTAATCATACTTCTCAAACGTGGGTTTGTGTGAGCATCACACATGTAACTTGTTGAAGCAGGTATATTTCAGCCACAGAAAGAGACATACCTGGCTAACTCTCCCACATGGTACAACTGTGGCTACTGGGTACCCATCAGTATGGAGAACTACCAATCAGGCGATAATAGCTAGAGTGACAGGCTCTGGGAAGTCAAAGCCCCCGTTGGAATTTTTGACATAAATCCTTGTGTGCTTTATTCATAAATTGTTTGCTTCAACCTCAGAATTCATTTAAGTGTTTTGAACAGTATTGAAACAGTTTTGTTATTTTGATAGGCTGCAATGACAGATGCTCAAAATGAGAAGGTTTGTACCAACAATGTAGGAACCTGTGCTGCCTGAGAGTGAGAGGGAAATGGGAATGCATAACGAGCAGACACATGAAAATAAAATATTTAAGTGTTTGCTTCTATCGAGGGAAGAGGCAATTAATCATTAATATTATTTTGCACTGAAATTGTGGTGTACAATTCAAAAGTCATGAGCCATATTTGGCAAGTGAGCCTGTAAGATGTTGCTGAGCTGAATTGAGATACTCTGAAGATCTGAAATGTAGAGGGAACTTCAAGAACTAAGTACAAAAAGTAATCCAAAATGTCTCATTAACAATTTTTAAAAATTTGATGGCATGTTAAAATGGTGAAATCCAGGATATCTTGAGTTTAAATATATCATTAAAATGAGCCACATCAGTTTCTCTGTGTTTAAACCTAAGTCCTAGACAATCTAAAAATCATATGAATGGCCCATATTAAAATTCTGTAGAGATGTACTGCCCTGGAAGTGACCTTGTATTTTAGAATTTGCAAAGAGACTAACTGTGGTGGTATTGTGTTCCCCAAAATATTGTGTACTCTAATAATTTTATCTGGGATCAGAGAACAGACAGCCACTAGATACAAAGGCTAGAAAATGGTGGCACTCACACCTTTAATCCTAGCATTCCAGAGATAGAAAACCCTCTGGATCTCTGTGAGTTCAAGGCCACATTGGAAATAGCCAAGCATGGTGACACATGCCTTTAATCCCAGAAAGCCAGCCTTTAATCCCAGGGAGTGGTGGTAGAAAGCAGAAAGATATATAAGGCGTGAGGACCAGAAACTAGAAGCTTTTGGTTGGTTAAGCATTTGGCTGGTTAAGCATTCAGGCTTTTGAGCAGTAATTCAGCTGAGACCTGTTCCGGATGAGAACTCAGAGGCCTCCAGTCTGAGGAGACAAGACCAGCTGAGGATCTGGCGAGGTGAGATAGCTGTGGCTTGTTCTGTCTCTCTGATCTACCAGCATTGACCCCAATAACTGGCCTCAGGTTTGATTTTATTAATAAGAACTTTTAAGATTCCTGCTACAAATAACCTGAGGGAAGTATTCACTTTTTGTTGCAAGAATGAATGAATGAATGAATGAATGAATGAATGAATGAATGAATAGGTAAAAAGAGGGATGAAAGGGTAAACATATTTGGAATATTCTGTTTGAAAATGGGAGAGTTCTTTCAGGCATTTCCTCAGTAAAAGTGGCCAGGATTTTAGAAATCTCAGGCTTTCAAGCTCACACTAAGCTCCGGTTTTCTGAAAAATACATGAACATGAGATGCCCATCCTCTAACAATTCAGGATAGATGATCTACTACTGTCTTTATATTTAAAATGCCTCTTTCCTGCCAAACAACACATAAATATTTAAATAACAATTGTACTTTAGGTTAGTAGCTCCTGAATCATTTATTGAATGTACTTGGATTTGACATGCTTACCACACTTGAAATGGGAAGTGGGAAGATATAAAGTAAAAAGTCTCAGACTTCAGGCTCAGAAGATTTTGAGTCCCTCAGATCTCCCACTCATTAGTCAAAGATATCCTCACTGTCTTCTTATACAAACTACACCTTAGGCATTGTTCCACAAGATGCCTGCTGTAATTTTAGGTATGTGGGGCATTTTTGCTTCAAGCATGAAAGTACAGAATGGTCTCATGACCAGGTGCAAACTGAAAACAGGAGTAAGTGAGTGGAGGGAGGAGAAGTCACCCTTTGTGTCTGCCTTTCTCCCATGAAGATTCTTGCTAGTTCAGCTTGCGTTAGTTATTTCATGCTATTTCTGGGTAAGTTCTTACAATTCAGACTGGAAAACAATCAGGTGATAACAAGAATGCACAAGAAGTGTTTAATTTAGAACTAAGTATGGAAATCAGAGTGCCTTGTCAACACATTTCTCTCACAGCACTTCAACAATGAAAAAATATTTTGAGCACAATTACAAAATTCATGTTAAAGCAACTACAGCTGATTTGCCCTTTACAATTTAATGTTTAAAGTAAATAAAACCAAGGCTGCAGTTCTTTAGTCACATGACTGTATTCCATGCGCTCAGGGGACACTGTGGTGGACAGTGAACAAATGGTTCCATCATGACAGCTGGTTCTGCTGAGCAGTGATTGCTAATCCAGTTATATCTCTTTCCTTGTCTAAGCTCAATTTCCTTTTCTGTAGAGAGAATGGAATAATAATTCATTTCTTAATTTCATCATAAGAGTTCTATGAAAGACAAATCCTTACAGGTGTTATCAAGTACACACAAAAGTGAACTACTTTCATCACTGTACAGGAGGAGGCATGGAGGTGAGATTAAGTGGTAAACTGATGGTTGGATATTTTCTCCATATGAGAAACAGAACTCTCTTTGGTACACTTGCTAGGTCCCTAAATGATGGATGGTGAGACATGCTATCCACATATAGACATTATCTCTAGATAGACTGAACATCACTACTGTACCACATTATAATTTCTTGATCTGTATTTTCCAAACCAGCCATCACTTCAATAAGTAGTTACCATATAAAGCAAATCAAGAGCATCCAGCCAAGGACTCTGTCTATGACAATACTTGCTTTTTGGCTTGCAGCTTTTTCAGCTATTCTGATACAGATAGAAATACAAAAGAGGCAGCATTTCTTGAATGATCCTTCGTTAATGTAAAATGGAGGTGGTGAACAAGTATTTCTCTCTTTCATTGATTCCTTAGGTAGACATCTCATCATGCATTTTACTAGGCTTGTCAGAAGATCCCTGTGGTGATATTTTGTGTATGTTCTAACAAATAAAGCTTGCTGAAAGATCAGTAAAGGAGCCAACCATCAGAGAGACTTGTTAGCTCTACCAAATCCTCGGGCTGAAGAGAGCGGATGGGGAGATCCTGTCTCTATGAAGCCTCAGACTGAATGAGGCTGACATCTTGTCTTCACTGGCCTTATATTCCTGTCTCCACCTCCCTAGTGCTGGGATTAAAGGTGTGAGCCACCACTACCACCTGACTCTGTTTCTCTTTTAGGCAGATTCAATCTCTGTAGCCCAGGGAGGCCTTAACTCCCGATCTTCCTGCTTCCTCCTCCCAAGTACTGGGAATAAAGGTGTGTGCCACCACTACTTGGCCTTTAGTGGCCATCTCCCCACTCTGATCTTCAGGCAAGCTTTATCTGTTAGATCACAAACAAAATATCACAAAAGATCCCCATGTCCCAGTTGCTTACAGGGGGTTCAGTTTGATAGTGTATCTGTCTATTCTATTTCAGTCATAATCCTTGTTCTTTAGAGTAACTCAACGTAATATTTCTGAAAAGTCCTTGTCCCAGATTTTACTTTGGGCAGAGGGTAATCTAGATTAAGACACAGTACTGGGAAATATTCTTAATTTTCATCCACATTTTGTCCCAGGTCAGTTGTGATTTCGGAGTTTGAACATATTGATTGAATATTGCCAAGGAAAAATTACTCATGCTTATTAGTCTGCCAATTATCATTATATCTACAACTAGAAAGGGCTTGTAGAGTGGGTGAAATACAAAGATATTTAACAGTCTCCATGACAACCCAAATTTCTTACTAAGATACTAAAATCAGTGTGTTCTCAGTAAAGTGATTAATATGTGCACAGAACTGTGCACAATCACAGAACCTACTAAGTACAGATTTATTTCACATTTCTCAGGTAGTTTTATAAGCAGTCTTAGAATGTAGGCTTTCATGTCAGAAGACCCAGGTTTTTGTTTGTTGTTTATTACAAAACCATATTTAGTTTCTTCATGTTTGATATCTACACATTTAGAAAGCAGCTAAGCTCAGTGAGCATGGGAACTAAGTCTCCTTACTCAACACATAATTTTAATAGGATGGGGACAAAAACATAGAAGGTACTTGGCAAGTGTTTGCTGATTTAATAGGTGGCTAAGAATTCTATTTATTGACATTTTCATTGTACTAAGCCATCTACTGGTAAACAGGCAGTGGGCCAGATCTATCTTATAACCTGTTTTGTAGAAGACAGAGCCATACTCCTTCTTTGTCATGCTATCCATGGATGCTCCGGGGTTATAATAGTAGAACTTACCAGTTATAACAAACACTGTATGGGCATACTAAAAAAAGAAGAAAAAAAGCCTGAGTATCTGTCTCTATTCACAAAACACAAATTCTTGCGTTGGACCACAATATGCTCTGATTCATCACAAATTTTCTGTGTGTGCCATGACATGCAATATGTTGGAAAGCTTATATTAATTCTCCATATGGTAAAAGTCATTGTTTCAGAATACTACATAACAAAGTACAGAGGATCATCTACATACAGCATTGGAAGGTGTAGAAGAAATAAAGCTAAGATCTTCTGCAGCAGACTAAGCTTATTATTTCTCCTTAGTGGAGTTGTGCTTTCATGACCCTAAGAGGTGAGGAAGAAATTCTTCTTTTTTTCTTTCTCATACCTTTACTCAGACTGTAATTACTTTTAGTAAGGTAATGATAGTTGCCAAATTATTAATTGGTATTAATGAGTTTGTGTGTGTACATTTTTGTTAAACTTGCACTGAGTGTGTCCAGCACCTGTATATGATCACACCTATGACACAGAGTTCTCACCGTGTTATAGACAAGAACCTAAGATTTCATGAACAGGATTCTTGATCTATGTCCTTAGGGCCACTATCATATGGTATGTTAGCTTCTCCCTTCTGTGACATAATACGTGAAAGGTACAATGTAGCTAGCTGGTGGGTAGAAGGGTAGATTTAAACAAGGCATTCTGAATCAGTACCTGCATTTTCTGCTGCTTGTCCTGCCATTGGCTTGCTATGCCTATGGGTAGATCTTTTAACATTCTAGAACTTAACATTCTTCACTCATGAGTTGTGCAGGAAGTTGGGAACTAACTGAATGTCTGCAGAACACACTCCTGAACTGTGGAAGTTACTAAAACATACCTATATGCAGCTGTGAACTCCAAAATTTAGTTTGGTTTCAATGAGATGGAAATACGTTTTTAAAAATAAGGGGAAAGTGAAGGAAGCTTGCCGCAGCTGAGCAATGTAATCAAACACGTTGTTTTATAGAGCTCTGAGCTCCCGTGCCACAATTAGGTCAAAAATCACTTGAGTAAGACCCAACATTCACATTGACAAGAAAATAAAACTCAAACTGATGGGATGGCAGAGGCAAAGCCCACTTTGTTTTCAAACCCATACCCTCTATTCGTAGCTGGCATGGGCTTATCTCCATTGCTTCATCCCTTGACAGCGCTCGACCTCGGCTCCTTTGGTATTCCCAGTGCAGTAAATCTTATCTCTCCTTAACACAGACTAAGTTTTGTTTTAATTAGTATGCCTTCTTTTAATTATATGAGTCCTTTCTGCCTTTACCCCATCTCAAGTTCAAAGGCATGTTCTTTAGAGTCTTCTGCACTCAGGTCACCTTATCTGGACCTTCCTTCACATCAGCTTTATTGTCAAATCTTCCATGTGGCTTCAGTGCACATGGCTTATTTTTACTTTAATGTCCTGATTTGCCCTGGGCCGCCCAAGTCATTCAGAAAAGGGTGGCCCAGGGACAAGAAGGCCATTTTCAGTCCCGGATTCCCATAATTAATTGCTTTTTAATCAGTAGCAATGACTCTTTTGGCAAATGAGCCTGCCAAATATTTGCTTCCTCCCCTTGTGAGATGTTCAGCTTCAGCCACTGAAACCACATAGCTAGCTGCAGATGTGGAGTAATGAGCTAATTTGGGGACATGGAGCCGACTGCAGTCTTTCAAGGCTGTAGAGGGTTATTCATGAATTATGGAGGCTTGTCTGATATATCATGATTTTTTTTTACACTTGACAACTTCAGTTGTTCTTTTCACAGTCATTAATTCATTTTTTTCCTGATAATTATTTCATTTTTCCAATTGAAATGCCAGGACGTGAAGATAAGACACATACTAGGTTTTTGTCTCTGTGAATTTTTAGGGCATATGGGCAAAGAACACTCAAGAAATATAGAATGTCCATATGAAGACACTAACAAGGGATTGTTGTGGATTGCAATAAAGGAATTAAATTGGACAATAGGACATCAATGGATTGTGATTGCCAAGAAGAGAGATCAAGTTTGCATCTGAAAGCCAGTTTGTGAGTAGATCTTTGAGTGATGAGAAAGTATTAAACATGTGGGGAATAGGTTGAGGTTGGGGTGTGGATATCCAAGTAGTAGAAAGTAGGTACATTACCTAGAATGTGTCAAAGGGCTTGTGGGTTCATGGGATTCAGTCAAGCCCAGTGGGTATGTGTGTGGTTATACAGCAGTAGTTTAAGATGAAATAAGATTGTTAGCTCCTAGTAAGAGAATGCTGGATTTTGCTTCCTTTGTGTGCTGGGAACCCTGCTAAGCACTGTGGTATAACAATTCATAAAATATTTCTATGGACCAGACCAGTTATGCTATGGGCCAGAGTCATAGTGTGTCCCCAAATTGTGCTTATATCTCAACAGTACCAAGATCCTCAGGTCTCACTGTTTCTGAGAAATCTCTCTGCTCCCCAGAACTTTCATCACCAATGTTCTCTGACTGCTAGGTCTTCTCCATTCACAGTGATGACTCTCATCGTTTTCCCATTGGTCACCAACAGAGAGTCAAGGCTGCCAATGATTCTTTTACCATGGCTTTCCAAAATTAACTCTATACTACTCTCCTTACCCTGGCAAAGCCTTGCTCTTCCCTGGAACTCGCAGTGAGCCAAGAATTGCCCTTACTATGTTCCAGACTTTGAATGGGCCTGTAGTCTTGATCTAAATGAAGACTTTCAGTGCCCTGCTGTAGATCTTCACCTTTTTGGTGGTTCTTTTATCTCCAACATCCCAATAACTTAGGGCCTGAGGGTCAATGGGTTATTCCCTTTCCTGTCTTGTTTCCACTTCAAAAGCACCAGCTGCTTTGAAGCACATCATTAGACTTTATTGCCCAGAAGACTTGGTGTAGAAGAACTGCTTCCATAATGTTGGCTTTAATTATCTATTTCATTATTTTTGTTTTGTAGAGAAGTCAGGGGCCCCCATGTTTAGGGGCATAGACTATGAATTCAAATCACCTGGGTTCCATTCAGACTCCATCATATACTAGTGTGAAAGCAGAAAACCTTAATTAATGTCTTTGATACTCACCCTTTATATTTATAGTAAAGATAGAGTAGATGCAAAGATGAAATAAGGTACCACATGAAGTAATGTAAGTGCCATGTGCATGCTTGTTATTATTTTTAATTGTAATTAATTGCTTGTAACTTGAGCATCTGGTTTCTTTCTTCCAGTCCTACCTTCTGCCTGATGTCATATTTGGCCAGTTCGACATCCATGAAGATAGGACCTTCATAACACTGACCTTTCAGTCCTTTGCCCACTTTAGCTCGAAGCATTTTTTTTCTCAACCTCTCCTCAGTCACCTACTCATTGGTGATAATGTAGACTTTGCTATCTCCAGCAGTTGTATCTCTAAAATCATGATTTCATTCATCCCACTGTGTACTCTTATCTCTTCAACTGCTACTTACTGACTCTGTCATTTGACTTCCAAAACATGATGTCATTGAGTTTGAAGTTCATTCTCTCTTCTACAAGTTTGGTTCTGTCTATATCCTTCTGTATTCTTTGCTTCTCTCATCATCTAGCTTATATTTATGCTTCGTGTTTAGAATAACTAGCTTAGAAAAAAACAGCTGGCCTTCCTTTACTTCCTCTATTTTTGCCAGTCCTGCCTTAAAAAATACTGAGTAAAGTCATTAAATCATGGAGCTTTCTTCTGAGAAGTTGAGAACAAGTCAAACTCTTTGTTATATGGTTCACCTTAAATGTTTGATCATGGCATTCAAACGAATATGCAAGTATTATCTAACCCCACATTTCTATGCTACATTCAGTGCCCTCTTATCTGTGATGACCATGCCCCAGCTCCTTTAATTTCTCAAACTCCTCCCCATTATCTGATCCTTTCATTTCGCACTTTGCTGGAATATTAGATGAAATAAGGCATCTAAATCACTTATTTGATCTGATTTCACAACCCTACCTTTACTTCTGCCTTCTTTTCTGTAATTATTGAAGACCTCTCCCTCTCTTCTATCTGAATCAAAACATTTGTTCTGATCTTTGGGTATTATACCTCCAATACTTTAAAATACCCAATTTTTACATTTATCCCCCCTTTTTTCAACATCAATTTCCATCTGTGGAATCAATCCCACTGGTGTTCAAACTTCCTTTAGCATTTGTTATCTTTCTGGATCCTTAGGGTCCACTCTTGACCTTTCTTTGTGTTGGGTCTGGATCAATGCATTCTGTGCACTCCAAATTCTGGTTGGATTTAGTGAGTAAAAGCTACTATAGAAAATTGATGGAAGGAAGGAAAATTTGATCTGGACCATTCCTCATTTAAACTCTACCTTCTGAATAGAGGGCTTCAGTATCAACCTTTCAGGCCCTGTATATAGCTTCATGTGCAAACATTTTGCAAATACATGTGTCTGTGTTATATACTTTGTTAGACTATTATCTGATAGGGTCATCTTCTAGCTGCAGATCCATTTCTTTGACAAAATAATGCTTTTTTCCCATATGTTACTGGTCACTCCTCATTACTCTTCCTTATATCTAACAGATTAATATTGCGTATGTCATAGAACCCTGGCAATCTTTCTCAACTCCCCCCCCCCCCCGCCTTATTCCTCTCTTTGTGTCAGGTCCTCACCTATTTCATGAATTAAGATACCATCTCTGTGTGTTTGTAATCTTTGAATGTATATAAGTTGTTCAAACTTGTACTCTGGGGTCTAGACAAGGGATACATGTACACTTGGAAATCTAGTGGGCATCTTGGACTTCTCATGGCACAAATGGTGTCAATATTCTCACCCGCTCAAAAGACTCTGACCTCCACAGGCTTCCCCAGTTGAAAAAAATACAATAAGCTACTCAACTTCTTAGACCAAATATCTCTTGTTTCTCATAGCTCATATCCAATCCACAATAAGTCTAATCATCTCCTCCAAAAATAGTCTGAACTATATCATCTCACAATCCTTCTCGTTATAGCACCGTTATACTTGGACACCATCTCCACTCTTCTGAGCTCTTGAAATAGTTTTAGATCTGGCATCCCTGAACTGACTCTTAGCAGACCATTCATTACACTTTGTAGTGATAATCTTCTTCCCACTGGAGTGCTCTCACTGCTTTAAGGACTGCTGTCATGATCTTGTGTGACTTGGCCTCTGACTGATCAATCACCCCCGTGGCCTCATTCTCTCTTCTTTCCCTGCTCATTCTTTCACCTGCGTTCAGAAATACTGAACCTTCTTTTCTTCTTTGAATGTTCGAACTCATTCCAGTCCCTAGACATTTTGTTCATGATGCTCTGTGCTTAGGTAACTCCTTTATGTTTCCCTAGCTAGCTCTTCCCTCAGCTAAAACACGATCCCCCTTCCTTTTACTTTCAATCTCTATTATAATATATATACCAGTGTTTCCTCAAAATGATCTAATTAATTTGCATATATACATATATATGTTGATTAGATATATCTTTCCATAGCTGGGAAGATAATAATTCTATAATTATACCCACCTTTGGTACTGTTTGTGGTATATGTGCTTAATAAAATTTGTAGAACAAATAGAAGAAAGAACAATAAAGTGCCATATGGAGTTATAATGTGGTCAAGTGCTTTGAATATGAGCAACAGTATCTTGGAAGTAACAGGAAAGCAAAATGGTTTCACATTGTACTCAACAAAGCACTTTCTGAGGAAGTGGCATTTAAGCTGAGAAGTGAAAGGTAAGTCAGAGTCCTTGAGACTAAGGGTGGGGGAAGAGGCAAGAGCATGAGAGGATGAACTGAGGCCTGAGAAAGGTTGATGCATTAGAGAAATGAAAGAAGACAAGTGTGAACTGTGTGGAGAAAGATTGGTCTGAAATGAGTCTGACAGTTAGTGGGAACCATCTCATGGTAGGGCCTTACAGAAATATGCAAGTACTAAAGTACAGACAAGGACATGGGAAGAAATGCTCAGGAAAAGCCTCCTGGGGTTCAAGAAATAAAACTCAAAAATTTATTTCCAAAGGCAGAGACATAGAGGCTGAGACAGAAAGACTGTGTAGGGGTTTACTCATTGATGGCAATGGAGAAATGAGAAGATCCATACCGAGGAGGAATAAAGAGGAGCAAGCAGCTGTGAAGTCAGAAGGTTGTTCTGGGAACCACAGCCTTGGGTGTCCAGGAGGACACAGGAAGCAGAATGTTCTTGTTACCATCTCACTCACTTTTACATCTCTAGCTTGCAAGAGAGAATTAAGAACAATCTGTTGAGTAAGTAGATAAAAAGAAGGAAATGCAGACAAGGAAAATTGAGATTTGGGTTGTGGTCAGGATGTGAGTATCCTGGTGTCTTTACTAAGGGTGAATAATTCAGGATGTAATTGATATGAGGAGGTGGAAAAAGAGTCAATCTAGTTAGTGCCTAGAGTTTTAAAGACATTTATTGCTAATCTCTTGGTTTAGTGCTTGTTACTAGATATGTACAGTTTTACTGGATGTGTGTGGAGGGTCTTATGGGTGGAGAGAGGATGAAGTCCTAAATGTATTGTTGACATGGGCATGACCATGACAATGACATCAGACTCATGGCAATGGAAAAGCTTTCCCCAGACCAGACTCAAGGGAATGGCATGTCCTTGACCTGGTCCTAGCATAGATTTTGACAAAATATCCACCTTTATTTACAAACAGATTCCTTGAACCAGATGACTAGATGATCCATTCCTCTGGAGACTGTTCCCTTATGGAGACCTTCTACTGAGATAATCTAACCTGCTTCCTCATATATAATAAACTCAACTAGAATCCTGGATGCTGCCATGTCTCCATCTGACTGCACAGCCCATCTGCTCCCACCATTAAGTTACTTGTGTCTGTCTTAATCTCCCTTCTCTTCTAGCCAGGTTTCCAGGATGCAGTTGTGTAGGCTTCAAAACTCATTGTAATTTTCCAGAAGACATTTGGTTTCTATTCTAGTATTTGAACTTGGAGTTAATTTCTCATACCTCACCCAGGTCTGGTGTCACTATGTCCTAGTATTTTGCAGCTTCTATAGACAATAATTGTCTTGTGTTTTTCTAGTTAGAGTTAGAAGAATAGTTGTTAGGCAATAACTGTGTTCTGACTTCTCCTCAAATGTATCTTCAATAATCTGCTACTTTTCTGCCTTTAAAATGCATGTGCTGCCAGCAGCCTATGTGCTTTTCTGTGTCTTTTTATTTTAACTAGCTTTTGACATTTCATTGAAGGCTGAGGTATCTGACTGCAGCCTGTGTTGGTCTGCTCCATTGGCAATTGCTATCCTGCTCCCCGTTGTTAAGGATTTACCTGACAGCTTCTCATTGATGTCATTTCCTTTGAGTCCTTTTGGCAATTATAGTTGATATTTCTGATTTTTTTCACTAACAATTATTTTATTGGTTTGGTTAAAGGGACAGAGTGAAATATAGAAAATGTAGCACTCAAAGTGTCACAACTCACCGGACATTTTCTTCCTAATGTTCTTAGTCCTGGGTGCTATTCGTGTCATTTCTGAAAAGTAAAGAGATGACCTTGTTAGACACATTGCTGCTCTCAAAGAGCAAGTACATGAGAGGGCTGAAGTTACTCTGGGTGGGTTTGACTTAAGCCCATGTAGATGTCACAGTGATTGTTAAATATTTATTTATTTACTCAAGCCAATGCATGTGCCCTCATGATGTTCTGAGGATTCTTCGTGAAGGTCAGGTTTAATATTGTGCCTTGTTTACCAGTGCTCCATTTTTGGGTCTTCCTCCCCTAGTTCACTGGACAGTTTTTCCAATCTAGTCCATGCATGACTCATCTCAATCTTACCTTCTGCCAGGGCACTGTCTTGCTGTATATCTGGGGTCCTTGGGTAGAGTGAACATAGTCCTGCAAGCTGAATCCATTCACAACCCACAATGTCCAGTTTTTGACAATGTTTCCTTTGAAACATCTAATGTTTGAAATCATAGGAGATTTGCATTATGTTCCATGAGTAATATTTATGCTATTTCTGTGACATTCTGTAAAGGGATCTTCTTCCACTTCACTGGTACACTGTCTTTGCTCTGACTGCAGACTATTTTTAATCTGAGACATGTTAAAACTATCTAAAATGATTTTATTTAAATTTCTCTTTACTTCTGGGAAGTATCCTTTCCCGGAGTCTATACCTGGTACTATATCTTAAGAAATATCTATATTTAAGCACTTCCAGGCATCTTTTTGGGGGAATTTCAGAACCAACTACAAATGGAAGTTATTAGAAAAAAAATTATGCCCATAATAGACAGGTTTGGAATTTTCCCTTGTCATGATTCATAAACAGTACAGTAAACAATTATTTAAGTAGCATATGTGTGGCATTGGGTATTATAAATCTTGGCATAATTTAAGTTATATAGGAATATGTACATAACTTAAATGGAAATACTATACAAATTTATAACACACACTTAAACATCTAGGGAATTGAATATCTCTTGTGTATTTGGAGACAGTCTTTGGATATTGAAGCATGAGAGTTTGTGTGAGTAGGAGATTGTCACCACTTGGAAGAACAAAGAGCACAGTGTATGGAGTCAGTGGGCTCTGGCTTCACTGCTGCAGCTAACAGGCTGTGTGAAGTCAGATCATTCATACAGCTATGGAGGCATGACTTCTTTGTCTGAGCAGAGGGTTAATTGCTTCCATTATCTTTGGAATTATGGGATATCATAAGAACAAGTTTATAAAAAAATCTACAATTCTCAAATAGTCTTTGTCAAGCTGTCATTCACTCAAAGCATGAAAATTTTGACTTTGTCTACATATGACTTCTATTGTTTAGTGTTCCATAAATGTATTTTCTTAATTCAGCTCACTTTATTTTTCCTGAAATAAATTTATTTACAAATAAAATTACTAGAAAGGAATAAAAACTCAAGGGCATGTATAGGAAGGATCATGCCTAGGAGACAAAACTTTACTCAGTGAATATGTTCACTTTAGAAGAGCAGACAGAAATGAGTATTGAATTTGGCGACCAATTTTTACGGAGTAGTGGATCCTCAGACAGGCTTATAATCAGTGGAATGAACAAGGATTAGAAGACCTGAAACAGGTGATTGACTCTTTGAAAGAAAGCTCCAACCTGGGAGGACGATCGATGGAAGATGGGAAAGAAGTGTCTTTGTTCATGGCAAGTGCAGGATTGCTGTAATGGAGGAAGTGGGAATTAATGAAATGCTCAGTATCTGGATATTTTATAAGGATTGGGGCTGAGGGGATGGAGGAACTTGAGGAAGGATAAAGCTGGTTTGGAAGTGAGGGTAGATTGTGTAAATTAAGGAAAGGAATGCCTAGCAAAGATGAGTGAGGGATACTGAACAGTATTTAGGGGATGTACAATGCCCCTTAGATTAGACTATACAAAGCTAATCCACAGAAAGTGGGCAGATAATATAGGAGAAGTAGTGATGGAATATTCACCCTCACATGTTTAGGCTTCATAGGAGTCCTTCACTGTGCTAGATTCTGTGACCAGAGATGCCCACTGGTGAGTAATATGGACATTAATACTTCATACAAGTCTCACCAAAGTTGTTTACTACAATTTAAATATGTACATCTGCTGGGGGATGTCTTTCTGTATGCTGTGAATATATGTTGTTCCCATTGGTTAATAAATAAGCTACTTTGGCCTGTGGCAAGACAGCTTAGAGGCAGGTGGGAAATCCAAGGAGAGAGACAGGAAAGAGAAAGTCAGAGTCTGGAGAGATGCCAGCCTGCCGCCCAAGGAGCAACATGCCAGCAGACTGGTAAAGCCATGGAACACATGGCCAAATATAGATGAACAGAAATGGATTAATTAAAGATGTAAGAGCTAGCTAGCAAGAGGCCTGCCATAGGCCATACAGTTTGTAAATAATACTAAGCTACTGAGTGATTATTTTATAAGTGGTTGTGGGACTGCAGGGCTAGGCAGGACAAGAGAAAACTTTTGACTACATACATCCTTTGGAAAACATTGCTTTAATAAGATATTCTACAAATACATAGTGTTTATAATTAGCTGTCCAAACATACATCCGTTATTGTCTCTATTATCCCCATCCCATTTGTCTCTGATAAATATATCTCTATGTCTGGGAACTGAAAGGGCACAAGTGGAAAATTGCTTGTGGTTAAATTATAAATTTGTTGGAGTTCAAACTCAGAACACTCCTTAGCATCTAGCAAATGTAGGCCCTTTCTTTCTTCCTTTTGATTTTTTTTGGGGAGGGGGCTTTCTCAAAAGACAAAATTTTCTTACTCTAACAACTTGGCTTAATTGGGAGAAGATTTATAATAAGTGCAGTGGAAACAGTTACACCATAAGCTATTTCAAGACGCACTAAAACGGGAAATCTGGAAGATAGCTCAGGGCTCCATTTTGCTGGATAACCACACTGCAAAGCTGAGGACAAAGGAGGATTAAGTGTTCTCAGTGTTATCTTGGGATTGGAGTTTCATGCCTGGGAGGCTGAAGCTTGAAGCTGTGTTTAAGCCCAGACAGCAGCAGCTTGAGCCTCATTTTTGCATCACAGGCTGGATGGTGCACAATCATCTCAAAGGGCAGTGGCCATCTCAGATTTTAAGCCATTATATCAACACAGGGAAATGATAAGGACATGGTTCTAAGAGAGAGGGAATAAAGAGAAAGTTTTGTAATGCTGCATTCCCCTATCCCAACCTCTTTCCTCCTTCAAATCCTAGATTTTAAATTTAAATTTGGGTTCTTGGCAGAATCCTACAAATGACTGCTCATTTAAGACATAAGTAGCGACAAGATTTTAGCATTTGTGACCAATGCCTGGGTGCAGAAGTAGTTAAGATTTTGAAGCTGAAGTGGTAGCAAGAAATTATCCACTTTGGTCCCCTCTTGGAGATGAGGAACTTAGAGGCCAGCAAGGTGAAATGAAGTGCCCAAGGTCACACAACTGGTCAGCCACAGTGTCAGAGCCAGGTCATGACTCTTGCCTCCATCTGTTATGAAGCCTTCCAGACAGGCTTTGTGGCAAGCTTATTGGAAAGCATTTAAGGACATTAGACCGTCTGCAGATGTGATTTTAAAGGTTATTTATTTGTTTTACCACAGATCATGACTTCCCTTCCATCCATCTTCTTGTTCCGCAGCCAGATGCTGCCCTTTGATGTGCTTTGTGGCATTCTTGTTGCCTTTGGCCCAAGTCTGAAGCCGGCTCAACCTGAAGCTCGACCTGGTGCTTTTGTTTGCTCCTGGAGGACTTCCCCTCCCTGTGGGAGATGCTGAAAATTCAGTTGTCTTAGTGTTGCTTTCCGCACAAGATGCATCCTGCTGTGCCTGTCATGGACTCTTCGAGCTGAAAGGCACCTCTGAGGTCATCAGTCCAAACCTCCCACCCAAGTCAGGCATGCTTTCCAAAAATGTCTTGGCATCCGGTCATAGAGCTTTATGGTTTAAATGTACATCAAGGGCCAAAGACTAAGCTGATTCCTTTTTGCAGGTAAAGAAACTGAATCTCAGACATGAAATGCTTCATCCCCTTGCAGGTGGCAGAGCTAAAACTATGATTCAGTTTCCAACAACAAGGCTGCAATTCTGCCCTTCTTATCACCTAACCAGGATAAAGTTCTTCTAAGAGCTGTTCCGTGGATTTTCCATTTATTATTTACTTGTTTGTTTATTGTTTTTACTTATTTCACTACACCCTTCTTTTACCTAACACTAATAATACTTATGAACAAACTGACATTTTTATAGAGTGGGAAAATCCACTAAGTCCTCTGATGACTCTACAAGTCTTTTCATGTAGCCGTGACAAATTATGATACACTTGGCTCAGAACAACACAGATTCATTGTCTTATAGTTTTGGAGGTCAGAGGCCTGAGCTGAAGGTTGAAGAATTAAAACTAGGTGCTCCTTTTGAGGCTATGAGGGGAATCTGCCACTCTGCTGTTTGCTTCTAGAATCTTCCTGCATTCCTTGTTTCACATCACAGTCCCTTCCTTCATCCTCAAAGTTTACCCCTCTAGCCCTCTTTCCTTAAGTTCTGACTCTCTCTTACCCTTATAAGTTCCCTATGGCTAGATGTAGGACAATATTTTCATCTCAAGATCATCAGTGTGATCATATCGGCATAAACTCTTTGCCAAAGAAGTCGTAATAGTCACAGGTTTTTTTGTTTTTGTTTTTGTTTTTTTGTTTTTTGTTTTTTTTTTTTTTGTAATTAGGACATGAGTATCTTTAAAGAACCATTATTGTGTTTACATGAAGATCACAGACAAAGCAGCCCAGAAATCTCACTCATAGGACACGGGTGTCAGAAGTGTCACCCATCATGAAAAAAAGGGGCCTATTTACAGGGGGCATTGCCTGGACAAAATTATGAGGGCCATGAAAAGCTCAGAAGCCAGGCAAGTGAGATGGGGAAAGGCATATAGAAAGAAGAGCGTGTTTTGAATGTTCTTGAAATGAGAGACCCTTGAAAACTTTTGGGAAATGCACAGCATACAGAGTGAGCACAAAAAAAAAAAAAAAAAAAAAAAAAAAAAAAAAAAAAAAAAACTGTTAGTCCATTATACCCTAACATCTCACGTTGAGCCTGTAAGGCACTCAGGAGAAAAGCTGTAATGGGACACATGCACTAACTCAAGGTAATAATGTAAACAATGCAGTGTTAGCAGTTTAAGAAGAGTTATAACAACAGGATTGAATTTTATATTTCTGACTATTTCTGAATCAGAAATGGCCATGAGGTGTGAGCCCTTCCAAACAAATTGTCTGGCAAAGAAAGATCTCAAGGTGAGGAAACATCTATTTTCAAAGGGAAAAGGGCTTCAGCTAACATCACTTGGGGAGTCACTGAACTATCTGATATCACAAATGGACATACTCATTGTTACCAATCAAACATGGAAATGTCTTGATTTAGAACCAGTAGTTCATTTCTAATTCCATCTTGGAAATAATATTTTATTTGAAAATTCACTTGGGGTGATCTTTGGCTCTACTTTATGGTGATTGTCTTTTTCCAGTTTTCAGAAAAGAAAATAGGTGACCGAAAAGAAAAGAAAAGGTGTGTGGAAAGGCAAAGATGTCATTATCTGTAGCTCAGATAATCAAGGTGTAGCCTATGTTTTTTAAAAAAAATATTTCCTTGCTTTTTAAAATTTCCTACTTTCTTTCAACTCTTCTGCTAGCAAATGATGGGCTGTAATAGGTTGGAAAAAACACAGATTTTTCATGAAAGTTTGAGATGTGATGATCTGTAACATTGTGCTGTAAATGGTTGTGCCCAACTCAATGGGCCCCATAAAGAACATCACAGCTACTGTGCATTTTATCACAATTTGAATGACCACCACATTTTTTTTAAATTAGCAAGTAATTGTACTCTGAGTTTTCTATCAAATTCAAGAGACACCAGAACACACAAAGCATTGCATTTTGAAAGGATGGTTTCATATCTTGAATCTGGCATCTAGAGACAAATGAGGCAATATTAATTTCTTCAGCATGCTTGCTATGTTACCAGGGGATTTACATGCACCCTTTCACTCTATTCATCCCATTTTATCCTGATTCTGTACAAAAAGAATCGGGAAGTTTGCCAAGCACATTGCAGGAGCTCAATTAAGGATTGCAGAACAGATCACGAGGACAATGAAGTGAAGAGCTGAAGACATGTTGCCCACATTTTCAGAGCTACTAACTGGCAATACTGAGCTTGAATCAGCATCTTTCTAGCTCCATAACTTTGACCCTGTGCTTCTGGTGCCTGGTAAAATCCATATCAATATTTATGGAATTTTTGCTGCATGTCAGATACTAAAATCACTCATTCACATTAACTCTTCTTCATCACTGAAGAAAATCCTTTGTGGTAGATGCTATTAGGGTCTCTGTTTTCTTACTTTGTAACAGAGACTGTGGGGAGTTATGTAAGTTTCCCAAGATTACGACTTTGTGAGTTTTACAGAAGGATTGAACACACACAGACAGATCTATTCTAGAACCCATGCCTACTATTCACAATGACCCTGGTTTGCAGAACAGGACCACAGGCGTTTTAACCAAATCAGGGCACAGTCAGCCAGAGAAGTGGGGATAGGGTGAAGATGTAAGAGTTGAACCACCAGCTAATGAACCATCCACTCATACCTTCTTATCTGGCATCTTAAAGTCAGGTTAGTGGAGCCCTAGAGCTCGTGGTCATATGTAGAGTCAGCAGTGACATCAACTGAGCATCCCCCGCCACAGCCACATTCTCCTTTTCTCTATTATGAATTTTTGTCTCCTATGGTTTAATTTGAATAATGGCTGATAGCATTAATAGTTGGAATGGCTTCTATCCTACTTATAACACCTGAGTGTTGTCACCATGTGTCTTTCCAATATCTACACTTCTAGGAAACTAGAAGTGAGATGCTTACTTCAGTTTCTGATTTATCTAGGTGTTATAAAGCTCTTCACTTTATAAGCCACATGGCATTCATTTGATAACCCAGAAAGCATATGGTTTATCTTCATGAATTTTCTACATATACCAAAAACAGCATATTCTGCTGTTGGATAGAATGTTTTGTAAATGTTAATTGCATAAACTTCACAAGGAATGTTTTTCATTTTTTTCTGCACCTTTATTGCTTTCTTGGATATTATTTCTACAAATTACTAAAAGAGCAGTGTTGAAGACTCCAAACTTAATACTACATTTTCTCTTTCATGTCTATATATTTTTTTTAATTTCATGTTTTTGGAAACCCTATTGATGGATGCCTAAATATTTAATATTGTTTTACTTCCTCGGAGAATTAATCCTTTTATACCTCATTATCTCTAGTAATGTTCTCCCTTCCAAAGATTATTTAATCTGATGTTACTATATTTACTTAAAACTTTTAAAAATATTTTAAAATTATTCCTTAAATATTCCATACATGCATTCAATGTCTTTTGATCATATACATCCTCCACTGCCCTCCAACTCTACTCCCTGACCTGCCTTCTTCATGACTTCAAGTTCTCTTTATTATTGTTGTTGCTATTATTGATTACCCCTGAATCCGGTTAATGCTAACAATATGTGCTTGGGTTCAGGGCCATCCACTGGACATGGGCAGCCTACCATTGGAAACATCCCCCAGGAAAAGTGTTGATCTCTCCCTCAGTAACTGTCAATTGTTGATATCTTCTCTGCTAGGTATGGCTCCTCAAAGTACCTCCACTCTGACAACATCCATGTTGGAATTTTGACTTGACTCATCTTGTGCAGGTCTTGAGCAAGCAACCAGAACTGCAGTGTGCTGATGTATGCAACAGTCTCCTCATGTCTAGAAGATAGGCTTTCATGGCTTTTCTTCCATTCTTTACACTTCCCCTTCTGAGATGTTCTCTGAATCTCACATGGAGGAAGTAGATATAGATGACCCATCAGCTATCATTTATTCTCAGTACTTTGGCCCAACATAAAGTAGATTTTTGCCATTGGTCTAAAGCCAGCATTGTTTTCTGCCATTTTTCTCATAAGTGGAAGGCTTATTATGTTCCACAGGAAAGGTAAAATGTAGTAGCCTGGTGGGGCTTCATGTCTCCCTCTCTTAAGGCTGCATCTGTGAGGGACTCTCTCTCTCTCTATCTCTCTCCTCCTCTCTCTCTCCCCCCCCCCCCCGCCCCGTGTGTGCTGTATTTTGCTGTTACTTTGGGAGCTCCTCCATTCATCCTCGTGAAGTTCATAGTTCATAGTCAGTTAAGAAAATTCAGTGAATACTGTGACTCCCAGGTCTTGTATAATCTCATGCTAGCCTATTCCTGGCCCTTCTCAATCTTTAGAAGAATTCCTGGTGCCTTCAGTACTAGTTGAGCTCATTATTATATCATATATAACTATATTATATATGATTTTAGGCTAGTTTGTTCTTCTCTGATTATTTTTTAAAAGTTGTGAACTTGAGGTTGTTTGATACTAAATTTTGGTATTTCTAGGACTGACTTTCCTTTTTTCTACATCTTAAATAGAAACCAGTCTTTTAGAGCATTCCTTTTGTTTTGTTTATTTTCAGTTTTATATGTGTGTATGTCTATCATATTTATAGACAAACAAATATTACATACAATATATTAATCAATAAGTTAACTTTACATGTACTATATTACACACAGAACACACACACACACACACACACACACATTTAAAGTATGAACTTGATGGTGGTTTTTGTTGTATTTTGTGTTGGACTGCATCTTGTTATGTAGCACAGATCAGCCTGGGGCTCACTCTAAAGTCATGATGTCTTAAACTCAAGGTCTCCTGCAGCAGCATCCCAAGTGCTGGAAACTAAAAGCATGCACCATAACTCTTCTCCTAACTTTAAATTCAGAAATGTTTCCCTAGCACAGAAAGCCAAGTGCAGCTTCAAAGAATGAGTACTGTATTTTTTATAGAATGAACCTACTTCGAATATGAACAAATTTGATTGGAATAAAATCATATGCCCACTTACTGAATGTCTTGTAAGCAATTTAATGTATAGTCCTGTCATACACTCATACACACACACACACACACACTCACACACACACACAAGCGCACGCACGCGAGCGAGTTCAGAGAGAGAGGCATGCACACATGTATACATACACATAAGCCCCCACACAATACTTGATAAACTTCTTGATCATTTAAAATAACAAGATATTTACTGTATTTGTGTTTTGCTATTATAAGTGAGATTGTCATAAGTACCTTTTACATCTAACAGATTCTTCATCCCTTTGTGTTACTTTGTTGAATATATTCATAGAAGTGGGATTTCTGATTGAAAGACTGGTGACATTTTGTAACCATTTTTTGACAAACGTTACCAAATTCCTCTTTAAAGTGGAAGCACCAGTGTTTGATTTCCTAGTATCGTCTCACCATGTGCTCACAGGTGTTAAGCATCCACACACACGTGTAATAATTTGGAACCTTAAAGTGGTATTCCATCAAATTTTAAAAGGTTTCCATTAATTTGAATATGAGTAAGTCTGCAAATGTAAAATCCCCACACTCAGGCTTTTACTTGTGAGTTCTATTTCATGATCTTTGCTCATTAACATATTAGAATGTCAGATCCTGACTTCTCCATAAGAGTTTTAAAATATAATATATTTATTGTTCCTAAATATTGCAAAATTGATCTTTACAAACCTGCAATGGGGGTACCTAATATAACTTAAAATTGCCTTTTTTTCATACATGCTTTGTCCATTCTACAGAAAATAAAACTCACAGCTTCCATATAAGGTTCAGAGGTCTGCATTGAAAACCCAGAAGATTCTCAGTTCCATTAATATATGCTTTTGACTTCTGCACTCCAGTTGCCCTCCTGGGTATCTTGTTAAATCTTCTCAGTCTGTTCTTCAGGTAAGCTGGGCAAAATTTGCACTCTAGTGCTTAGAGAGCCCTGGTTTCTCACTTGGCTACAGCTGTTATTCCAGCCCCAGGAAAGGCTCAGTTATGAGATATCTGCAACTCGGCTGTTTGGTTTCTCTCATCTCTACCTGCAATAACATCCATTTTACTAAATTGAAAATACCACTTAAGAGATGTTGTTAATGGTCCCTGGTTGAGATAATGTGAATTTGGAAGAGGAGGAAAGAGGGATCTATGAACCATTAAGATAAAGAAGTTGAAAAGGTTCATTCTGTTCACTCTGTTGAGTTTTATTCAAGGCAAGATGTGGCAGGTGCTATGAGAAGCATGTAATATCTCATTTCTACTTCATACAACCCCCGAGACAAGTGCTATGACCACTTTCTGGTAAAGAAACCACGATAACAGGGAGGGTAGAGTTACCACTTACCACCACTTGAGAAACTCCTGGAGGAACAGGTTTGGGGATGGAGACCAAGAGGTTTATTTTAAATCTGTCAAATATACAATATTTCTTCAACATTGAGTGGTAATAGCTAAGAAGACACTAAGGGGAATGTCTGGACTAGAGATAAAAGTCACCAGTACATAGATGTCAGTAAATGCAGTGAGAAACCTGAACTGTAAAGTGTGTTTGGAGTACAAGATGGAGAAGGGACAGGGTTTAAGGTCTCAGATCTGGATCTGGTGTTATGGATGTGAATTAGCTGGCAGAGAAGAGCGCTGAAAATTGGAGAGTAAAGAAGGAGAGAATCCAGGAGAGTGTGGCACACTGAAAGCCCACTGAAAACAGAATTATTTGATATATATTTGTAAACTGGGTGAATGAACAGTAAATCTCAGTAGAATTTCAACCCAGGTTTCTTTGGCTCGAGATCCTCTACATTCTTATGCACTGTATCACAGATGTGAAAATGTCTTCTTGAACGTCTAAATAGTAAATATTTAAAATTTTGTGGGTCAATGTTCAAGATAAAGAATATCATGCAGGCTTTAATAATAATTGAAAATATAGTTTAGCTCAAGGGCCACAAACTAACAGCAAAAAAATTTTCAAAGAACAAAAGGTTTCTGGTCCTTCTGGTCCTTGGCCACCAGATGCACCTCCTCTTATCATTCCCTTTAGTTCTAGAAAACTTTGTTGCCAGATGAGTCTCAGGTATCATCTTTTTTTTCTCTTTGTTGATGTACACATATTATATAAATATATATACACAAATACATGTATGAATATATACATTATATATACATGAATACATAATACGTGAATGCACACACACACATGCACATACACACACACATACATGAATATGTCCTACTCAGTCTATATAATGTTACTTAGATGTGTGTTTTCAGGGCTGATCATTTGGTATCGGAAAACCAGTTGGTGCGCCCTTCACCCAGGAGGACTATTTTTTCCCACTCTCAATATTCTAGAGTTGCTTACAATTTGAGTGTCTCAGTGTCAGAAAAATGCCACAGTCACTCAAGCAGGTTCATTGCATTAGTATATTTTCAGACTTAAAGAATTTCCTCCCTATAAAGGCAGCCAGTGTCTAACCCAGCACTTTCATTTCTCCCCAAGGCACCATTTCTTGTTCCATTTTGCCTAGCTACATAGTTGGTAAAGAAATGGAGCATGGGAGCAAGCAAAGCATTTGCATGAGTGTGTTTGTCATAGATCATGACCTCCAAAGTGGTTTCTTCCCTGACAGGGTGACAAAGGGAAAGGGTATTTCCCTTTACTCTTGTTTTCCCTCTTAATGTCACAAGCAAATTCACTGAAACCTCAGGGAAGGTACAAATCACCCTGTCCCCCAATGTCACAGTCGAGGTATCATTATGATTCACCACCGCAGCACGTGAAGCCTGCACCTTTCCCAGGATGGTAAAGTTCAACTTAGTAACACTGAATTTTCTTTCTCTCATCTTTCTATTAAAAGTCACCTAAAGATATTTGTTGTTTTTCCTCTCCTCTTGGGAAGCACATTACTACTGTGCCCCGTCATCCCACCTCAACCCCCTCAAACCTACAAACGTGGAATCCACTCACAGATGAACATCCTTGGAACATTCTGTGTCCCCACTGCCACTCTCCTCGAAACTGTTCCAGAAGGACAAATGGCCTCATTGCCCAAACAACAAAATATGCTTTCCTCATCATCTCTCAGGACACGTGTATTTGCAGATATTTGTAATCAATCATGACATGATTACTGTTGAAAATCCACCAGAGGTCAACCTGCTTTCTAGTAATTGCTCCTACTTAGGAAAACATCTAATTAGCATAACCAATGATGGTTTTTGTTGAGTAGGCTATGTATGTAGAAGAAATATAAAAGA